>NW_027411977.1:97394611-97922802 GCF_047663935.1 Musca autumnalis | reverse complement strand
GCTACCCCTACCAAGATAAAATATAATGGAATGATATGCTTATATTGAAATTATTCTTTAAAATACTTTAATACATAAATATAGCAGATTTGAAGGCTTTCTCTACACATTCAGTGCCGCGTATAGAGCTTATGTTATGGTATTTTTGTATGGTGCAGGTAGTAAGACTCCTGCTAAATCCTTTCCTACTATAACTACATCTAAGTGGGTGACATTTGGAAATGTCATACCGTCACCATAAATGTCCCCTTTAAAGAAGAGAATTAAATTAGGAATAACGTTAGGATTTAGAGCGTTTTTCCAAGGGCATACATATATCAAGCTGTTGTGACACCTTAAATTACTGTTAGGGTAACTCCCACTTGCATTGACTTATACTGACTTCAAAGACATTTCCTTAAATAATGAATAAGGTATTCAATATTTTATTATTATTCCTTATCTCTACTCATGTGATATTTTTTAACAAAAGGATGATCTTAAATCTGAACGATTTTCAAAATATTTTTTCGAACATTTTTTAGTCCAAATTCTGCACACAATTTACAAATCTCGACCGATTTCAATATAATTAATATATAGTCCCAATACCTTCACACTTAAAAACTTCATTTGAAATTGGACATTCATAGCGTGTTGGTGTGCATAAAATGCCAATTCGATGTGCCTCAGTCTGCCCGTCTGTAGAAAAGTAGACAAAGCTCTCAACATTTTTAATGAAATTTTTAATAAAATTATACAGTTCCTAAGACTTTGGATCCGTCCAAAGTCCAAAGCAAGAGGAACGAAGTCTTTTGAAAGCTGCCAGAAACCGAAGGCTTTCGATAATTGAATAAAAATGTATTTAAATAATTTTAACAATTAGTTAAGTTAATTATAGTAACACGAAATTGTAATTGTATAATCGGGAACATCCGAATACAAATTGGCAGATGAAGAAGAAGAGGTGATTTTGTTATTGAATGTGATTTTCTCGGTCGTTGTTTTAAAATAGACTCCATAGAACAATACCATATTTTCGGTATTTTGAAGGTTCGGAAATTAGATGTATACCACTATGTTGTAGAAAATTGTTGGTATAGACCCATAGTGTCCGTAAAACAATGCCTACATATTTTCGATATTTTGTTGGTGTTAGGCGCATTGTACAATAAAAGCGTGTACAATTTTTATCTTGGTCTTCGGTCGACGTACAAACATTTCTTGCCGAAAATGTTCGGCGAAGCTCCACGTTTCGGCATAGCACCCATAGAACGACACCAACCGAAAGCGGTATTTTTGGAGTTGATCATCAATCACTGCTCTGTGGGTATTCTTGATCACCTATATACCCTATATACCATTAATTGCGGTAATTTCGAATTTTCAGACTCATGGTACCGGAATATGAACCGCATAAAAATGTTTTGTCGTTACATACGGTTACAAAATTAACATCGGAATGTATTTGCTTTCCCAAATAATAAAAAAATAAAAAAAATTAAACTCTTTTCTTACTTAACCAATAATAATAATAATTACCTCTCTCGAAACCACTAATAACACTGCTCAACAAAATTAAAAAAGTTGAGTGTTTCAACCGAAGTTGTTGTTGTTTCTAAATGAAATCGGCGAGCTATTTTCAAATCTGGTCACGGTTTTTCTCCATCAGCTCTTGTTCTTGAGATATAGCTCAAAATCGGTTTTTACGAGTTTTACCCAGAATTTCGATATTTTCGGATACAAACAAATATTTTTTTGCGGGTTTTTCGACACTAATATATTAAAAAGATGCTGTAGGCTCAATACAAAACGTTTTTTAAAAAAATTACGGCGAATATATATCAAAAAATATAGAAAACATACGATGAATCTTGTAAAAATTGCATATTTTGAGTACATTAAGCTGTAATTACGTCATCGGGGGAAGTCATAGGAGCTTCATATGGCATTCCAGATATGCTCAGGGTGTCTACTGTATAGTTCTGTATTCAAATATATAATATAAAGTTCATAGCGCCCACGATTCGCCCATAACCTAAAAATCGTCATGAAGACTGCTAAAGGGAAATCATTTACCTGTGATATCATTATGCAATTTACTTTTCAATGGCAGTATTCATGACGATTTTTAGGTTATGGGCGAATCGTGGGCGCTATGAACTTTATATTAAATATTTGAATACAGGACTATATAGTAGACACCCTGAGCATATCCGGAATGCCATATGAAGCTTCTATGATTTCCCCCGATGACGTAATTACAGCTTAAAGTACGCAAAATATGCAATTTTTACAAGATTCATCTTATGTTTTCTATATTTTTTGATAAATATTCGCCATAATTATTTCAAAAAACGTTTTGTGTCGAGCGTACAACATCTTCTTAATATATTAGTGTCGAAAAATCCACAAAAAATATTTGTTTGTATCCGAAAATATCGAAATTCTGGGTAAAACTCGTAAAAACCGATTCTGAGCTATATCTCAAGAACAAGAGCTGATGGAGAAAAACCGTGACCAGATTTGAAAATAGCTCGCCGATTTCATTTAGAAACAACAACAACTTCGGTTGAAACACTCAACTTTTTCAATTTTAGCTCGCCGATTTCATTTAGAAACAACAACAATTTCGGTTGAAACAAAAATCGTGTTGACCAGTGTAATCGTTGACAATGTGTATCTTTTTAATTCCCTTTAAATAATTTCAATGCAATTGTAAATAAAACATTTCAAATATTGATAAAACTAAAACATAAAATGTCACAATTTGTGCATAAAAATAAAATTTTTGTAAGAGAAAATATTTATTAAAATTTATTTTGTGAGTTATGCCCGTAATTTCAACACGTAGCTATCTATGAGTTCATAGATATCTCCCCTGTAAGCAACTTTTTATAATTTCAACGCATTGGTAACGTTACCGAGTCAAAAACGGCCGTGTTACTTACACCAAGGATTTTACCTGGTTAATCGTTGCCAATGTGTTAAAAGTTGTAAAACACTTCTATGTGGCAATGATTTTGCGAAATCATGAATGAAAATCACCAATATTACCACATGATTTCAAAATTTACACGCCTCGGTAAATGGCATGTAGAAATTACCAAACGCGTAGGTAAAGATAACTAATAGGTAGCTACCTACCCGTTTACCCAGACGTTGAAATTACGGGCATTAGTTGAAGAAAATGTAGTAAACATAGGTCGGAGTTATTCTTCTAATTTAGTAAAATTTTACGCAAAAAATCACATTTTTTATTATATTCACTTCTTGAATACACGCTAACATCTAACGGAACATCAAGTTCAAATATATTTTGGGTTCCTTTAAATGAGGTATAATCTTGAAATGAAACTCTCTCGGGTAATGTTCATTTTGAAATGCGTGTGAATCGCGAAATCCTTAAAATAGCTTGATGCGCATGTGGTTTACCAATACACCGAATTCTTCTCTTTTAATTTGTACACATTTGCCAGGATTTACTTTGGCCGCTAAGATGTAGCACCGTCTACAGTTTAGTGTGCAAAAAACTGTATAACGCTTATAATTTGCACAAAGTGCATACACTTTTTATGCGAATCCGATGTCACTATCATCCAAGAAAAAATACATCGATCTAAACCTATTTCGATAAAATCCATCAAGAACCGTGGATGTAGCATCACACACTATTTTTGGGATAAATCGGATACAGCTCTCATGTCACACCGCTGTTTTCGCAAAAACGCGAGTGATGTGTCAGTTTCTTCATTGAAAAGGAAACGATCCACAGAAAACGTGACTAAATCCGCAATATTTCCAAAAACATTTTACCCACATTTTTCGGTTTTTGCAGTTGCTGTTTTCGCCGTTTTAGTGGATGGATTTTCACGATTTATGATTTATATGATCCGGACCGTCAAAAAACTAAAATATCTTGGGGTCCCAGCACAATAAGACGGATATTGTAAATACTGTACCCCAAAAATAGGGTTTTTCGAAAAAATATCGCACTATATGTTGGCCTTTGGCAGTGGATTAATCTGATGCTGTCTGGGCTACATGGTCAATATACATATCAAATTATGCGTAAGTGGGATGCAATGTAAATTTTGAAATATAATACATTAGAAGTGTAATCTTCATTTTTATTCTTCTACTTTTACTTTGGACAGATATCCGTTATGTAAACGGTTTAACCGTCAATCGAATAACAACGTAAAAAAAAACTCGTTTGCTTCAACGCGTTTTTACCATTTACGTGTTTTTATTCATTTACGCGGTCATAGCTTCCGCGAAAATTAACTTTTTAGCCACATTTTTGAGCGTTGATTAAAAACACTTTGTTTGATGCAATTTTAACAGTGCAAACCTTGGCTTCATCAATGTTAAAATTTTTTTGACTTTCCGTCATATACACTTTTCGCTAAAAATTTGAAAAAGGTGGAAATAAGCAAGTCGACAACAAAAGCCTCCAACAAAATGTGAGGGAACAATTAACTTTCTTCAAAATATATATTTGCAAATTTTAGCGGATTTTTCGCCCTAAAAAATTTAAAAAAGGTGGAAATAGGCAAGTCGACAGCAAAAGCCTGCAACGAAATGTGAGGAAACAATTAACTTTCTTCAAAATATATTTTTGCAAATTTTCGCGATATCTCAAAAATAAAATACGTCAGATCCTTCCTTGGATAAATACGAACATTTTAAGACAAACGCGACACAAATCGGTTGTAAATCGGTCGAGTTTTTGATTCACGTACGAACGTCATTTGAGTTTTATATAATAGATTTTTCATTCCTGTGCCCTCATAAGTACTTGTTCAAAAACGCCTAACTGGGCCTAAGGAAACATCCCATGTTAAATTTGAAGGCAATTGATCAAAAAGTGACCGAGTTATAGAAAAAACGCGGAAAGATATATATGGGGGCTATATCCAAATCTGAACCGATATATCTCAGAAGGTTGCAGGTATTGGCAGAATGTTTTTACACATTTCGCTTCGGAAGATATGTCCAATTAACGGAAATCAAGAGGCAAGGTGGCAATCAAAATATATACTCTACGAAATATTAAGAAGTTATTTTTTTTAAATAAAATTCTTTATTGAGCTTGAGGTCAGTGTTGGTTAATTTTATTGTTTCATATTTTTCCCAATATTTCGCAATTTTTGAATTGCATCTCAGGGGAATTTGAATTGCATGTGGGGACCACGAAAAATAAACTAAAAACAAGATTATCGGCACATAAATCTGATATAAAATTACAACATCAGAATACAATCCAAGAACAGCCCTTACGGACCACTATAAGCATAACAACCACATACCAAATTTCGACAATGTACGTGTTCTGCAAATAGAGAACAATTATAACAGACGTCTAACATTGGAGTTGCTGCACATCAACAACATCCCAAAGAGGAATAAGATAAACTATGAGAGCGATACTGACAACACAGCCTACTGTTATAGATATTTGACAAAAAAGAGATCATGCAATGCGTAGTAACTCCAGTGCAATATTTACCAGGGTTTCGGAGTCGAGGTATTTTTGGCTCGACTCCGACGCCAGACCAATTTTTTTCACGACTCCGACTCCGGCTCGACTCCGAGGGTAAATTCTTATACCGCTAAAATTAATAAAATGTGCACAAATTTTTAACTTTTTCATATATTTGGGCCCATATAGTCTAATCTGCTGATTTTTCCTAACATAGTATTTAGAAAGGGCATCCGTTCGAATACAATACTCAACTACAGAACATAAATATGAGGTAAAATTCATATCTAAATTGTTTCTGTTGAATCTTACATTGGAAAATAGCAACAAAATACCAGTAGGA
This sequence comes from Musca autumnalis, assembly GCF_047663935.1. Lineage (NCBI taxonomy): Eukaryota > Metazoa > Arthropoda > Insecta > Diptera > Muscidae > Musca > Musca autumnalis. The sequence continues at coordinate 97,916,995 of NW_027411977.1, read as the reverse complement.
AAAGACCAAAGTCGGGCGGGGCCGACTATGTAATACCCTACACCAGTCGAAATATGTAAAAATGGACGGACGGACATGCATAAATCGACTCAGAAAGTGATTTTATGTATATCCCTAGAAGGAACTATGGGTCTATCTCGCTTCCTTTTGTATGTTAAATACAAATGCACTAACACATAATACCCCTTATCACATAGTGGTGCAGGGTATAAAAAGTATATAAAAACTGCAGAGTGCCTAAAATCTAGCGGTACTTTAATATGGAAGCTATACCAAAATTCGGGGCTATATCAAAACGTGGACATATGTATGTCCATAATTCTTGGTGGAGAAGTTTTTTAATAACCCAAAACAAACATTAAAGTAAATTTTTTGAACTCATTAAACTCCAAATGGCAAATTGGAGCCATATTTGGGGAAAATCGTTAAAATACCTAAAATCGGGAGGTACCGTTATATGGGGGCTACAAAAAAACATTGACCTATCTTAACAATTTTAAGTGGCGAAATTTCGTGGCCACTGGGAACCACATATGTAAAATTTCAGCTAGTTCAAGCAAAAAATGTGGCTAAGATCCCTAAAATACCTTAAATCGGGAGGTATCGTTATATGGGGACTATACCGAACAGTGGACCTATCTTGACAATTTTTAGTGGAGCAATTTCGCGGCCATTGAGAACCTCAAATGTAAAATTTCAGCTAGTTTGGGCAAAAAATGTGGCTAAGATCCATAAAATACCTTAAATCGGGAGGTATCGTTATATGGGGACTATACCGAACCGTGGACCTATCTTGACAATTTTTAGTGGAGCAATTTCGCGGCCATTGGGAACCTCAAATGTAAAATTTCAGCTGGTTTGGGCAACAAATGCGACTAAGATCCTTAAAATACCTTAAATCGGGAGGTACCGTTATATGGGGGCTATACCAAAACTTGGACCGATATAGCCCATCTTCGAACTTGATCTTCCGACGGCTAAAAAAATGGTATTCCCCAATTTTCAGCGAAATCGGTCAACAAATGCGACCTGTATGTTGCGAACGGACGGACGGACATGCATAAATCGACTCAGAAAGTGATTCTATGTCAGCGACGACCACAGAAATACAGCCAAAGCGAAGACATGTATGAACGTATGAGTGAAAAAAGCAACAACCACATTATGTTTTTGTTTGTTTTCATTCGTTTACACTATACGTGAGAGAGAGAAGCAAATGCAAAAACAACTCAGTGGGCGCCCTCACCATACGGTCTAAGCAAAGAAGCCCGACCCTGTTCTATGTATATCCCTGGAAGGAACTATGGGTCTATCTCGCTTCCTTTTGTATGTTACATACAAATGCACTTACACATAATACCCCTTACCACATAGTGGTGTAGGGTATAACAAGTTAGAAAGTAGTTGACGGTTTTGCCAGTTTTTTGCATGAGAATATTCTGGAAGGAACATTTATCCGTCAGAAAATATGTGAAAATAAAGAAGCAATACAAATCAAAAAGACTACAGGCAGTAAAAATTATAAGCAATTCATGACCAGGTTTTAAAACAGTTTAGAGTTATTCGAGTATTTGTCGGTTTTGCCCGTTTTTGACTCGAGAATATTCTGAATGAATCTTTTATCCGTCAGAAAATATGTGAAAACAAGTAAGAAGAGACTATAATCGGACGGGGCCGACTATCTGATACCCTACTCCACTACTTTTGCATGATCTTTTGGCGGATAAGTATACATTTTTTAAACAAGGATACTTTTTCAAGAGACATGAAATTATATTGGGAAAACAGTATATCCTAATACAGGTTAAGATACAGGCAACATATAAATAAATGCGTGTACTTTAAATTAAATTTCAGATGGTATGTGGTCAATATATTAGTGGCAATTGTGATCAATATAGGAAAATGTTGACTCTCTACTATATCGACCACATTATTGACATCATTTGTATACAAGACCGACAAAAGCTCCCCTTTCATATACTAATTTAGTTCCACAGGACTACAATATACAGTTTGAAATGTTTCACACAAGATTTATAGTTCATTTGACTCACTAAATAGCTCAGAGCAATATCTAAAAGTAGGGTTCGTCGTTGTCATAAGGTCCCGAATTCCATGCGAAATTGGTTTACGATTGGCATATGATTGCGTTCTGAAGATTTATAACAATTTATAATGAACATACAGGCCGACAAATATATAAAGCCAGGCGGTACAAATATTTACTATTGAATAAAACCAAAAGTAATATAAAAACTTTAAGACGCTGTAGATAAATGGAAATCCAGAATTTTCTCTGTCACGATTCCGACAATTTCTTTACCATCATATAATGACAATTTGTCGGGTGGAAGAAAAATATATTTTTTAACAAGTAAGAAACGACTATACACGAACGGGTCGGACCATGTGATACTTTATAGCACTATATCTGTGCACTATATCTTCGCGGAACTTATTTTTCGTGATTGCTACTTGTTGCTGCCGTCCGGTCATATATACATAGCATTTTGTACATTGTCATTACTAGAAGGTCCAAGATCTAAAGTGTGTATTCTACACAAGTTATATGAAGATCAATACCACCAAATGTGTGTCTGGAACCAATATTTCGTGGTGTTACATATTTTTTTTTTTCGTTTATTGGTAGGACATGATACATAATAAGAAATGGAATGAACTTTTGTGCTAAATTCAGGACTAAGAATTTACGAATGAGTTGTTTTATCCATGTGTGACAGTCGTAATCATTATAGTTTCTATATCTTAATATGTTTTATTTACTCCCAATATTACGATCGCTATACTTAAGGCACCAAAATTTCGAGGTATAACATTATGTTTGAGTAAAATAAAAAATTATACAGAAATTTAAAGACCTTCAGCATCACCTAGATTATTCCGATCTATGGCTTCTCCACCATGATATAATAAAAACGACATTTGTAGCATGAAATAAAAATATAAGTTTTTACACACAACAAAAAACAAAGGAACTTACCTATATATAAGGGAGCAGTTCCGTTATCAAACCGCTGCATTATTATAATAAGCAGAAAGTAAAATATCAAGAATTAATTTTGTTTATATAAGCTAGTTGCCAGAAATATTCCTCCAGAAATTCAAATATGGACTTGAATTTAAATATTTTTCACACAAAAGTTATGACCAATTGCACACGCTAAACAACATTCGATCATCATATAAAATTACTAGCAAGTGCCCGCTACTTCGTTAGCGGAGAATTCACACGAATGTCAAGGACGATAATAAATAAATTTAAATGCAGAGTATAGTTTTACCCGTTCCTATTTACAAATTCTTTATCCAGTAAAGTACGACAGTTTAAGGTTTTACCACATATTCATCCTAAAAATCATACCTGTGGTTTTCAAATATAACTACATAAATCGATTAATCGATTTGTGTTAATTTTGCTTTATTGATGCCGCGTAGAAGTAGCTAGAAGCTATCAACGGCAAAAATCTGTTTTCAAAAAATGTGGGAAGTAGTATTTTTAAAACTATATTCTCAACGACTATTGTTAAAACTACATATTCCTTTAACATTTGGTACCCTACACTACTTCGAATATGGCATAACTAAATCCCTTTAGTAATGAAAGTACTTAGCTCAACCGTCACTTCAATGTTTCTCGGAGGGGCAAAACAGTTGAATTGTACTACACTAAGCAGTATTTCATTAAACATGGCTCGCTTATCTGCTTACTTACAGTAAGTGCAAATATAAGTGCAAACAATGACAATGTCTTAAACATATCAAGCAGTAATTAGGAATTCAAATGTATGGAGCTATATCCAAATCTGTAGTGCGATTCTCTAACACATTTTTTGAGTTACCGACAAAAATCGGTAAAATTAAAACGCAAAATTATAAATGAAAAGTTCAAATAAAAGTTGACAACACTGTTGCTATCGGTATAACTTTACGACTGCTTTTTATTCATCGCTTACTTACCGGAAATTACCGAAATTATAAGCATTTTAATTTTACCGACAATTGTCGGTAACTCAAAATATTAGTGAATCGCACTACTGAACCGATTTCATTACACATTTGTTATAAAATAGTTGTTTGGTGGATAGAATATACGGAATCGGGAGAATATATGGGAGCTATATCCAAATCTCAACTGATTCTCGTCAAAAGCAATAGCTGTAGTCCTTTAGTCAAAATTGCGACCATCATAAATTTTAACCCGGATAGGATAATAAATGCGACAAAAGTGCATTAACGGATGGGCGGGCACGTATAAATGAACTCAGAATGTGATGCTATGTAGATCATCGAAAGGAACCATTGACCTATTTCGTTTCCTTTTGCATGTTACATACAAATGCACAAATTGATAATACCCCTTAACACAGTGTGGTGTAGGGTACATATAACAAAAAATTCTAAAATCGACAAACTTTATCATAAGAAGATTTATGACCAGTTTCATTAATACGATACATAAACAAATTCGTTCAAACTACTACCAAACTTTTTTTTGTTTGAAAAATATATAAAAATTTATGAGTCATGTTTGTTTTCAGTCAAACAAATATTTTCTACAACAACAGGAGTTTGGTTGGTAGTAATTCGAACGGATTTGATTTCGAATCATCTTAGAGAAACGGGCCATTAATTAAATATTTTGTCTTAAAATATTCAGCGTTAATAGAAATCTACTATACTATAATCATTCAATAACCATTTTTCAAAAACGCAGATTTTTTTTACTGAATAGTAAATGTATTGAAAATTGCAATTTTTCTGCAGAGCAAAAATGTATTTATTTTCGTTGTAATTTTAAATATGTGTTATATACATATGTAATGGATACTTTACACGATATGTTTTTACATATGCGTTGAAACTTTGCATATACATTTTGTATGTACATTATTAGGGTTGGTCGATTTTGTCATTCTTTTTCAAATGAACATTGAGGATGTCCGAAGAAAGTATTCTGCGAAAAATGTATACATTTGACTGTTTTAGTTATCTAAATGTTATACAAATATTTATTTGTATTTGTATAACATTTATCGTATCGGGACTTTCAGGAAAAGTTGGTCTTAATATAACGTATACCTACTTTGGGCATCAATTACAGCTTGTAAACTCCTGGGTTTTAAAAATATCCAATTCGAAATGTCATATTTTATTGGTATTTGTGCCATTGATCTTTATTAAGTCTCTCATATTAGTGGGCTGTCTTATTCCCGACTTCTGTCTTCAGATGAACCCATAAATTTTCAATGGGGTTAATATTTGGACTTTGGACTTTAGTGTCGATGTTCTCGTTGTAGTTTTATAACAACCAAGTCCTACGTAAATAAGATTTACGTCTGTCTAGACTGTCTTGTCTTGGTAGAGTTTATATTATAATTTATAATTTTCAGTGTCCAAAAACCCAATTTTGACGTTGTCGATTAAATAATTTTTCAATGTTACCAAAGCCCTTGCTTTATATACAACCCCATGCCACAGAAAAACGGATTGTATAGACAAAGGACTGTTCTCACCAATTTTATTAACATTGAGTTTGTTGACAGAACAACTGAATTAAAAATACAATTGTAATCAGATTTTGTTCAAACAAAAACTGTATGTGGTTAGTTTTTGACGAAATCTACATCCTCAGATAAATGTATAAATGAAAATATTGCACTTTTGTTTAAATCGCCTTCGAAAAACGTTGAGTATTTTTGTTTGGGTCGGTTAACAGCATATAACATGATGCGGTGCTCTTGAACCAACATTAAATGAAAGGAGCTTACACCTGGGAATAAAAAAATCGCCTAAGCGCTTATTAAATAAATCACGGTCAAAGTTCACATTTTTTGGGGGTTTTTAGGTTTTCACGCCCTATCAAAATGGAATAAAGAAATTGTTGTAGCATCGAAAATTTTCTACAAAATTGTCCTTTATGATATTTTTGTAGGTTTTACCATTTATAAGATATAGATGTTCAGATTAGGACAATTCACTGACTGTATCGTCTCCATATGAAACAATGTCAGGACTGCAATTTCCCTACTTTAACTTATATATCGCAAATTGTTTTTTTTTAACAAAAATCGCCTTCGAAAGACGTTGAGTATTTTGGTTTGGGTCGGTTAACAGCATATAACATGATACGATGCACTTGAACCAACATTAAATGAAAGGAGCTTACACCTGGGAACAAAAAAAAATCGCCTGAGCGCTTTTTAAATACATCACGGTCAAAGTTCACATTTTTTGGGGTTTTTTTAGGTTTTCGCGCCATATCAAAATGGAATAAAATGTTGTAGCAGTGAAAATTGTCCACAAAATTGTATTTTATGATATTATCGTAGGTTTTACCATTTTTGAGATATAGATGTTCAGATTAGGAAAATTCACTGACTGTATCGTCTCCATATGAAACAATGTCATGACTGCAATTTCCCTACATTAACTTATATATCGTATTGCATTTTTATTTTCCAGGGCTGTGAGAGGGTTGCGCCATATTTTTTGGGTTCCGTCGTAATAGTGCAACATAATTTTCATCTCATCAGAAAATATAACGTCATCAAAGTACTTTAACGGGCTTGAAATCTTCTTAGTAGCAAATCTGATTCGTTGCTTTATATTTTGCGGGGAGAGAACTTTTTCCTAACCCTTCGTGATGAATACTTGTTATGTAATACTTTTCTGCCTTTTTCACGTAACACACATACTCCAAAATCGTTTTCAATTACAGAACCAATCTTTTGTCTCTGGTTTGGGGCCTATTATTGATTTCATTAATTATTTAGCGATTTCTTCAAATTACAGATTTTGAAATTGAAAATTGAATAGTTATGACTGTACATCTCCATATACGATAAAATTCTTAATTGCAAATAAATCGTGGTAATACGCACAATTTTATTGCACTTTCATTAATTTGCAAACATTTAGTTATTACCAAAAAGTCAGGTCCATACAGTTTTTAGTTGTTGTTATTTCTGTTGTTATATTATGAATTTATTCCCCTAATGTTGTCTTCAACAGCAACACATTTGTTCAACAAACCCAACATCATTTATTGAAAGAATTTTTGTTTTAATTTTAAATTGAAAATCAAAATTTTTACAAATCCAGGACGAATTTTCTAAAACCCGGCCTTATCTCGCACATTTGCATCAACAGTGACCCACTGGTAAAATTTCAAGCTCCTAGCTTTAGCCGTTTTGGCTGGGCGTTGATGATGAGTCAGTCAGTCAGTCACTTATCACCAAGCTCAAATATATAATAGATAGCAATATGCCCGCTACTTCGTATTCGGAAAGGATATAAAAAAACAAATAAACAATATATAATACGGAAATGACAAACACTAAAAATTTGGTCGCACTAATACCAATTTTAATAAATATTTATTTTTATCTTAGTACTGTACGTACCCCTTAAATTCGATTTTCAAAAAGGTCAGCCGTATCTCACCCTTACACATTAACAGCGAGATCAACGTTGCACACCAATACACACCCTAACTCCAAAAAATAAAAATTCCAGCACTGTCCCTACACCCAAAAACAAATTGAGTACCATTAAGTAATTTTCGTATACTTATGGTACGTATTTCGACGACATATCTCAGCCATACACGGACATTAATACAAAATAATTACAGTAAATTCCATAATAATTACAGATCTCAAGATTCCAGCTGTATCCGTTCGTCCAATTCCAAATTGTACCAAACTTAGTATCAAGTCGAACTCTTCGTACCCATAAGTAAGGTTTTCCAAAACTACCTCAATCCTTCACTTTAGTAGTAATCTTACTTCAAAATTTCAGGATTCAAACTCTATCCGTTAAACCAAATTAAAATTGTACTAAATTTAGAACAATTTATAACTTTCGTACCAATTTTCAAAACTTCCTCAACGCAACAGGGCTACAATAATCATACTTTCAAATTGCAGGATTCCACCGCTATCCGTTCACCTACATACAAATTGTACTAAATTTAGTACCATTTAGTGCTTTTCGTAACCATAAGTTTGCTTTTTCAAAACAATCTGAATCCTACTCTTCGACTGTAATCGTAATTCCAAATTTCAGGATTCCAGCTCTATTAATTCACCCGAATCCAAATTGTATCAAATTTAGTACCATTTCTTTCCCAAACAAAAATTTCAGGATTCCAGCTCTACCCGTTCACCCAAATCCATATTGTACCATATTTAGTACCATTTAGTACTTCTCTTACCCATACGTACGACTTTTCAAAATTTCCTCAATACTACACTCCTACAGTAATCTTAATTCCAAATTCCAACACTATCCGTTTACTAAAATTCAAATTGTACCAAATTTAGTGCTTTCTGTACCCATAAGTACGAATTTCCAAAACTACCTCAATTCTACTGTCCGGCAGTAATCTTAGTTCCAAATTTCAGAATTCCAGCTCTATCCGTTCATCCAAATCCAAATTGTACCAAATGTAGTACCATTTAGTACTTTTCGTACGGTACGAATTTCCAAAACTATCTCAATCCTACACCCCTACAGTAATCTTAATTCAAAACTTTAGGATTCCAGCTCTATCCGTTCACCCAAATCCAAATTTAGTACTGCTCGTAATCATAAATACGAACTTCCAAAACCATTTCCTTATTTCAACGCCATTTCCCAACCTTGATTCCCATACCAAATTTGAAGATTCTAGCTTTATCCATTAAAAGTATGCAATTGGTACCAAATTTAGAAACTTTTAGTACTTTTCGTACACTTATAGGTCGAGTTTCTAAATACCCTTTGGTACATCTTCCTAACTCTCCATCAATGACCATTCGTTCAAAATTTCAGATTTCTAGCTCTTCGCGTTTGCCTAATACAATGGATTCCATATTTAGTACACTTTAGCACTTTTCATACCTGTCTACGACGAATTTCCAAAAACCCCTTTACACAAAAACAAATTATACCAAATTCTGTACAATTCGATTTTCCAAAACAACCTTAATCCTTCACTTCAACAGTAACCATAATTCCAAATAACAGGATTCCAGCGCTATCCGTGCACTCAAATCCAAGTTGTACCATTTGGTACATTTCGTACCCATAAGTACGAATTTCAAAAACTACTTCCATCTCAATCCAATACTCCAACAGCAGTCTGACCAAATTCCAGGATTCCAGCTCTATCCGTTCCCCCAAATTCAAATTGTACCACAGGTAGTACCACTTAGTACTTTTCGTACCCTTACTACCTCAGTCCTACACTCCAATAGTAATCCTAATTTCAAATTTCAGGACTCAAACACTATCCGTCACCCAAATCCAAATTCTACCTCTATAGCCTACCGCGAACGGGTTGCAAATTCTAACTCTTTCCGTTTACAAAAATTCATACTTTAAATTAAAATAAATAAAATTAAAATACTTAAAATTCAGGATTCCAGTTCTATCCGTTCACCCAAATCCAAATTGTAATAAATTTAGTACCATTTAGTACTTTTCGTACACATAAATACGAATTTCCAAAATTTCCCCAATCCTATGCTCCAACAGTAATCTCAATTTCAAATTTCAGGATTCCAGCTCTGTCCGTTCACTCGAATCCCTATTGTACCAAATTTAGTACTTTTCGAACACATAAGTACGAATTTCCAAAACCACCCTCATATCACAGTCCTACAGTTCACAGTAATCTTAATTCCAAATTTCAGGTTTCCAGCTACATACATACGCTCACCCAAATCCAAATTGTACTAAATTTAGTACCATTTAGTACTTTTCATTCACATAAGTAAGAATTTCCAAAACTTCCCCAGTCCTACACTCCAACAGTAATATCAATTCCAAATTTCAGGAATCCAGCTCTATCCGTTCACCCAAATCCAAATTGTACTAAATTTAGTACCATTTAGTACTTTTCGTACACTCAAGTTTCCAAAAACCCTTTGGTGCATCTTTCTTACTCTTCATCAGTGATCCTCAGTCCAAATTTGAGGAATCAAGCTCTATCCGTTCACCTAAATCGAAACTGTACCAAAATTAGTGCTATTTAGTATTTTTCGTACCCTATGTACGAATTTCCAAATCTTCCACAATACTAAACTCCACCAGTAATCTCAGTTCCAAATTTAGAGATTCCAGCGCTATCCGTTCACTCAAATCCCCATTATACAAAATTTAGTTCTATTTAGTACTTTCCGTACACATAAGTACTAATTTCCAAAACCACCCTCATATCTCAATCCTACACTTCAACAGTAATATTAATTCCAAATTTCAGGTTTCCAGCTCTATCCGTTCATTCAAATCCAAATTGTACTAAATTTAGTACCATTTAGTACTTTCCGTACCCATAAGTACGAATTTTCAAAACTACCTCAATCCTACACCCCACCAGTAATCTCAATTCCAAATTTCGAGATTCCAGCTATTATCCGTTCACCCAAATCCCCATTGTATCAAATTTAGTACCATTTAGTACTTTTCATACACATAAGTACGAATTTCCAAAAGTTCTTCAATCCTACACTCCAACAGTAATCTCAATTCCAAATATCAGGATTCCAGCTCTATCCGTTCACCCAAATTCCTATTGTACCAAATTTAGTACTATTTAGTACTTTTCGTACACATAAGCACGAATTTCCAAAACTACCCTCATATCTCAATCCTACACTACAACAGTAACCTTAATTCCAAATTTCAGGTTTCCAGCTCTTTACGTTCACCCAAATCTAAATTGTACTAAATTTAGTACCATTTAGTACTTTTCGTACACATGATTGGTAATTTTGCAAACCATTTCCTTTTAGAAGCACCACTTCCCAACCTTGATTTCCATACCAAATTCCTATATTCCTGGGGCCTATTATTGATTTCATTAATTATTTAGCGATTTCTTCAAATTACAGATTTTGAAATTGAATAGTTATAACTGTACATCTCCATGTACGATAAAATTCTTAATTGCAAATAAATCGTGGTAATATGCACAATTTTATTGCACTTTCATTGATTTGCAAACATTTAGTTATTACCAAAAAGTGAGGTCCATACAGTTTTTAGTTGTTGTTATTTCTGGCCGATTTCTGAATTTATTCCCCTAATGTTGTCTTCAACAGCAACCCATTTGTTCCACAAACCCAACATCATTTATTGAAAGAATTTTTGTTTTAATTTTAAATTGAAAATCAAAATTTTTACAAATGCATCGTTTGTAATCATTTTTTCTAACTCGATTTTAACGAATGAAAATCTTTTGTGCGACACCTGTTATGTGAAAACTAAATCAGGATCGGTTTGTATTTTTCGCGTAATTGATGTTTATATCATTATCACCAACTGCGACATCTGTTGCAATGGAAGATAACAAATGTCTTGTCTTTCTATTATTTAGTGGTTTACGATAAAATAAGTGCGCCTAGAAGTAAACTACAAAATTTGAAATTATGTGTGATCGTTTACGGTATCATGAAGTTATAGCATTGTTAATTTGACACATGTCTTGCAGAGGGCCAACTAAGTGAGTAAGTACGTAATAATAATGAAATATAAGGATTTTTGTTGTTGTTATTTTTTGTGGTTCCAGGACGAATTTTCTAAAACCCGGCCTTATCTCGCACATTTGCATCAACAGTGACCCACTGGTAAAATTTCAAGCTCCTAGCTTTAGCCGTTTTGGCTGGGCGTTGATGATGAGTCAGTCAGTCAGTCAATCAGTCACTTATCACCAAGCTCATTTATATAAAAAGATTGGTATCTTCATTGACCTAATCTCTTACCGCGTGCAACATTTTTTTAGCATTGAACTATAACTACGACCCTTTATACTTTAGGCTGTAACTCTGCCATCTGACCACCTACGTCAACATCAATGGAAAGGTCAAGAGTTCTTCTTCCAAATATCACTTCCTCGACCGAAATGGATCTTCCAAGAATAAAGATACAGGCTGTACACTAAAAAAATTTACAATTTCCACACAAAAGTTTTGGTCCATTTAACCTGATAAATATTATCTGATCGTCCTCTAAGATTGCAAGCTAAAAAAAAACTAAAAACCCATATGTAAGCTCCTTTCATTTAAAGTTGGTTCAAGAGCACTGGGCATTTTCTTACATTAATTACTGCTGAACATTTTGTTTTCTTTACACACAATGCACATATGCATTGAATTGAAATCTACATGATTCCATTTTCAAGAAAATTGTACAGAGAGGTGATGCAATAGTCACTTGACCACCCCATTTGTAGCACAGGATATTAGTCCTATTTCCGATACACGCCTAACAAACATTGACGCTGCGTATAATGCTAACATTAAAAGTCAACTGTCAAAAGGCAAAAAGATATGGTCATACTTCATATACTGTCAAAGCTAGCTTTAAGTCGCCAGTGAAAATAAAAAATCTCAACTTTACAATGATGCAATGTGGGTTGGCGTAGGCGGTCATCTTTATCAAGGAGCAATATATTCACCAACGAATAATGCCACCTTTAAAACTAAACTGTCATAGTAGTAAACAAAAGGATTTTGTTGTTTTTATATATTTTCAAATCAGCTTTGAAAATAGAAAATCTCACTTTCACTATGATGCAAAGTAAGTTGGCGTAGCCGGTCACACAACGGATGTGCTGCAAATGTCACCTGATCTTCTCTTTTGTATCACAGGAGCAATAATTTTCGATACACCCCCAACAAACATTGACGTTGCAATACATCTCACTATACGTTGCAATACATCTAACTGTACAGTTTTAAATCGCCAGTAAAAGTAAAATATCTCAACTTTGCAATGATGCCATATATGGCATAGGCGGTCAAACAACGAAGGTCTTGCAAAAGTCACCTGACCATCCCATTTCTATCAAGCAGAAATATTTTTCGAAACACGCCCAACAAACATAGGCGCTGCAATACATTTCACTATAGCACCAACGAATAATGCCACCGTTAAAAGTAAACTGTCATAGTCGTAATGAAAAGGATTTTGTGGTTCTTTCAAATCAACTTTGAATTGCCAACGAAAGTAGAAAATCTCACCTTTACAATGATGCAAATTATGTTGGCTTAGGCGGTCAAACAACGGAGATGTTGCAATAGTCAGCAATTCTTCCTAATTTACCCTTTTGTGGATATTAATGTTTATAAGCACAATCAGTACATATGTACAAATCCCGGTTATGAGTAATGTCGGTGCATATTCAATAATCCGCCAGTTATAAGAACAATCAATGCATATTCAAATTCTAATTAAAATTGTGAGTTATCGTGCGCACAATGTGGAAAGGGCATTATAAGTTGGTTTTTTTTTTTTAAAAATACATGTAACACCGCGAAATATTCGTCATAGACCCCCATGTGATATATCAAAATTCATATCTCGACGATATAAAATTATACGCATGCTACAGGCCGCAATTATGGGCCAACCTTCACGAAATTTTGTATGATGGTCGGGTTCAGACAAGAATAGACCCCTATATGTTTTTGGCGATGATCGTGAAATATTTGGAGGGTGAAATGGATCAATTTTGTAGCGGCAGTTGTTGGGAAAACACTTTGTATCAAAATACTTTGCTTTAAATTGTTTCAACAAACATATTCTTCTTTGAAAAATATTGTGTATTGTATTTTGAAAATGTCAAATATTTTTCATTGTTCGTTTTTCCAGTCTTGAAGTCTTGTTCTCAACTTCAATTTTTTAATTATTTTTTTTCCTAAATAAATTTTGTATAAAATTAGATATTTTTGTGTATTCTGCTTAAAAGGCAAATATAAAAGGGTAAATCTTTTCGAAAAGAAGAAAGAAAACAAAAATTCCCAAGAGTAGTCTGATAGGCGCGAAATTTTATGCAGGGTTTGGGTTTAGGACAGAGAAGTTGCTTGCTAATTATGGTGATCATCCGGTAATATTTAGCGGGTTAAATAGACCAGAACTTTTGTGTGAAAACTGGTAAAGTTGTTAGTGAAATGATCTTTATTCTGATATGAAACCGACAACCATACCAAATTTCGGGACGATCGGTCCATAATTGCGGCCTGGAGTTTGATTACAATTGATAATGGACAGACGGACACATTGACGGACGGTCGGACACACATCGTTGTATCGCTTTATCTCGTCGAGATATGAAAAATGGTATGCAACATTAGGGGTCTACGACGAATATTTCGCGGTGTTACATGAATTTTGAACAAAACAAACTTATAATACCCTTCCCACATTGTGGAGTAGGGTATAATGAAGGGGCAATACAAATCATAAGGACTACACACAGTAAAGATTATAAGCAATTCATGACAAGAGTTTAAAATGGATATTAGGGTTATGACTTTTTTACAACCTCATATCCCTGTATCATAGCGTGATGAGTTTTGCCATAAGATTACATAAAATCTTAATTATAAGGTGATTCGGTGTAAAAACCTCACGCACAAAATGATTTTAAAATTTGAATTTATCAAAACTATGGACATTTTTTTGAAGTCACTGAAAACAGATATATAATTGAAAATAAACTTTAGAGCCACATGAGATAATTAAAATGACATAACATTTATTTCCCCCTATTTTTCTTCAATTCTCAGAATCGTAAAAATGTCGTAAACGCTTTTATTCAAAAATATAATTTTTTAACAAAAAAAAAAAAAAAATAAAATTTTTTCAAAGTGACTTTTTTCGCGACTTTTTTAATATTTGAATGAAATAAACGTTATTATAGTTATTAGTAGGCTTATATTTATTCATTCGTGCAACAAAAAATAATTTTTTGAAAAATATGAAATTTTTTCAAAAAATTATTTTTTTAAAATCGATTTGTGCGTGAACTTTTTTATATTTCAATGGAATAAACGATAGCATAGTGATTAATAGACAAAAGTTCATTCATCCCTGCTACAGGAAATCATTTTTGAGAAAAAATGTCAAAAAGTCATAACCCTAATGGATATATGCCAACAATTTTAAGAGGTGACACCCAGGAAAAAAACCAATAAAAACCATTTTGCATGATTTTTTTCGAAGACACCCAGGACAAAAAAAAGCCAAATAAAAACCCATTTTCATGACTTTTTTCGAAGAAACACACGAAAAATAACTTTTTTCCTTCATCTGAAAGACTTACTAACTTAATCGGCTTTCTGAATTTTTTGTTAAAAATGTTATGTATGTCGATAAGAAAATGAATGAGTAAGAAGCACTACCAAATTTGAGTGTGTTTTTATACCCTACACCACTATGTGGAAAGGGTATTATAAGTTTGTTTTGGGAAAAATTCATGTAACACCGCGGAATATCGGTCGTAGACCCCCAATGTGGTATACCAATCTTCATATCTAGACGAGATGAAGCGATTTTGAGATGTGTGTCCGTCCGTCCGTCTGTGTGTCCGTCTGTCCATTATAAATTGTAATCAAACAACAGACCGCAATTATGGACCGATCGTCACGAAATTTTGCATGGAGGTCGGGTTCAGACCAGAATAAACACCTATTGTTATTGGTGATGATCGTGAAATATTAAGCGGGTGAAATGGACCAAATACATACTTTTTATCCGATTTTGTAGCTGCTCTGTAGGTCGCAAAAATGGTCCAATCGCCTCGAAATTTTAACTAAGGTAAGAGTATATGACAAAGAAGAAGCTTGCAATTTGAGACAGTGATCAGTTAATATTCAGCGGGTTAAATGGACCACAACTTTTGTGTGAAAATTGTGAAAATTATATATACAATATACAGCTTATATATTTATTCCTGGAAGA
Organism: Musca autumnalis; assembly: GCF_047663935.1. Lineage (NCBI taxonomy): Eukaryota > Metazoa > Arthropoda > Insecta > Diptera > Muscidae > Musca > Musca autumnalis. The sequence continues at coordinate 97,901,242 of NW_027411977.1, read as the reverse complement.
TGCATTTCGCCCACGTAAATAAAATTTGGAAGGTCGTTTCTTGACCTTTCCCTTGATGCCAATTATGTTGATTTACGTTCTCAGATAACAGAGTTACAGCCTAATATATCCAGTTATTTGTTTGTAGTGTAATCAGAAGCACGCTAGAGGTCGCAGTAATATATCAATAGTCACGAGATTTTGCTCGATGTAAGAGTTTAGGTCGAAGAACATGCCTACAATTTTGGATGATGATCTCATGTTATCTAGTGGGTTAAATGGAACATTACTTTTGCATGAAAAATATAAAAATTTAAAATTTGGTCCATATTTTACTTCCTGGAGAACATGTACCAGCAAATTAGCCTACATATGGAAAATGAACTACTGATCTTTCCCCTGATGCAAATTGCAATAATGTGTCTCCTGGGTAAATAACGGGCCTACTGCCTAATATATAATAGACTTTGTGTAGAATACAACATTTTTTTCCCATGCTACAATTTGTCTCTACCATGATAGATAAATTCCCAGCATTATTTCAAATTACGTGGAACACTAGCCATAAATTTGTTTGCATGAAAATTATTTGAATTTCTACTCATTATTAGTTGTTTTTACCGGTTAAAATATATTTATACCCTACACCACATTGTTTTGGGAAAAATTCATGTAACACCGCGAAATATTCGTCGGCGACCCCCAATGTGGTATACCAATCTTCATATCTCGACGAGATAAAGCGATTTTGAGATGTGTGTCCGTCCGTCCCTCCGTCCGTCTGTCCATTATAAATTGTAATCAAACTCCAGGTCGCAATTATGGACCAATCGTAACGAAATTTTGTATGGAGGTCGGGTTCAGACCAGAATAGATCCCTATTTTTATTGGTGATGATTGTGAAATATTTAGCTGATGAAATGGACCAAAAACATAATTTTTATTCGATTTTGTACCTGCTCTGTAGGCCAAAATAATAGTCCGATCGCCTCGAAATTTTAACTAACGTAAGAGTATATGACAAAGACGATGCTTGTTATTTGGGATAGTGATCATATAATATTTAGAGGGTTAAATGGACCACAACTTTTGTGTGAAAATTGTGAAAATTTTTAGTATACAGCATATATGGGCAATATTATTGAAAATTTAACATCGTTGAAGCCAAGGTTTACCCCTTTATAACTCGCGAATAGTGGTTGTATATTGTACAATTTAAATGCTTTTGGATAAAATGAAATGTTTTTAGACTTGGCAAAAAATATTGGGTTTCAAAGTTGATTTGCGTGGAAGCTGTGGCTATATTTATGTTAAAAAATGGGTAAAAATGGGTTGAAGCCAACGTGTCTTTTTTTGTTTTCTCTCGATTTGTGATTAAACCACACTTTTTACGATTTTCCCGTTAAAGTAAAAGTAGAAGGCAACTAAATAAGGATCATCTCACTAGTGTATAACTTCTCAAAATTTGATCTGCGTCTACCATTAAATGATGCTGACATTTTGAAGCCAGATTTTAAGTGTTTTTTGAAATTGTCTTATAATTTCGTTCCGCAAACAGGTTTTTCAAAAAATCATATATAGGAATGAAGAACTCACGATTCTGATTTATTTGATATATGTGTCGTGAATGTAGCCTACACAGCTTCAGAGAAATCTGTATCCAAATACGAAAATTTTGTGTGAACAAATTTCTAAAAATCATATTTTTCGGGCCTAATTTTTACAATTGGCATTCGATTTACTCGTACTTGATTGCAAATTTTTGATTTTTACGTTGCGGATCTAATAAATCAATACTCGTGAAATTCCATCTACTAAAACGCGAGATACGAGAAATTCCAAGGTAGGAAAATCACCTAATATTGTTTTTGAAAATATCGCGCATTTTATCGCGTATTCTGTCGGCAGCTTGCACTGCTATGAAAAAACTAGTGCAGGATCTTCCTTTTTGCGGAAACAAAGATTTAAAAACTTCACTGATAAGAGAACTACATTCATTTTATCCCAAAAATAGTGTGTGATGCTACATCCACGGTTCTTGACTGATTGCCTTGAAATAGGTATATATCGATGCAGATTTTCATGGTGACACTAAAACCGGATGCGGAACGAAATTGTATGAACTTTGGGAAAATTAGCGATGTTTTATAGGTTTTTTAATGCTAAGATGCAGCCGATGCTACATCTTAGCGTCCAAATTATATTTCGAAAAATATATACAAATTAAAAGATATGGTCTTGCTGTACATGAAAATCACATGCGGACAAAACGATTTTGATAATTACGCGATTTACACATATTTTAATAATGCATATAAGTTAAAGCGGTTTATTTGAACTCTGTTTCCGTTTAAGAAGTCTAATGATTTATTTCAACAACCCGATAACTTTCCTCAATGGGAAACCTTCTATGTGAATGTAGATAAAGCAAAATCCACCCATTTTCTTGGGAGTTTCAAGAAAAATAAAAGAAGTACTCTTATAGAATTTTTCCAATATTTTCGACTCTAGAATGCGTGTGAAAACTATTATTCCAAACCAAAATTTGTTTTTTGTAACACAAATATGTGCTTATTTTGGCTATAATATCCTAACTACTATCCCGATGATTATAAGTTTGGTCTCATTTGATTCCCCGTGAAGTCTTTATTTAAAACTGTTACTTTTTTGTAATTTTTGACGGGTATATGGAGCTATATTTTCAAAAAATTCGGATTACATTTAAAATTTTGTCAATTTTTTGTAAATTCCGCGAATGCTGAGAAACATTTTACAAGTATTATGCAATCTACTTAATGACGTCACTTCGTGATAACTTTTTAGTGACAATTGTGCTCAATAAAATAATTAGCGTGTTTATAATAATTTTTTCTTAAAAGCAGAAGTAAAACCGCGATAACATTTGTCCGCAACAACCAAAAATTTGCTCGCGAGCGGATTTGTACTTGGGAATTTTTTCTTAACCTATGTACCAAAAATCGTTAATGTAGCGCGAAAAGAAAAAATTAAATTTTTTGGAAATGGAATATGAAATAATTGGCAGTTTTGCCCATATATGTATTCCTGGAAGATACCATTTCCATTTCTTGATCTTTCCATTGATGCCAATTATGTTGATTTACGTGCCCAGATAGCAGAGTTACAGCCTAATTTATCCAGTTAATTGTTTGTAGTGTAATCAGAAGCACGTTAGCGGTTGCAATTATATATCAATAGTCGCGAGATTTTGCACGATGTAAGAGTTTAGGTGGAAGAATATGCCTATAATTTTGGATGATGATCTCATATATCTAGTGGGTTAAATGGAGCATTACTTTTGTATGAAAAATATTAAAATTTAAAATTCGGTTCATATTTTACTTCCTGGAGGGCATATACAAGCAAAGTAGCCCACGTATGGAAAAATAACTACTGACCTTTCCCCTGATGCAAATTGCAATAATGTGTCTCTTGGGCAGCTGGGCCTACTACCTAATATAAACATTTTCCTTCCATGCTACAATTTGTCTCTGATAGAGAAATTCCCAGCATTATTGCAAATTACGTTGAGCCCTAGCATATTAATTGTCCAATTTAATTTTTTATACATATTTATATTGCAGCATGGGTTCGCTTCGCCACCTTTCTTTAAAATGCGTTCGGTGTCGCTACCGTTAAAGTTTTTTTGAAATATTTATTTTGGTGAAAGCACCCACCCCTCCTGGCGAATAATTAAACATTAATACCTTTGGGAGTCATAAATTTGTTTCTAATATTATTCCATTTAGTGGCGCTATATTTCAACTTCACATCCGCCTTGTACGCATAATGTACTGGGTTCGATTCCCCGACGAGGTAACATCAAGCTTTCAACGGTGGCAAAATACACCTCAATAATGTTGGCGACATTTTCTGAGTATTTCAGCCGTATAAAACTTCTCTATAAGTGGTGTCTTAGGACACGCCGTTCGGACTCGGCTATAAACTGTAGGTCCCAAGCTTAATGTGATAAGGCGGCAGAATCGACAAAGTTATTTCTTACAATAAGCTTATTTGTTCCATAAAGGAATTTTGATTTGTTGAAAGCTAATTCCCAGGGGCAGTGGTGTAGGGTATCACATGGTCGGTCCCGTCCGACTATAACCTTTGCATACTTGTTTTGATATCACAATATATATCCACAATTAACTATTTTCGAAATACCCTAAAAAGCACAAAATCGCGTGCATTTCCAAACAATATGTATGGTACAAGTGCACTTTTTTGGACGATAGATCTTCAATAAACTCACAATGTTCCCTTTGAAAATTTGTAAATAACATTTGCATTGTTCAATAAAATTGAAGCAATGTCCGTCTGTCGAAAATTTCACGGCCAGGTACGGCAAATTGCATTGTAATTGGGTATATTTCCAGCGGCTTATATATTTATGTATTTATATTATGTGTATTCCATAAAGGAACCTGTAGTGCGAATCACTAACTAATTTTTGGAGTTGCCGACAATTGTCGGTAAAATTAAAATGCTTGTAATTTCCGTAATTACCGATGTTTTTCGGTAAGTAAGCGATGAATAAAGTTATACCGATAGCCACAGTGTTGTCAACTTTTATTTGAACTTTTCATTTATAATTTTGCGTTTTAATTTTACCGATTTTTGTCGGTAACTCAAAAAATGTGTTAGAGAATCGCACTACTGATATTCAAAGAAAATTTATAGATGTATCAGAAGAGGCTACCAATGTCAATTTTCCAATTTTGGATCTTTTACTAGAAATGTATAATGATATACATAATTGTTCCACAAACATCCCAGTAGGGACAATGGAGGCTTCTCTAATATGAATGAGTTCACCCCGATTCATACTAGCTCAATGATTAGGGACCTACTGTTTATCGCCGAGTCAAAACGACGTGTCCTAAGACACCGCATGTAGAAAAGTTTTTCATGGCCATCATTACTGAGAGATATTTTGTCACCGTTGAAAATTTCATGTGGCCTGGCCTAGGAACTGAAACCGGGCATTCAGCGTGAAAGCGGGTGTGCATACCATTGCACCACGGTGGCATCCTATTAGATATGTTAAAACATTTTTTGATTTTTTCTAACTATGCTAGAAGGACAAAATAATCTACAAAAGTATTCTTCAGTCTATTTATCTGAGAACATTTCATCTCCAAATGATGAATCAATATCGCCAAACAAAGATATAAAGCTACATGCTCAAGCATTATTAGAGGTCAATAAAAAAAATCATTACGTCATAACTCAGAAACTTCCGCTAAGGGTCCTTTAGAGTTCTTAATACATTCAATAGGGGCTTTCATTCCCAACGTGAATTTTTTAACTTCCATTTTATGTCACAGTGTAATCAGTAAAATTTCCCATAGCGAACAACTTCATAGGAGTCCAACAGGTCCTTTAATAGAAGACAAGGATGACATCTTACAAAAGACAAGATAAGAAGATCAGTAGATTTTTTGTGAGAAGACCACTGGACGTATATTAAAGACGTAAAATGTCCAATTACACTGTGCAGCAGCATTTTTGGGCGGTGGAAAATTTCTTTTGGAGATGAAAACCCTTGATGAGCATACTAAGAAGCCAAAAGGAAATTTTCGCCATATGTCAAGTTTCTGAGATATCGCGCGATGAATTTTTTGATTTTTTGAATTAATGGATCAGTTGGACCAAAAAATATTCTGGACATACATTTTATAATCAAATTGGAGATGAAAAGAATAGACTTTAAAGGATAGTAAATATCCTGTGATTCGTCCTCTAAATTTGTATAGTATACCGTTTGCTAAAATGTTTTCTTCTTATACAATGTTAATGTCATTGTAGATCATCACCTGAAGATGCAATTCAAAAATTTCGAAATATTGGGAAAAATATGAAACAATAAAATTAAATAACACTGACCTCAAGCTCAATAAAGATTTTTTTTTTAAAACGTACATTCAAAAGGTCGAATAAATACAAATTTATAAATATTAAGAATTTATATTTTTTTATCAAATTTAAATTTTTAATTCTTGATAACGGTACTTTGCCCATGTCCAATTGAAGTCAACTTATTGTACTAACATTTTATATTTATATCCCACCCATTAAATCCCCATCCAAAACTTTAAATATTAGTTGTGTCTTTTTACTTTTTTAGTAATAATTATTCAGTAACTTGTTTTCAGAGAGTAAGAGATCTTTGATACGAAAATAGAAAAAAAAAGTAAAAAGACAACATTTAGTAAACTTTAGCAAGATAACAGTTGATGACCAAAACAAAAACATTGGCGCCAATGCATTAAAGAAACAATAACTCCAAAGCAATGAAAAAGTTCTTCAATATTAAGCAAAATAAATAAAAAAATTAATATATTAGTAAAATAATCAATAATATTTTATAGTAATTTATAGTAGTTTTCCAAAAAAGTAAGATAAACATCGAGCAGCTGACCATTAGCAGATGATTAAAAAACAGATGACCGAACTTGCTAAATGTTGCTGGGAAAAATTCTTTCAGTAACTTTTAGAAATTTCTCAGCAAACAACTGTCAAAATTGTTCTCTCTTCGCTCTCTTTTACTGAACTATTGTGTTAAAAGACAGCATTTAGTAACATTTCGTAATAATTGTTACAAATTATTAAGTAAAAGACACACCTATTATCAACAAAATGTTCAAAAATAATTATTTAAGTGCTAGTCTAATTTTCATATGATTATCGCTTTAGAATACCTGGGAAATATTTTTCATATTTAAAGAGCTATAACTTCGTTATGGATGCACATATCGACAAAATTATTAATTTGAAATACATGTATTTTGTTTTTGTATTTTTGAACGCACACGCAGAGTTATAGGTTTGGCCTTTATAAAATTGTTCATTTGACATTTCCATCCTTTAATAATGTTTTTCATTTTAGAATTTCAAGGAAACAGTGTGGGAATTCTGTAACTTTTATTGAAAAGTTGTTAAAAGTTCTTTTGTTTTTGTAGCAACTACAAAACAAACAAATGAAATTGTTGTAAAATAAACGATGAGTAAAGATGTTAAAAAGTTACAGTTATGGGTGGGGGGCAGGAATCTTGTTTTGTGAAATGAAATGGTTTTCTTTATATTTTTTAATTCACATTTATTTCCTTTATAAATATTTTCATTTACAATTTTCATAGAACAACAATTAATACCTAGGTAATGGAAATAGAAATCCGTTGTCGCTTTGGCTAAAATGTTCTTCCTAGAAATTTCTTAGAAATGTCAAAGTTTTAAAATAACTCAGTGCCTGCATACCAGTCGCATGTCAATGCTTTACATTTAAACTTCCTGCTTCCATTTCCCCTGTACGAATTGGGAAAATTCAAAGTTGTTATTGTAAACAAAACAGAATGCATCAACGAACGTATTTATCAAAAAATAAATATAAAATATTAAAAATCAAGCACAATGACCTTAGTGTTGTTTTTCTTCTTTTATATATGCGCATAAATACATATGCATGTATACATACATATATATAAAAACTATAATAAAGTTGTTTTTGTTGTTATGTTGTTGGTTCAATTAATAGAGCATTCCTTTTGTGAACATCATTTCCTTTTGCTCATTTCGTTTCGTTTGCTATTTGCATTTAATGAAAACCACAACAAATACATGCATATGTATATTTTAGCCATAGGGATATGCCTGCAGTGGACAAAAACTTTTCTGAATGGTTTGTGAAAACATAGATTCATATGTGGGAATATTGACTGCCAGCATCTCGCATCGCTTTGGCCCACTCCTTAATCCCTATGGAAGAATCGGAATGGAGTTAGCAATTTTGTCAAAGCCCTTGGTTATGATAACTACAAACAGTTTTAGCAATCGCAAATGGCATCATCGACATTATATGTATGTATGTATAGGCAGACATTGTAGTTTTCTAGCCAGTAGCAAACTGAGGTTATTGCAGTGAGGAAATTATTTTTCTCTTCCTTCGTATATTTCTGGTTAATAGAAATAGCACATACGTAGTAATTGGAAATAAAAAAATGTGTACATTGGAATGTCGAAATTCATTAAATGCTAATTAGTTGAAGCAATCCAAGGGGCTCTTTTTTAACAACTTTACTTGTTGTCTATTTTAAAACAATTTGAACTGATTTTAACAACTTTTCTATCAATAAATTTTACTGAATTCAGGGACTATGAACCGGGGTATTCTCAAACTCGATATTTTCGACAGTTCCTTTAAAAAATCACGTTTTTATATGTATTAGGGTTATGAAGTATCTACAACCTCGTATCCATGTATCATATTTTGATAAGTTTTTACCTAAGATTAGATAAAAACATAATTTTAAGGTGATTCGGTAAAAAAGCTCTAGCACAAAGTTATTTGAAAAATTTTCTATACGAGCTTTGTTGAAAAACTTTTGAAGATACTATAAACAGATTTATAACGGAAAATAAGCGTTGGAGCCACACGCCGTAACCAAAATGGCATAACCATTTCTTTCTAACTAAATTTATTATTATATAATATATATATATATATATATATATATATATATATATATATATATATATATATATATATATATATATATATATATATATGTCATTTTACATCATATGGAATAAAAGTTATTTTAGTCAATAATAACTTTTTTAAGATTTTTTTATTTTCATTTCATAGTATATTTTCAAAAATAACAAGTAAGAACGGCGGAACAATTGGTTTCCTTTCGTTTATGGAGGCTATATGAAAACATCGATCTATACCGACAAATGTCTGGTGCCCAGTTTTTAGACTCAAAGAAGACATGGCTTAAACTCTCAAAATAACAAAAATCAAAAACATTCCTACATAGAATTGTAGGTATATATCCACGTTTTGATAAAGTCCCCATAGAACGCTACCTCCCCATTTTGCGAACTTTTACGTTTTACCCACATTATACAAACGAAATAGGTGCATTTTTGTATTTAGTATTCGTTGGGATTGTAAAACATTGAGGGATATAGGAAGACGTGGACCAATACTGATAATTCTCTTCTGGAATATTTTATAACCCCATGGAATACTAAATAACAAATTTCAGTCATTTCCGTGGGATATTGAAGTCACAACCCTCAGAATTACGAAAATCGGAAGGTACTGTTATATGGGGGATATATCGAAACATGGAGCTATGACGAATTTCAGTCGGAAAGGTTTTCACCTCTTACGTAGACTAAATAACAAATTTCAGCCATTTCGGTGGCTGATTCAAAATACCGAAAATCAGGATGTACCATTCTATAAGGGCAATATGAAGGCGTGGACCTATACCGACAAATTAAGAGGGGAAAGTTGAACACCCCCAACGAAGACTAAATACCAAATTTATCCATTTCGATTATTGTAGTCACAACTTTCAAAATACCGAAAATCGGGAAGTACTGTTCTATGGGGCTATATTAAGGCGTGAACCAGTACCAAAAATTTCTGGAAGAATGTTTTATACCCCCAACGAAGGCTAAATACCAAATTTTAGCCATTTCGGAGGAATATTGAGGCCACAACCTGCAAAATACAAAAAATCCGGACGTATTGTACTATGGGGGCTCACGGCGCTCTTGAAGCAATTTTAAATGAAAGGTGCTTACACCTGGGAAGTTTTTGCGGATTTTGAAACTACAATGTTCATAGATGAGAAAAATCAAAAAACCAAAAAAATCGGCGGAGCGCTTTTTAAATAAATCGCGGTCAAAGTTCACATTTTAGGATCTTTTTAGGTTTACACGATTTTGCCGCAACCCCTATCAAAATGGAGCTAAAGAAAATGTTGTAGCAGAGAAAATTCTCTACAAGATTGTCTACCATGATATTTTCGTGGGCTTTACCATTTTTTAGATATATAAGTTCAGATTGGGACAATTCACTGACTATATACATACATATCGTCTCTTTATAAAACAATGTCATGACTGCAATTTCCCAACTTAAACTTATATATCTCAAAAATAGTACAACCTAGGAAAAAATTACGAAGGCCAATCTTATAGAAATTTTTCACAGCTATAAGATTTTCCCTAGTTTCATTTCAATAAGACTTGCCGTCTTCAAGCAAAATCGTGAAAACCTAACAAAAAATTAAAAATGTGACCTGAATATCTATATCTCAAAAATGATAAAACCTAAGAATAACTTATCGGTCAATCTTCTAGAAAATTTTCGCAGCTACAATATTTTCTTTAGCCCCATTTCGACAGATCTTGTCGTTTCCAAGCAAAATCGCGAAAACTTCAAAAAACCCCAAAAATGTGAATTTTGATCGCGATTTATTTAAAAATCCCTCTAGCGATTTTTTCTTGTTTTCGCATTTTTCTCACCTATGAACATTGCTCTCTCAAAATCCGCAAAATCTTCCCAAGTATAAGCGGTTTTCACTTAAATTTACTTAAGGCGCACCCGGCATAACATTGTAATATAAGGAGGCGATACAGTCAATCCATTGTCCTAATATGAACTTATATATCTCAGAAACGGTAAAACCTACGAAAATACCAGGTCAATCTTGTAGAGAATTTTCTCTGCTACAACATTATCTTTAGTTCCATTCTGATAGGGCTTGCGGTGTCCCAAAAAAATCGGGAAAACCTAAGAAACCCTTAAAAATACCAACTTCATTCGTGATTTATTTAAAAAGCGCTCCGGCGATTTTTTTGTTTTTTCGATTTTTCTCATCTATAAACATTGTAGTTTCAGAATCCGCAAAAACTTCCTAGGTGTAAACACCTTCCATTTAAAATTGCTTCAAGAGCACCGTGGGCTATAAGAAGACGTGGACCTACACCAACAAATTTCATATGGAACGTTTTATACACCAAATGAAGACTAAATACCAAATTTCAAAAATTTCGGTGAAATATTGATGCCACAAACTTCAGAATACAGGAAATCCGGATGTACCGTTCTATGGTGGCCGTATGGACCTATACCGACAAAATTTTGGGGGAGGGTTGTACACCCCTAACGAAGACTAAGTACAACATTTTAGCCATTTCGGAGGTATATTGAGGCTACAACCTTTCAAATACCGAACATTGGGGCTATATGAAGGCGTGTACCTATTCCGACAAATTTCATATGAAAAGTTTTATATTAAACACCAAATTTCAACAATTTTGGTGGACTATTGTGGCCACAAACTTCAAAAGACCGGAAATCCGGAGGTACCATTCTATGGGAGCTGTATGAAGACTTGGACCTGTACCGACAAAATTCTGGGAAAAAGTTGTATTCTCTCAACGAAAGCTAAGTACTAACTTTCAACCATTTCTGTGGATTATTGTGGCCACAACCTTCAAAATACCGAAAGTCGGGAGGTACCGTTCTATGGGGGCTATATGAAGGCGTGGACCTATACCGACAAAAGTTTAATACCACCAACGAAGACGAAGTACAAAATTTCAGCCATTTCGGTGTGATAATGAGGCTAAAACCTTCAAAATACCTAAAATCGGGTGGTACCGTTCCATGGGGGCTATATCAAAACGTGGACCGGTATAGTCCATTTGCATTACCAAACATCCTGGGAGTAATATAAACTTCTATGCCAAATTACAAAGCTCCATCTTAAAAATTGCGTGCTGTATATGTATTTCAACAGACGGACGGACAGACGGACTTGCTTATATCGACTAAGAATTTTACCATGGTCAAGAATATACATACATACTTTATACGGTCTCCGATGAATGTTATGAACCACAGAAGACTTGAAGCCTTGATGTTAAAGGGATCTTCGGCGTGGAACGGTAACTCCCGAATTGCTGTATTTTTGATAAAATTTGGTATTTAGTCTTTTTCATAAACGAAAGGAAACTGAATGTTCCATTTTACTTCAATACAACACGTGGAAAGAAGATAAAATTAACAAATTACAAATTATAAGTGTATTTTTTCAGTGAAAATATTGAAAAATTCCCAAAAACGTTACTCTCTAACTCGCTGCCAATAACCGTCTAAAAAATGGTGAAATATTTATCCAAAAAGAGTACACCAAACAAGAACAATTTTCTCGTTATAAACTTCGGGAATTAAGCAAGACCCTGTCAAAATCAGATAATCAGCTGAAGATCAGACTGAGTGAAATTTGCCTATATGTGAACGGCAAGAAATGTACATGGTCTGATGGCACATTTGTGGCTCAGAATAACAATGATGCTGATTTTTTGAGCAAATTACTTGTTTCTACAAATAATAACTCCGTGGTTATATCCCGCACTGACAACTTATCCCAGCAAGTACAATCTACCGCAACTACCCAATTGCAAACATGGAAAATTCACAAAACTTTGGAAATTTTGTAAGCTATTTAAATAACTATGACGTCTTTTTCCTATTTGAAACCCACATTCTGCGGGAAAGCTTCATCTCTACACATCTATGTTTCAAAACTTCTCTCTACAATGGATCGATGCCGCAAAAAACCACTCTGCTGGACGAGCGAAAGGGGGTTGTTTATATGGTTTCAGGAAAACTTTACAAATAATATACCAATTTAGATTTCAAATATTGCAAAATAATAATGTTGTTCTCTCTGCAAAGTTTAATGAAAATCTATTTTATTTCATTCCCCGTTACATAAACTGCAAAAATTGGAATACTGAATTTTCCCAATTCGATGATTTTTTAACCCAGTTTTCTCCTTCCAACTTTTGCATTGTGGGGGATTTAAACGCCAGAATTGGCACAGAGCAAAACATGGACAAGCATATGCTAAACAACTGTCCACATATCAAAGATATTAGATGTTCAAGAGATAAGATACGCATCATACGTTGCAACTACTAAAATCACAAGAACTAATAATTGCTCTGTTCCTTTACGTGCCTGAGGTTACCATTTCTTACCATTTTTAACCTGTAAAGTGTTCCCTTACTTTTAATAGCATACAATTTATATGATAGCAGTTTACCACTTTTACCATTTTTTGCCACTGTTACCATTTTTAAAAGTAAAGGAACAGACCAAATATTAGTTTGGCAAGAGGTTCTCAATTCCACGATTTATATTCACAACTAAACTACTTTGGTGAATTTCGATACAAATATTCTTTTGAAATCATCACTTACAGTGAGTGAAGTATTGAATATTTTAAATAATACCAGAGGCTTTAGAATCTTATACAAATACCTAATATCATGTTTAAAATACAGAAGACTTATTTAAGATGAATTTTGCTAAAGCTAATAAGAACAAAATAACAGTATTGTACACTTTTAATGCAAATCTTAATTAATTTGCAACCAAATTTATTTTTTTTCATGTCATACCGACTCACAACATTCATGTTAAGTCGTTTATAGATAAAACACTTTGTATTATTTTACTAAAATATACTGAATACTTTATAATCTATTAAATAAATAAAAAAAATAAAAACTACAACTCGTGGCGGAGGGTATAACAAGTTCGTCCTGGCCGAACTTAACGCCGTTCTTACTTGTTCGTTCAATAAAACATTTGAGTCTACAATTTTCTTGTGAATATCATTCGTTCTCTGTATCAATAATCAATAATCGTTTTAAAAGATAAAGATAAACAACAAATTTTTCGTATATCTTTTTTCCATTCAATATAGAAAAAACTAATTTTTATTCGAAAATAATTTCCATATATTTTTATTTTATACCATAAACTAGCAAAATGCCCGCTACTTTGAATGCGGAAAGGATATAAAAAAACAAATAAACAATATATAATATGGAAATGACAAACACTGAAAATTTGGTCGCACTAATACCAATTTTAATCAATATTTATTTTTATCTTAGTACTGTACGTACTCCTTAAGTTCGATTTTCAAAAAGATCAGCCGTATCTCACCCTTATACATTAACAGCGAGATCAACGTTGCACACCAATACACACCCTAACTCCAAAAAATAAAAATTCCAGCACTGTCCCTACACCCAAAAACAAATTGAGTACCATTAAGTAATTTTCGTATACTTATGGTACGTATTTCGACGACATATCTCAGCCATACACGGACATTAATACAAAATAATTACAGTAAATTCCATAATAATTACAGTAATTCCAAATCTCAAGATTCCAGCTGTATCCGTTCGTCCAATTCCAAATTGTACCAAACTTAGTATCAAGTCGAACTCTTCGTACCCATAAGTAAGATTTTCCAAAACTACCTCAATCCTTCGCTTTAGTAGTAATCTTACTTCCAAATTTCAGGATTCAAACTCTATCCGTTAAACCAAATTAAAATTGTACTAAATTTAGAACAATTTAGAATTTTCGTACCAATTTTCAAAACTTCCTCAACGCAACAGGGCTACAATAATCATACTTTCAAATTGCAGGATTCCACCGCTATCCGATCACCTACATACAAATTGTACTAAATTTAGTACCATTTAGTGCTTTTCGTAACCATAAGTTTGCTTTTTCAAAACAACCTGAATCCTACTCTTCGACTGTAATCGTAATTCCAAATTTCAGGATTCCAGCTCTATTAATTCACCCGAATCCAAATTGTATCAAATTTAGTACCATTTCTTTCCCAAAAAAAAATTTTAGGATTCCAGCTCTACCCGTTCACCCAAATCCATATTGTACCATATTTAGTACCATTTAGTACTTCTCGTACCCATACGTACGACTTTTCAAAATTTCCTCAATACTACACTCCTACAGTAATCTTAATTCCTAATTCCAACACTATCCGTTTACTAAAATTCAAATTGTACCAAATTTAGTGCTTTCTGTACCCATAAGTACGAATTTCCAAAACTACCTCAATTCTACTGTCCGGCAGTAATCTTAGTTCCAAATTTCAGAATTCCAGCTCTATCCGTTCATCCAAATCCAAATTGTACCAAATTTAGTACCATTTTGTACTTTTCGTACCCAAAGGTACGAATTTCCAAAACTATCTCAATCCTACACCCCTACAGTAATCTTAATTCAAAACTTTAGGATTCCAGCTCTATCCGTTCACCCAAATCCAAATTTAGTACTGCTCGTAATCATAAATACGAACTTCCAAAACCATTTCCTTATTTCAACGCCATTTCCCAACCTTGATTCCCATACCAAATTTGAAGATTCTAGCTTTATCCATTAAAAATATGCAATTGGTACCAAATTTAGAAACTTTTAGTACTTTTCGTACACTTATAGGTCGAGTTTCTAAATACCCTTTGGTACATCTTCCTAACTCTCCATCAATGACCATTCGTTCAAAATTTCAGATTTCTAGCTCTTCGCGTTTGCCTAATACAATGGATTCCATATTTAGTACACTTTAGCACTTTTCATACCTGTCTACGACGAATTTCCAAAAACCCCTTTACACAAAAACAAATTATACCAAATTCTGTACAATTCGATTTTCCAAAACAACCTTAATCCTTCACTTCAACAGTAACCATAATTCCAAATAACAGGATTCCAGCGCTATCCGTGCACTCAAATCCAAGTTGTACCATTTGGTACATTTCGTACCCATAAGTACGAATTTCAAAAACTACTTCCATCTCAATCCAATACTCCAACAGCAGTCTGACCAAATTCCAGGATTCCAGCTCTATCCGTTCCACCAAATCCAAATTGTACCACAGGTAGTACCACTTAGTACTTTTCGTACCCTTACTACCTCAGTCCTACACTCCAATAGTAATCCTAATTTCAAATTTCAGGACTCAAACACTATCCGTCACCCAAATCCAAATTCTACCTCTATAGCCTACCGCGAACGGGTTACAAATTCTAACTCTTTCCGTTTACAAAAATTCATACTTTAAATTAAAATAAATAAAATGAAAATACTTAAAATTCAGGATTCCAGTTCTATCCGTTCACCCAAATCCAAATTGTAATAAATTTAGTACCATTTAGTACTTTTCGTACACATAAATACGAATTTCCAAAATTTCCCCAATCCTATGCTCCAACAGTAATCTCAATTTCAAATTTCAGGATTCCAGCTCTGTCCGTTCACTCGAATCCCTATTGTACCAAATTTAGTACTTTTCGAACACATAAGTACGAATTTCCAAAACCACCCTCATATCTCAGTCCTACAGTTCACAGTAATCTTAATTCCAAATTTCAGGTTTCCAGCTACATACATACGTTCACCCAAATCCAAATTGTACTAAATTTAGTACCATTTAGTACTTTTCGTACCCATAAGTACGAATTTTCAAAACTACCTCAATTTTACACCCCACCAGTAATCTCAATTCCAAATTTCGAGATTCCAACTATATCCGTTCACCCAAATCCCCATTGTCCCAAATTTAGTACCATTTAGTACTTTTCATTCACATAAGTAAGAATTTCCAAACCTTCCCCAGTCCTACACTCCAACAGTAATATCAATTCCAAATTTCAGGAATCCAGCTCTATCCGTTCACCCAAATCCAAATTGTACTAAATTTAGTACCATTTAGTACTTTTCGTACACTCAAGTTTCCAAAAACCCTTTGGTGCATCTTTCTTACTCTTCATCAGTGATCCTCAGTCCAAATTTGAGGAATCAAGCTCTATCCGTTCACCCAAATCGAAACTGTACCAAATTTAGTGCTATTTAGTATTTTTCGTACCCTATGTACGAATTTCCAAAACTTCCACAATACTAAACTCCACCAGTAATCTCAGTTCCAAATTTAGAGATTCCAGCGCTATCCGTTCACCCAAATCCCCATTATACAAAATTTAGTTCCATTTAGTACTTTCCGTACACATAAGTACTAATTTCCAAAACCACCCTCATATCTCAATCCTACACTTCAACAGTAATATTAATTCCAAATTTCAGGTTTCCAGCTCTATCCGTTCATTCAAATCCAAATTGTACTAAATTTAGTACCATTTAGTACTTTCCGTACCCATAAGTACGAATTTTCAAAACTACCTCAATCCTACACCCCACCAGTAATCTCAATTCCAAATTTCGAGATTCCAGCTATTATCCGTTCACCCATTCCCCATTGTATCAAATTTAGTGCCATTTAGTACTTTTCATACACATAAGTACGAATTTCCAAAAGTTCTTCAATCCTACACTCCAACAGTAATCTCAATTCCAAATATCAGGATTCCAGCTCTATCCGTTCACCCAAATTCCTATTGTACCAAATTTAGTACTATTTAGTACTTTTCGTACACATAAGCACGAATTTCCAAAACTACCCTCATATCTCAATCCTACACTACAACAGTAACCTTAATTCCAAATTTCAGGTTTCCAGCTCTTTACGTTCACCCAAATCTAAGTTGTACTAAATTTAGTACCATTTAGTACTTTTCGTACACATGATTGGTAATTTTGCAAACCATTTCCTTTTAGAAGCACCACTTCCCAACCTTGATTTCCATACCAAATTCCTATATTCCTGGGGCCTATTATTGATTTCATTCATTATTTAGCGATTTCTTCAAATTATAACTGTACATCTCCATGTACGATAAAATTCTTAATTGCAAATAAATCGTGGTAATATGCACAATTTTATTGCACTTTCATTGATTTGCAAACATTTAGTTATTACCAAAAAGTGAGGTCCATACAGTTTTTAGTTGTTGTTATTTCTGGCCGATTTCTGAATTTATTCCCCTAATGTTGTCTTCAACAGCAACTCATTTGTACAACAAACCCAACATCATGTATTGAAAGAATTTTTGTTTTAATTTTAAATTGAAAATCAAAATTTTTACAAATGCATCGTTTGTAATCATTTTTTCTAACTCGATTTTAACGAATGAAAATCTTTTGTGCGACACCTGTTATGTGAAAACTAAATCAGGATCGGTTTGTATTTTTCGCGTAATTGATGTTTATATCATTATCACCAACTGCGACATCTGTTGCAATGGAAGATAACAAATGTCTTGTCTTTCTATTATTTAGTGGTTTACGATAAAATAAGTGCGCCTAGAAGTAAACTACAAAATTTTAAATTATGTGTGATCGTTTACGGTATCATGAAGTTATAGCATTGTTAATTTGACACATGTCTTGCAGAGGGCCAACTAAGTGAATAAGTACGTAATAATAATGAAAAATAAGGATTTTTGTTGTTGTTATTTTTTGTGGTTCCAGGACGAATTTTCTAAAACCCGGCCTTATCTCGCACATTTGCATCAACAGTGACCCACTGGTAAAATTTCAAGCTCCTAGCTTTAGCCGTTTTGGCTGGGCGTTGATGATGAGTCAGTCAGTCAGTCAGTCAATCACTTATCACCAAGCTCATTTATATATATAGATAGATAACAGATAAAATTAAAAAATGCATTACTGAACTTCAATGCATTTGGTGCGGAAACTTTTTTCGCGATAGAGAAAAATTAACACCGTATTTCATAATAGTTTTCCATGCTCTACACGGCTATGTGGTGGTATTTTTTTGGTTATAGCCCTAATGTGTATGCATTGGTGAAAAAAACAACAACTACATGATATTCATCGTTTGTTTATTTACACGTACACTGTACGTGAGAAAGAGAAGCAAATGCAAAAACAACTCAGTGGGCGCCCTCACTATACTTCTTTGCAAAGACAGCGCGTCTCTGCTCTAGTCACAAATATTCTCCATCAAAAATTTTCAATATTGTAATTTGCAATCCCGGTGGCCAAAAAACTTCTCCAGCGATATTTGGTATTTCCAGTAGTCAAAACATTTTCCCCACTTAAACTTGTGGATATAGGGAAATTCCCACATATAACAACACCGCCCGATTTCAGTTAGTTTTAAGTTCTGTTCTACGCTTTCGGTCCAAATTTGTTGTAAATTTTATTTAGGTTTTCCGGTGGTCACAAAATTCCCTAAATATTTCATTTTAGATCATAATATATTACGGTGGAGTGTATAAAAAGTTCGATCCGCCAAACTTAATAATTTTTTCTTGTTCTCTCTTTAGAACTCATTCCATACGTTTTGTTGTTAAGAGATGAAGAATGAAGTGCTTCTATTATAACTCTGTGTGGACTGCTTCAAAAAGAAGTATGGAAGTTACTACTTCATCTTGATAGTTCATAGTTCACCGCAGCCAGTGGAAGTGGTGGACAGCACTTAGATGAATTTCGCGATTTTATTCGGAGACACACCTAGTCTAAATCACCGGAGAGTTTTAGGCATGTCAAGAACACCTTATATATCAAGATTTTTTAAGGTAATGATAATATTAATGAAAACTGTATTGAATGTACATAGACTTTTACATTTTCAGATTTATCGTTTCATTTCAATCCTTTTAACATTCTTAATGGAAATGGAAGAAAAAAAAAACGCATTTTGCCATTTAAACCAATGTCTGTTAATATTTACTGCATAAAGTATTCAAAACCTTTTATCAGTATCTACATAACAATTTATGGTTTTGGCCATACATTCACTTATTTCGTTGTATACATCCATTTTGTATGAAATAACTGTGGGTGTATGCGGTTTTCGACAACTGAATGTTTTATCCTTTTTTTAGGCAGGACGATTACATACAGACAGGAAAACCAACACAAGTCATAATACACACCAGGCCTTAGATGACCCAAATATAGAATTAAACTGGCCAAACATAGAGGTATTTAAAGTTTCAACTAAATCCGTTGGCGTATTCAGGCACGTGTCCGAAAAATACAGCTCCACCAGCATTCATTTGTATGCACGGGCATATAGCAATGAATGAGTACTCCGAAATGCGGCTAGGGCTAAATGCAACACTCACTCATTTTTATTTTGAACATAGATTCTGTACAAATCCTTTTATATGTACATTGTACATTTATACACTGAGCAAATTTAGTATTTTTTCAATTATTATCTATTTATCAGATTAGTAATTCAAAATTGAGTGTGAATTTCTTTACGAATATTTGTACCCTATACCACAATGTGGGAACGGTATTATAATAATTTTTTATAAAGGAATTTAACACTTCATATTCGAACAGCTGGTGTAATTGTGCCATAGGTAGACCTTTATTTATATACCAAAATGAACTGCTCAAGGAGCTGAGTCGATCTGGCTATGTGCGTCCATTAGGGTTATGACTTTTGGACCTTTTTCTCAAAAATTATTTTCAGTAGCGGAAATGAATGAACTTTTGCCTATTAACGGCTACAATAAAATTCATTCCATTTAAGTATTAACAAGTAAAAAAGTATCAGTCGGCCTTGCCAACAGAGATATACCCTCAAATTGTGGGCATTTGAGCAGACAAAAATGTTCATTAGGATTAGAGATCAAAAGTTTTGCGGAGGAAATACTAAAAGGAATGGATCTACATACATTGACCATTATGGAAGTGAATCTCCAGCCAGTATATATGGTGACATAGGGGGTTTTTACACCCTTCGGGATGTTTGCTCAAGAAGTATGAACTTGCCCCTGAAAAAACGTTTACCATCGTAAATGAGGCAGCGAATGCAAGTTGCTTCAACAAAAATCAAAGTGATTCGATAGCAGGTCTTGAAGTGAACTTATCCGAAATTTTGTGTGGGAGGTATCGGATGGAGTGGACTAATATAGTCCATGTTTTAACCTGATCTATATCTAGCAGATATATTAGGATGTGTACAGTATGGACCAATTCGGCCACTCCCGTCAAGAGTTGCCGTATGAACAAATTTTCCGAACATTTTTGAACTTTTGGGGGGGAGGTACCTGAAGGAGTGGACCGATATGGCTTATCTTCAAACTTAAACTATGTTTGGACAAAATATTACTAAGGCCAAATTTTGGACCGAAACGGCAGATCCGATCGAAAGTTATCTTGCGCTCCAACCACCTCGCACGGTGTCATAGAATTTTTTGCAACTTTCAGGCTATTTTCTCAGGAAGTATGGACTTGCCCCTAATGAAACTTGTACCGTCGTATGGAGGGCAGTCAATACAAGCTGCTAAAACAAAGTACCCGAAGGAGTGAACCGATTGAGCCTATATTTAAACATTATCTAAGTCTGGTACACATTTTACGATGGGCAAAGTATGGACCAAATCGGTTACTCCCTTCAAGAGATATCGTGCGCACAAATTTTCCGAACATTTTCGAACTTTTGTGGGGGAGGTACCGGAAGGAGTGGACCGATATAACCCATCTTCGAACTTAAACTAAGTTCGGACAAAATATTACGAAAGCCAAAATTTGAACCGAATCGGTTCATCCGTTCGAGAGTTATCGTGCGCACCAGCCAGCGAGACAGACAGACGGACGGACATTGCTCAATCGACTCCAAATTGTCTGAAACACATTTCGTCCAAACATACTTGGGGTCTAAAACCATTATTTCGATGAGGCACATCTTGCCCGTATGAAAGTGTATATACCCTCGTTAGCATAAATGCTGAGGGTATAAAAAATGTTTCGCTAAAACCACTTTCAAATTATATATATATTTGTGAAAAAGTACTATGAAATTAACATTTTTATACCCTCCACCATATTATGGAGGGTATAAATAAATTTGTCGTTCCGTTTTTAACACATCGAAATATTAGTTGGAGGCCTTATAAATTATATACAATCTTGATCAGGTTAAACTTCTAAGTCGATATAACTATGTCCGTCCGTCCGGTATTTGGTACTTTGTCTTCGTTGGGTATATAAACCTTTCCATTTGAAATTTGTGAATATAGGTCCACGTCTTCATATAGTCCCCATAGAATGGTATCTTCCGATTGTCGGTAGTTTGAAGATTATGGCCTCAATATCCCCCCGAAATGGCTGAAATTTGGTATTTGGTCTTCTTTGGTCTTCTTCTCACCCGAAATTTGTCGGTATAGATCCACGTCTTCATATAGCCCCCATGGAATGGTACCTCCTGATGTTCGGTATTTTGAAGGTTGTGACCTTAATATCACACCAAAATGGCTGAAATTTTGTACTTAGTCTTCGTTGGGGATATAAACCTTTCCATCTGAAATTTGTCGGTATAGGTCCACGTCCTCATTTAGTCCCGATAGAACGGTACCTTCCGATTTTCGGTATTTTGAAGTTTGTGGTCTCAATGTAACACTGAAATGGCTGAAATTTGGTTTGTAGTCTTCGTTGGTGGTACAAAACTTTTCACCGGAAATTTGTCGGTATAGGTCAACTTCTTCATTAGCCCCCATAGAATGGTACCTCCCGATTTTCTGTATTTTGAAGGTTGTGGCCTCAATATCAGTATCACTTAGTCTTCGTTGGGGATACAAACCTTTTCATCTGAAATGTGTTGGTATAGGTCCACGTCTTCATAGAGTCCCCATAGAACGGTACCTTATGATTTTCGGTATTTTGAAGGTTGTGGCCTCAATATCCCCACGAAATGTCTGATATTTGATATTATGTCTTCTTTTGGAGTATTAAGCTTTTATCCTGAAATTTATCGATATAAGTCCACGTCTTCATAGAGTTCCCATTGAACGGTACCCCCGATTTTCGGCATTTTGAAGGTTGTGGCCTCGATATACTACTGAAATGGCTTAAATTTGTTATATTGTCTTCGTTGTAGGTATACAATTTTTAACCGGAAATTTGTCAACGTCTTCATATAGCACCCATAGAATTCTACGTCCCGATTTTCGGTACTTTTAAGGTTGTGGTCTCAATATCCCTCCGAAATGGCTGAAATTTGGTATTTAGTCTTATTTGGGAGTATAAAACTTTCATTCTGAAATTACTCGGTATAAGTCTTAATGTAGCCTCCATAGAAGGGTATCTCCCAATCAGGGACGTACGCAGGATTTCATTTCGGGGGGGGGCCCAACTTGACCAAAAATCATGAAAAATTCAAATGTTGTGTAGCGTTAAGTAAAGCTATTTTGAGGGTTATGGCCACTTATAAGTATCAGAAAAGCCATTTTCATGCATTTTTTATAAGAAATCTATTTTTTCTTTTGAATAATCTTTCTGACAAATGCCCGACTATAAAGCACTGTTTTACTAAAGCAGTTTGCGGTGCCCACTGTTGTTTAAAAAAGAATAAACCGATCAGCATATATTTTTGTGGGATCATTACGAACCTAATAATCTTGTCCATTATCGAAACGGAATTATAAAATCAAATTTTAAAAATTTTGAACAGTTAAAATCAAAATTTCGATTTAAAAAAACACACTGTAAAAAATTAATATTTTTCGGACTCCGTCAGCAGTTTTTTAAAGACTCTCTCGGTAAGTCCCACAAAATAAAGACCGGAGCATCCGTTTTCGAGCTACAGCTGGCACCGCTTTCAAAAGTGCCATTTCGAGGAAAAGACGTTTTTAGATTCTATGCCACATACAGAACACAATAAACGTTTCCCTTCGATAGCTAATATCTCGCTAAATTTTTGTCCGATGGACTGAAAATTTTGGCACATATTCTATTCTACATGTATTTTAAATATTATTAAAAATTTCGATTTTTCGAATTTTATATGAAATATTGGGTGGTAAGTACATAAATTCAATAGAAAGAATTCATAATATTTAGGATACAATATATAGATTAGGATATTTAGAATTTAAAATAGACGAACGTGGCCCGGTTTGGTAAAGTCGCCATGTAAAATTTAAGCCCCGTTTTCAGTATATTGAAGTTTTTAATCATACGGGCTCACGTTATAGTTTATCGCAGAATTTTACAACCACACAGAATTGCCGTTGTCTTTGCTATAGCAAGATTTTTACTATTTCGATGATCTTAGCCTAATTTTTAAGAATATCGGCTGCCGTTGTCTTTGATATGTTTCCAAATGAAAACATTAAGAAAAATTTAACAGTTTTGGAGATATGGTGCGAAATCTATACAAATTATGGAATTTTTAGATATATTATAACATTTGAGGTAATAAATGTAGTTTTTCCAGTTCAATATTTGTCCAAATATTTTATTCTGACCCTTATCTACAAATTTGCTTCAGAGGTCAGAAGAAGATTTGCATTGGTTTCAGAGATATAGCCCCGAGTTGCTTTAAAAAGTCGATAATTGGCAATGTTTAGAGGGGGCCATAAAATCCAAGCTGGATCTGACTCAACAAAACGCAACTAGGGCTTTTGTACTTTGGGTCTGTACTTTCAAAAATCCTCACTTCAAATTTTTTGCACAAGAATACCTTAAAAATGCTGCACAGTGTTATTTACCGGAAGAGATAGAGTCTGATTCAGGATTATTTTTTACTTTTATTATAATGTTAAAGAAGAAGCATTATAATTTTATTTTTTAATTGGACTCGACACTTTGACAAACACTTTGATGGACTTTGGACAAATACTTTGATGGACTTAGTTCTATATAGTTTTGACAAATAACAATCGATCCTTATTGAACCCCACTTAATTATTCGGTTATAGTAAGCTAAATAATTTTAGAAATGGATATTATTTTGAGAGAAGCTCCTCTCGATATTACCGCGCCCATTAGCTATTTTAGTTGGTTACCGTAGCATTTAGAGCTTTGTCAGGAAGCATGAACTTGTCCACGAAAAATAGGATATCGCTGTAAACAAGACTACAAAATGTCCAAAGGATCCTCAAACAGTCTTTATACTGCGGTTATGTTAGACTTGTATGAGTGACCTGAAGTTGTTGTCCAAACATATTCTCTTGAAACTTGATGTAATTTTGGAAGTAATCTTGCGAGTGGACCAAGATAGTCCATATTAGGTTAGATTTTTGACCGAATCGGTTAGTCCCTTCAACCATGTTAGTGAAAATTGTGAACTTTTATGGCGGAGGTACCGATATGACTTAAATTTAATTTGGACAAAACATTACGAGATCCAGAGATCCATAACTTGGAACACATCGGTTGATCCTTTCGAGAGTTATCATGAGTTCCAACCTGCCAGACAAACAGAGATACAGACGGATGGACGGTGGTAAGTACTTCCATCATGTCTGAAACGGATTTGGCCAAACATATTTATGTGTAGTCCATGGTATAAGTAAAGAGGTAGGTTTAAATGGAAACAATCTATAGAACTCTTGTTTTTCCTGAATTCCTAAAACTTCAAAATTAGTAAATACAAAAGCAACAAGTGGGTTTGTTTACAATACCTAGTGGGTTTGTTTACAATACCTAAAAAAACGCGAAAAATGAATGAAGTGTCGTGGTTTCTCCACATAATCGAGTTGTGGATATGATAAAATGATTGTTTCAATGCAAAGCTGACGGATTTCTTCCATACAAATGTTCTAAAAACAATTTTAAAAATCATTTAATTCGATTGTTTTTAAAATTGTTGGCATCCCAGTCAGCATTTTTTGAAATTTTTAATCAAATTCGAGTCTTTTTTGATCCGACTGCACGATTAAAAAGCTGGAATATGAGCTCATTTTCTGATCATAAATGACTCCTTTGTCGGGAGGAAAACGTAACCTCAGGCGACTCTTCTAAACAAATTACAAATGAGTCTTTTTCGAGTCGTATTTCAATCATTTATTGGTGTTTTGTTGATTAATTTGGGACCCTTTTTCGAGTCTTTTTAGAGTCATGTTTATAATCATTTATGAGACTTTAGGGAGTCATTTATGAGTCTTTTTGTTAGACGAAATAAATTAAAAAAATTTTCTTTTTATTCTTCTTTGTTCCTTTCCTTTGTTTTATAGTCTTTTCTGCTTTGTTATGCTTTTAATTATCCTTTATGTTGCTTGGTGGTTAGTATACTGCTTCTTCATTTCACTTGGCAAAACCCGTTGTGTTTGTCTGTACCTTTAATATTATACGTTACATTTATATCAAAGTTTTGTAGAAAGTGTATATGAGAATTATTTACAACCAAACATAATAAAACAAAACAATCAGATTTTAATCACCTAACAGATCAAAATATGATCAGAAGATACATAATTATAATCACTTTTCAAACACCTGCATGACCAGGGACGTACGCAGGGGGGGGGCACAGGGGGCCCGGGCCCCCCCCGAAATGGTTTGGTCGAACAAAATTTGTTAAGCTACTGGAAAAAATTATTACATATTTTCTTTCTCATAAACATTTTTTTAATGATTGGAAATTTCAAATGAAATGAAAACTTATACGAAAACTTATATTTTTCTGAAGTTTTTGTTCAGAAAATGAGCATCATTAATAAGTTTTTTTTTAAGAAATGTTTTCAAATATTTTGTTTTGAGAGAAACTTCTAATGGTTTCTGAATTACTTCTTCATGTCATATCAATCAACTATTACATACGACTTCCGTAATTATGCCATATTCGAGCTATATAGAGGTATCGAGGCATTACACTCAATGGAAATGCATGAAAAAATGTCTATTGGACAAAATGTATGAAGGGTTTTCCGTGGACAATATCTTAAAAGCCAATTAGAAATTTTTCTCAGAGGCTTAACCAAAATTTTGTTATGCTATTTTTGACAAATTGTTTGCCAGACAGTAGGGGAAAAAATGACGTAAAATGAATTTGTTTATGTCAAAAGCAGCTAAAATCTGCTATATTTAGCAAATCCACTTGAATGTTTGCCCGATCATCAATAACTCTGTCCAACATTTTTAAGGTAGTCGTGTGCAAACAACTTCTACCGAGGATTTTATGAATGTACAGACCCAAACGACAAAACCACTATTTGGGTATTGTTT
This sequence comes from Musca autumnalis, assembly GCF_047663935.1. NCBI lineage: Eukaryota > Metazoa > Arthropoda > Insecta > Diptera > Muscidae > Musca > Musca autumnalis. The sequence continues at coordinate 97,874,720 of NW_027411977.1, read as the reverse complement.
TGTCAGATCTAGCTAAGATTTTATGTTCTCATCTTAAAATGGCTAAATATTGAATTTCTCAAACAAATCTGGGCTATATCTCGGAAACCAATTCGAAATTTGTTTTGACCTTATACACGGTGTGCCTTAACCAAATTTAAATGGAAGGTGCTTACACCTGGGAAGTTTTTGCAGATTATGAAACTACAATGCTCATAGATGAGAAATATCAAGAAACAAAAAAAAAAAATCGCCGGAGGGATTTTCAAATAAATCGCGATTTAAGTTCATATTTTTAGGGGTTCTTTAGGTTTTCATGATTTTGCTTGGAAACCGCGAGTCCTATGTAAATGGGCCTGAAGAAAATGTTTTAGCCGTAAAAATATTGGCCTTTATGATATTGTCGTAGGATTTACCGTTTTTGAGATATAGAAGGTCAAATTGAGACAATGCACTGACTGTATCGCCTCCTTATAAAACAATGTCATTTATAAATAAATCGCGATCAAAATTCACAATTTTAGGGTTTTTGTGGGTTTTCACGATTTAGCTTGGAAACCGCAAGTCATATCAAAATGAGACTAAAGAAAATGTTGAAGCTGTAAAAATTCTCTACAATATTGGATGATTTCCTAGGGTGTACCATTTTCAAGATATATAAGTTTAATTTGGGAAATTGCAGTAATAACATTGTTTTATAAGGAGGCGACACAGTCAGTGCATTGTCTCAATTTGAACTTTTATATCTCAAAAACGTTAAAACCTGCGAAAATACCACAAAGGTCAATCTTGTGGAGAATTTTCACAGCTTCCCCATCGATCCCATATGTGCAAAAAAAAGTTATTCGGGGTCAAAGGTCAAATTTTAATGGTTTTTAGGTTTTCGGATTTATTGTTTGAAAACGGTTGATCTAATCAAAAAGTGACTAAAGTAAATATTGTAGACAGAAAAATTATCTACAAGTTTGATCTTTATAGTTTTTTCCTAGAGGTAACCATTCTTAAGATATAGCTGTCTTAAAAAACACATGCTTTTTATGCACTTATAAGGGAAATATGCACATATTCAGACGAACCGGCTAAAATAATAAACCGGCTTATAAAATAAAATAATAAGTAACCGGGTCTGTCCCCCAAAAATATATATTTTCTTGAAGAGCGAAATTATAGCTATATTTTAAAAAAAATCCAACAAAATCGGACCGTGTTTAGTAGAGTGATTCAATGTTAGAGTCATTTTATGCAAAACTAGTCCGACCACAATGAAAACTCTCCGACTTTTTTTTTGTTTTGTCAGAAGGTAGAGTTTGTTGCGTTGATTACGGAAATATATAATTTTCAACGGTTGCGGATCCGGTTCGCCGGCTATTCGACCGGAAAGGCCAAATTTAAAATCCGGGTTCGGCCCGGTTCTACTGAACCGATTACTGCAAAGGGGATATCGTTTGAAAGCTTATTAAAGTATCTAACACATTACTTTAACCGGTTCGCCTCATAATGTACTTACGATGCTAATTTTTTATTTGACCTTTAGATCTCGATATCTCGAAAATGGTAAGTCTTTTTTTAAAAAATCATAAGACCACTCTTGTAGACAATTATTAAATCTACAACTTTTACTTTAGCCGGCATTTGCTAAATCTTACCGTTTTTGAGAAAAATTAAAAAAAAACTGAATAATGCCTCCAAAAATGACCTTTGACCCCGAATAACTTGTTTTGCACACATAGGATCGATGGGGACTTTTAGTTCGTTGCTTCTAATGGCGAACCCTAGCTCTCTACCAAAATTCAGCTTTGTGGGAATTTTTGCTATTTCCCCCTTGTACGCATGTCTATTTTGACCGGACTATATTCGCTTGAATGTGATACACAATTCATCTAAACATGCCTTTGTTGTCTAATGTCTCTATCACGGTATATCTTAAATATTTTTCCACGATCATGTAATAAATATATCAATAATTCACCACGAGTTGCCAAATATGAGAATAATCTATTCGTGTCAACGGTGTTTGATATACATGATGTAAAAAGAGTGACATAAAATACTGCTGAAACAACATGAAGGAAGCATTTTACGTCTTCAGAATGTACCAAGGATTTGTTAAGCGCACTTTTTGGAAGATTTTCTGCTAAGGTAACATGGTTCTACTCCCAATGGTTTAGCAGCTATTGACTAGAATTTCAGAAATTATGTAAAATTTTCTATATTTAATCGATTTTTTTATGACATATACGTTCTGCTGCCTGAGGACGGGCTACAATAGTGCTAAAGACTGGAAAACAAATAATGCGAAAAGGGTCGTTTTAAACGTACAACATAATTGCAGTTTGAAAACTATTCGAGGATACTTTGGACATTTTTCTTGTTGACTCTTGTAGTCTTGTTTACTGCGATATCCTACTTTTCGTGGGCAAGTCCAATCTTCCTGACAAAGCTCAAAATACTACGGTGATTAACTAAAACGGCTTGTGTTGGGGTAACTATTGAAAGGATAAGATCAATTTCCAAAATTGACTATGTCGCTCCATTTCTACAGGTACTTTCTCCGCAAAATTTTAACACTTCTGCGCTTTGATCTAAATTAATTTTTTTAGCAAAACGTATGCATGTATTCCGAACGTCCACAATCGTTAAGATAAATGTCCCCAAAGTTACGATATTTTAATTACCAATTTTGTTCGTCTAGATAGGCCTTAACATTCTAAAAGCTCTTGAATACATTTTTATTGGGGAAAATATTTGGGATTGTGTATTTACACAGGCTGGGAGCACATATCTTTTGGCCAATTTTTTCAGAAATCAAAATTAAAGATTTTTTTGTTCGTTTCCAACCGATTACAAGTTATGATAAATATAAAACTCTTTTGGACAAGAGTAATCCTTCTTGATTAATTTGCTTTATATTAGCGAATAATTATGTGGGGTTCTTTAAGTATCGATTCAAGAAATATTTAAATTCTAGCTCCAATAATTTGCAAGAACGGAGTCCAGCAAAGTGTTTAATGTCAGTCCAGCTGTAAAATTAAAAAAAAAATGCTTCTTCTGTAACAGCCGGAACAACAATCATTACCACTTAAAGTGTTTTGTCACGATTTAGCTAAGAGTTTGCCGAATGGTTTGACATAGCCCAAACATGAGTTTTGTAGTCTCAAACAGTACTGCGAGAAGGATTGGGAGTGTATGAGTCGTAGTCGGTATCGTCCGATTTTAAATTTCTGAAGTTTTTAATTGTCTTGTACATACTCTATCACTTCTAATAAAGAAGCAAATTTGGCGTTCTTATGACAAGAAAATATTTTATTCTTAGGTTATCGACACAATATCTAGATATAGAAGTCTAAGCTGCACTTGCGGATTCGAGTTATTCTTCTTGTTCGAGGTATACCTTCCAACACATTTAACCCGTGTATAAGTTAATTTTTCCTACTCGCTATATAGATGTGATTTTTTTCACTTCTATATATTCGAGAACTTATATTTTATACTCTGTAAAAAAATAAAATTGTACCATAAATAATACTACTGTATTCATGTACCTTGTGTCAATATATGGTATAAAATCAACTTACAAACCCTTTAAAATAGCTTTACATAACGCTACATAACATTTCAATTTTTCATGATTTTTGGTCAAGTTGGGCCCCCCCCGAAATGAAATCCTGCGTACGTCCCTGTGCATGACCCTTTTTTGATTAAGCATTTTTCAATCTTCCAGATGATTAATATGTGACAATAAATAAAAAAAAAAATGGTCACATTTTAAACACATCAATGATTTATTTGTGATTGCTACACATTTGTTGTTGTATTACAAATTGTACTTTTTTAATCATTACAGGGAGTCACTTTCGAGTCCCTTTCTGATCATACAAGCGACTTAATCAGTTTTTGATCACCAAAAGGACTCTAAAAAGACTCCGCAATGTGATTTTTGAAAAAACAGTCTTCCAAATGCTATCTGGGAATATCCCAGAAAGGGACTCGAAAGTGACTCCCTGTAATGATTAAAAAGAGTTCAATTTAAAATACAACAACAAATGTGTAGCAATCACAAAAAAAAACATTGAGGTGTTTAAAATGTGACAATTTATTGTTATTTATTGTCACATTTTGATCATCTGGAAGATTGAAAAATGATTAATCAAAAAAGGGTCATACAGGTGTTTGAAAAGTGATTATAATTATGTATACTCTGATCATATTTTGAACAGTTAGGTGATTAAAAACTTATTGCTTTGTTTTACTTTTATTTGGTTGTAAATAAAAAAATAAAATTCTCATATACACTTTCTACAAAATTTTGATATAAATGTAACGTATAATATTAAAGGTACAGACAAACACAACACAACAGGTTTTGCCAAGTGAAATGAAGAAGCAGTATACTAACCACCAATCAACATAAAGGATAATTAAAAGACATAACAAAGCAGAAAAGACTATAAAACAAAGGAAAGAAACAAAGAAGAATAAAAAGAAAATTTTTTAATTTATTTCGTCTAACAAAAAGACTCATAAATGACTCCCTAAAGACTCATAAATGATTATAAACATGACTCTAAAAAGACTCGAAAAAGGGTCCGAAATTAATCAACAAAACACCAATAAATGATTGAAATACGACTCGAAAAAGACTCATTTGTGATTTGTTTAGAAGAGTCGCCTGAGGTTATGTTTTCCTACCGACAAAGGAGTCATTTATGATCAGAAAATGAGCTCATATTCTAGCTTTTTAATCGTGCAGTCGGATCAAAAAAGACTCGAATTTGATTAAAATTTTCAAAAAATGCTGACTGGGTTATTTAAACAGAACACACACATACACAAAATGGGTATATTGTTTTGAAGTTTTAGGAACACTCGAAAGAAAAAAATTAAATTGACACAGAGCTTTAGCTAACCTTTCTTATTAAACCATGGTGTAGTCTAAAATCATTATTTTGATGAGACCTACATATTTGTATCGTATCCTAGTGTATATAATCTCGTAAAGGAAAAAAATCAAGTGACGCACAAAAATTCATTTGTCTTCATTATTTTCTCATACTGTTTAGCAGCAAATTTGTCTAAAATAGAATAATAAAATTTTGGCGATGGCAGTAAAACAAATTTCTAATTGGTTTTCAAGATGTAGTCCACGAACCTTCATACATTGTATCCAATAAACATTTTTTCATATACTTCCATTCCCACAATACTGAACTCGTTATTTTTGTTGTTACAAGATGAGTTTTAAGCCTCTAGAGCTCTATATAGTTCGAATATGACATAAACTTGGAGTACATTCATTAAGGATTCTCATTTGATAGTGGAATGATATGACATGAAGAAGTAATTCAGATTTTATTGGAAGTTTCTCTCAAAAACAGCTTACAAACAAAAATTTTTAAAATATTTTCTTACAAAACTTGCTAATGATGTACATTTTCTGTCCAGAAACTTAAGAAAATATAAGCTTTAATTTGAAATCTACAAACATACAAACATTTTTATGAGAAAAAATATATAATAACTAGTTACAGCAGCTTCACAAATTTTGCTCGACCAAACCATTTCGGGGGGGGGCCCGGCCCCCTGTGCCCCCCCCCCCCTGCGTACGTCCCTGCTCCCAATTTTCGGTATTTTGAAGGTTGTGACCTCAATATACTACTGAAATGGCTGAAGTTTGGTATTTAGTCTTCGTTGGGTATATAAAACTTTCCACCAGAAATTTTTCGGTATAAGTTTTTATAAAACCCCCATTGAACGGCATTCACGGATTTCCGATATTTTGAAAGTTTTAGCAATTAACATTATAACAGAACATTATAACAGTTTGTAGTAGTCGTTTTTGATTTAAAGTTATTTTGGATACCATAAGTTTTCACTTAGGGTACTTTCAGTATTTTCTGACTTCCTTTATATTACTGAAATTCACAATGTCACAAAACATTTGCATTTATTGGTCAATATTTTGTTAATAAATGTGTATTATTGTTAACATATGTAAATTTAAACGTTAACGTATTTTTTATTTTTATTTTTTCTTTTTTATTTGCCAACTATATCTTTCAACCACTTTCAACGACGTTGACATGTAAACAAATCATATGATTATGACGATTTAAAAAGAGTTTACTTAAAGTGAATTTAACAGTCTATATAAATCCGTCATCATTTAAAAAATCCTAAAGATTTTATGCAAATTCATTTGTGATTTGTATTCCAAAGAGCATTTCTGAAGCCAGTTCTTAATATTTCGACACAATTGTAAGTATTTCGTCTTCACTAAAATCGGCAAAGTGTAATAGAGAATCACGGTTCCTTCACAGGGAATTTATAACAAAAGATCCTGTTTGCTTTCTATCCAAGGGGATTTTGAAGGGAGATTGTCATCACTACGGGCAAATAAGCAAATATTCCCTGAAGTTGCCAAAGTCCAACATCTAAACAACCATCTGTTTTCAAACATCATAAACGTTGTGCTAAGGTCCGAATTCTGTGTTTGCCAAGAAATTGCCCTCGATATTCCCTTTATGAATACAATAATAAAATCAACGTGGTTCAGTTTCAATAGAGGAATAACAATAACATCAAAAGACCTAAGTACATCACTTATCCACCAATTCATTACATCGATCGCTTAACAGCAACAACAAATCTAACAGACCGATAGACATCACAAAATTCAGTCATGTAATACGTCATCGTCATGTACACGTCATCACCTTCAAATTTCTTATCATCACTGCAGCATCCCCACAACCAGTTGTCTGTACTTGCTTTACAATTTCCCAAAGATCATGAACAGATCAGTTAAATTGATAATATTAACAGAGAGCTTATCGTCAATTACATATTCTCTTGATTATCATTCTATTCTCGCTTATTGATATTGCAAGTACAGCGCAACCAGACGAAGAACTGCGTAAAGTATTTTACCTTTAAAAAGATCACATTAACATAGTTTCAATTCTAGTAATCATTCTTTTAATTTAGAGAATTAATGCTTATCATATAAGTCAATTCCTAATCTAATTAAAATATGAAAAACATCATCAGTAAGGCAAAACCATAATTATTACCATCCCAAGCTAAACATCCAGCATAAAAGGGCCCTCTTCAGCAGCGATGAATAAGACAACAACAAATTTGGTGAGTTTTTGATTGCTTTTGATATTTCTTTGTGTTTTGCCTTTATGATTATTACAATCTTACAAAAATATAATCATCATCTAGTAACAATCAAAAATCAAAGTGAATTACTAGTCCGGTCAAAATAGACATTGAAATAGCAAAAATTCCCACAAAGCTAAATTTTGGTGGAGAGCTAGAGTTTGCCATTAGAAGCAACGTCCTAAAAGTCCCCATCGATCCCATGTGTGCAAAAAAATATTCGGGGTCAAAGGTCAAATTTTAAGGGTTTTTAGGTTTTCGAATTTATTTTTTGATAACGGTTGATCTAATCAAAAAGTGACTAAAGTAAATATTGTAGACATTATCTACAAGTTTGACCTTTATAATTTTTTTCCTAGAAGGAACCATTCTTGAGATATAGCTGTTCTAAAAAAACACATGATTTTTATGCACTTATAAGGGAAATATGCACATATTCAGACGAACCGGCTAAAATAAGCAAAGTAATCGGGTCTGTCCCCCAAAAAAAATATATATTTTCTTGAAGAGCGAAATTATAGCTATCTTCTAAAAAAAAATTCCAACAAAATCGGAGTGTGTTTAGTAGAGTTATTTTATGCAAAAATAGCCCATTTAACCTTTCGATTGCCCAACGGGAACGACCCCAACGAAAACTCTCCGATTTTTTTCAAGTTTTGTCCGAAGGTAGGGTTTGTTGCGCTGATTACGGAAATTTATAATTTTCAATGGTTGCTAATCCCGTTCGCCGGTTATTCGACCCGAAAGGCCAAATTTAAAAACCGGGTTAGACACGGTTCTACTGAACCGATTACTGCAATGTGGATATCGTTTGAAAGCTTACGGAAGTATCTAACACATAGTGTCGTTACTTTAACCGGTTCGCCTCATAATGTACTTACGCGGCTAATTTTTTATTTGACCTTTTGATCGCGATATCTCGAAAATGGCAAGTCTTTTTTAAGAATCATAAAGACCACTCTTGTAGACAATTATTGAATCTACAACTTTTACTTTAGCCGGCTTTTGCTAAGTCTTACCGTTTTTGAGAAAAATTAAAAAAAACTGAATAATGCCTCCAAAAATGACCTTTGACCCCGAATAACTTGTTTTGCACACATGGGATCGATGGGGACTTTTAGGACGTTGCTTCTAATGGCTAACCCTAGCTATCCACCAAAATTCAGCTTTGTGGGAATTTTTGCTATTTCCCCCTTATACGCATGTCTATTTTGACCGGACTAGAAATGATAAAATGAATAGTGAAAAAGATTTAGATTTTTGCTAGATTATGATTTTATCTTGAATGAACGATAGGTGTTCCCTAATTGATCAAGTGCATAATGAAAATTAAAGTTATAGTTAAATTGCAGTGTATGGTCTATTGATAGACTGTAAGGAAAATTAAGTAGTTTAAAATTTTGTTGAAAGAAAATTTTGCATATCGTGTGTGGAAACCCACGTCACTGTTTCTATCTATTGGTAGTTTCTGTTAAAAATACAAAGGATTCTATACATCCTCAGTTTCAACTAAAAGTTTTTCTTCGCCATTAAGGCATCTCGTTAAACTATAACCTCATGAAACTATTTATACCATATATGTATAAAGGTTAAGATATATTTTAACAATAAGTTTTCTGGAATTTTATTTTTTATTAATAAACTTATTCATGTTTAAGTGATTTCAAAAAATGCTTTGTGAGTGAATTTCTTAATGGGTGTTTCCATGGAAAGTAATGGTCAGATGATTAAGTAATTTACTTGTTTCAACATAGAATTTAGGGGTTCTATAACATTGATTGCCGCTAGAACCATTGGTAGGGAGGGTGTAGAGGCAAGGGTTTCTCATTCAATTTAGAGGACCCATCATTTTGTTCTCAATGGATATCATTTTGCTTGTCGTTTTGAATTATAAAAGGGGTATCTGTTTTGTTTATGGTCCATTATTAAATTTAGAGTAACAGGAGTCTATAATATTTTACCCTTCTTTGCATTCTATAAGAAGAGGACACGAACCACCCTTCGACTGCTTGCTAGCTCTATAACAGTCTACAGTCTTCTTTCCTTTAGAATTTTGCCTGAATATATTAGATTTCTATTTGCCAGGTAGAACGGTAACAATTGGTACGTTACAAGTTACAAAGATTAAGATTTTTATACCCTCAGCATTTATGCTAACGAGGGGATAATCACTTTCATACGGGCAAAATGTGCCTCATCGAAGTAATGGTTTTAGTCCCCAAGTATGTTTGGACGAAATACGTTTCAGAAAATTTGCCTGTCCGTCTGTCTGGCTGGCTGGAGTGCACGATAACTCTCGAACGGATCAACCGAACGGATCAAAATTTGGCTTTCGTAATACTTTGTCCAAACTTAGTTTATGTTCGAAGATGGGTTATATTTGTCCACTCCTTCCGGTACCTCTCTCACAAAAGTTCGAAAATGTTCGGGAAATTTGTGCGCACGATAACTCTTGAAGCAAGTAACCGATTTGGTCCATACTTTGCACATCACGAAGTTTCTACCAGCCATAGATTAGGTTCTAATATGAAATCGTTCGGTCCACTCATTCGGGTACCTCCCACACAAAATTTCGGAAAAGTTCAGTTTAGGACCAACTCTTGAATCGCTTTGATTTTTTCTGTAACAACTTGTACTCACTACCCCCCATACGACGGTAAAATTTTCATTAGGGGCAGGTCCATACTTCCTGAGAACATAACCCGAAAGGTGCAAAAAAAAACTCCTATGACACCGTGTGTAGTGGTTGAAGGGCAAGTTAACTCTCGAACGAATCTGCCGATTCGGTCTAAAATTTGGCCTTCGTAATATTTTGTCCAAACTTACTTTAAGATCGAAGATGAGGCTTATCGGTCCACTCCTTCAGGTACTTCCCCCACAAAAGTTCAAAAATATTCGGAAAAATTGTGCGCACGATAACTCTTGAAGGGAGTGAGCGATTTGGTTCACACTTACACATCCTAATATATCTTCCAGTTATAGATCAGTTTCGAATATGGTCTATATTTGTACACTCATTTGGATACCTCCCACACAAAATTTCGGATATGTTTACTTTAAGACCTGCTCTCGAATCAGTTTAATTTTTATTGAAGCAACTTGCATTTGCTGCCTCCGTTACAACGATAAGAGTTTTTTCGGGAGCAAATCCATACTTTTTGAGAAAATAGCCTGAACGATGCAAAAAAACCCTATGGCACCTTAAGTAGTGGTTGGAGAGCACGATAACTCTCGAACCGATCAAAATTTGGTACTTCCCCCCAATATTTAAAAAAAAAAAATGTCACTAAAATGGTATGCACGATATCTCTTGACCGGGGCAACCAATTTGGTCCAAACTTTGGATCTCTTAATATTTTGTCCAAATTTAGTTTAACTTATAAAATGGCCCATACCGGCCCTCTCCTTAGAGTACCTTCCCCACAAAAGTTCAAAGTTTCAATTCACACAGGCTGAGGGTATACCTCTGTCGGCAATGTCGACTAATACTTCCTTACTTGTGGAAGATTGTTTTTCACATTTTCCTACCGAATTGCTTGTTAATTGGAATTCTGTGTTACCAGAAAATAGAAAAAGTACTGGCAAAAAACTATCCATATACATACTTACATACAGTTTGTCAAGTAATTGTTTTCGAACCAAGAAAACTAACATTTTTCTGTATTATTTAATGAAAAAATTACTGATAATTGTGATAAAAATGTCGGGTTTTTTGCAAAAAATAGTTGGGCGACTTATTTAAGACAGGATAGGATGTATAAATAAAAAATTAACCCACGTAGTACAACAAAAAATAACGAAAAGCAATAACTACATGTAATGCAAGTTGTCAAATAAATGTTTTCGAAACGTAATGGAGGTTCCAATATACCCCATATTTTCGGTAAATACTTGAAAAACTGGACAATTTATGAATTTTATTTTTTACAGGGAGTAACTACTAACAAGTATCAACAATATTAGTCATCGAATATCCGTACTAGGAGGGTTACCATATGGACCAAGGGAGTACCAGGTCACATTACATGTAAACAGGGTCCTGTAGGTTTTAAACCGGGAATATTTGAAAACTAAGACGTTTTATGAGTTTCTTTAGTTCACTAGAATGGATTGTCATCAACTAAAATAAATATTACCTTCAGAATAATTAAATTAGGAGGGTTGCCAGATGTACGAAAAAGGTACCAGGTTATATAAACTGTAAACGTGACCACCTGTGTCTCAAAACAGGGCACCGAAGTTTGTTGTTTCACTTAATATTAATTAAGAGGTAATAACATTTCACGAAACTATCGGAAATATCGCAGTAAGAGACTAATATTGCTTAGAAATGTATGGGATACAGATTTCGACAATTTTCAGAAATGCCTACTACGACCTATTGGACTCATTTCGTGTACTCTGCAATACTACTCAGCATATTTTTTAAGGGAAATATAATGCTGGCGGCAAAATAATGCTTCAATTTTACCATGGAAGCCAAAAAACTTAGAGAATTCCTCTGAACTGGCTCTAAACAGTTGACATCGGATGTACATTATAAAATCAATATAGACTGGCAATATCTTGCATATGTATTTCTAAGCGATATTTGTACTTTTATGTCATATTTTGATTTGTTTTAGAGAATTGTTTCATCCATTAATTGAATTTGAGTTAAATAAACAAATCTTAAGCCCTGGTTATGGATTCAGGTGATCTCATTTACTGTTTATATAACCTGGTACCTTTTTCGTACATCTGGCAACCCTCCTGATTTAATTATTCTGAAGGTAATATTTATTTTAGTTGATTACAATCCGTCCTAGTGAACTAAAGAAACTCATAAAACGTCTTAGTTTTCAAATATTCCCGGTTTAAAACCTACAGGACCCTGTTTACATGGAATATGACCTGGTACTCCCTTGGTCCATATGGTAACCCTCCTAGTGCGGATATTCGATGACTAATATTGTTGATACTTGTTAGTAGTTACTCCCTGTTGAAAATAAAATTCATAAATTGTCCTGATTTTCAAGTATATACCGAAAATATGGGCTATATTGGAACCTCCATTACATTTCGAAAACATTTATTTGACAACTTGCATTACATGTAGTTATTGCTTTTCGTTATTTTTTGTTGGACTACGTGGGTTAATTTTTTATTTATACATCCTATCTTGTCTTAAATAAGTCGTCCAACTAATTTTTGCAAAAAACCCGACATTTTTATCACAATTATCAGTATTTTTTTCATTAATTAATACAGAAAAATGTTAGTTTTCTTGATTCGAAAACAATTACTTGACAAACTGTATATGCATGTAGGTTTAGCAATACCCAATTTTATGTATATCGAGGGGTTTTTGTCAAATTGTCGAACCGAGGTTGCTGTAATTTGGTATTGTGTTTAGTCAGAGGTTAGAAAGAACAACGATGAGGTTGCTACATTTTCCTTCTGAAGTTGGTATAATTTGGTATTTTGATATCTACATGGGTAGAAAACCTCCACAGAAAATTATCAGCATAAAGTGATTATCATCAGTTATGAATAATACAAGGAATTTATACTTAACGTAGAGAAAGAGCTTAGTAGTTACTAATTGTTCATATTTATTTCAAAACAGTTAACTGTGGAGGGTACAATAAGTTAGGCCTGGCCGGACAAAAGGCTGTTTTTTTTTTGTCATTTGCCTATTGACCCAGTGAGGAGAGTTAGTATAGAATCAGGATTCTTACGACAATACCACTTTTTTCCTCCGATGTTTATTTTTAAAGTGTACATAGTAATTGGATGGAAGAAGAATTCAAATCTGTTTTGGATTACAAAAGGTGTAGTTTGAAAAAAACCAATGTTTTTTATTTGTTTCTATGCCTTTAGTTTATTCACCATTGTTTTGCGCTAAAGTTCAATGAACGGTCTTTGCAAATGTATGGCAAGCGGTGGTACATTCATTGGCATGTTAGTTAATGCAACAGTTTGTTTCCTATGTTCTTTTGTGTGCTGCTCTTTCATGCAGCTTGTTAACAGAGGATTAAGTAAAGCAAATCGTATTTAAATGGTTTATACCGTGTACAAAAAACTGAAGTGCGAATAGTTACATGTTCTAACATTTTAGTATGTGATATAGTTTATAAGTTCATATTATGATTGAGGGATAAACCTATAAAATTCCTAATCAAAACCTTCCATATAGCTTTTTTGGGAATTGTAAAACTGGAAGTTCCTCGTACTGGAATACGTATACATCAATTTAAAGACGGGATTTTTATAGCAACAACTGAACTATGTGGCTTCTTGGTGACAAAATAACAATAATTATAATCCGTGCATTTAATCCATTTTTCATCAAACATACAAGTTTATAAGTTCTTTGGCAGGGGATCACATTTCCCAGCACAGGCCCGTATGAAAGCGATTTTCTATGCTTCAAGGCTACTAACTACATAACTTCATGGAAAGTTCGCACTTTAAGGACTCATATCGATTGTTTTTGTCATAAATTTTGCGGCTTGGGTGATAAATCGTGGGTGTACTAGGCATCATTATGTGACACTTTTTAATCAACAAAGCTCATATTAATATCAAGACCAGTAGTGCGATTCTGTAACTTTTTTTTAATAACGAACCGACATCGGTAGTTAACGAAAATATTCGGTTGAGTTAACGAATGTGCTATTCTGTAACTTTATGTTAACTATTGTAGAAATCGTTAGCACATACCGACGAATATCGATAGAAAGACAAATTGTCAAATATTATATTTTAATATTTGTTAATGTATTTTTAATTTGAAAATAAAGTTTTTCGTAACTACATAAAATAAAACGCGTAAAGGACGAAACAATATCTACTTTTGGAAGGAATGTGTCTACAATAAGTGACTGCGAGTGTCCCAACAATGCGTAACACAAGGGTAACATCAATTTCTAAAATTCAAGTTTATATGTATGTAAGTACTTCAAGGAGGTAAAAGACCAATGAAAACATTTCATAGATTTTTGTGGTTTTATTCCAGAAAATTAATAAACATGTCATTATTCTCCACGTAATGTATCCACAAGGCAAAACATAGAATGTCTCCAATTTATGTGTTTGAAGTGGACAGGACCTTGTCTTATAGACCAAAAAATGTGCCAGCAATCTAAGGAACAGAAGCTGCATTATACATGTTTACCATACCTTTATATGTTCAATGTATTACTGGCAAAAATATTTAATAAATGTATGTAATCAAGGTCATTCAGGACAGTGAATTGCATTTCAAGGCAGAAAAATGTGTGTGTGATTTAACAATTATAAATGTAATCAAATCCGCTGTTGTATTTTCGTTGATAAAGGTTACCGTCATTTGAGTTTATATGTTCACATATTCAATTATAGAATCTCTCATAGCCGTGGGTATGAAAAGTTCGGTTTTATTTTAGTCTAGTCTAAGCATATGTTTATAATTCCCACGACTGTATCTATTTTATTATTTTTTGGTTTTTAGTACATTTATCATAAACATTTCAATGTATGTTTAACATAAAACCGTTTAACTTAAAAAGTTTTTTTACCTATTTTTATTTTCTAGTTTTTAGTTTTTATTTCGCATTCTGTTTAATTCGTTTAGTGCTTCATTATTGCAAGGTTTCTTGACCGTTAGTTTATTGCAGTCCAACTCCTCTATACGTAGTCCCTGCAAAGATCTTACTCTACTAAGAGCCACGTAGGCTTGACCTTCTTCAAACAGTTTCGCACCTAAGTATACGACTGCGTGATCCACAGTGCTGCCCTGCATTTTATGTATAGTAGAAGCCCATGATAGTATTAAAGGCAACATTCTTCTTTCAGCCGTCCCGTAATTGTACTTAGCTGGAAACTGTATGGCTTTCGGGTGTATAAGATGTACTGTATAGTGCACTGTATTCTTCTTGTCAAGTCCTTTTATTTGATACCCATATTGGTGGGATTGATAAAAAATTGTTATCAGCCATTTTGTAGCGGCCGCCATCTTGGATTTCATTTTTTTATAGTATATTGTATTCTGCTTGTTGAGCCCTTTCATTTGATACCCATATTGATGGGATTGATAAAACCTACGTTATGCGCCATTTTGTAGCGGCCGCCATCTTGGATTTAAATTTTTTATAGTATATTGTATTCTGCTTGTTGAGCCCTTTCATTTGATACCCATATTGATGGGATTGATAAAACCTACGTTATCCGCCATTTTGTAGCGGCCGCCATCTTGGATTTACATTTTTATAGTATATTGTATTCTGGTTGTTTTGTAGCGGCCGCCATCTTGCATTTCAATTTTTTACAGTATATTGTATTCTTCTTGTTGAGCCCTTTCATTTGATACCCATATTGTGTCAAAGTTTGCTTACCAAACGACGTAAGGAACGAGACTGTAGATTCTATAGGTGACGATATATTTGCTCTCATATGGACATGTGATTGATTTGACAAAGCTGACCCTTGTATTTCGGGAGACTTGGATGCTTCTGCATCTATCTTCGAAACGGAACTCGATATCATCGTATAAATTGCATGGATTGTGTGTCAAAGTTTGCTTTACAAACGACGTAAGAAACGAGACTGTAGATTCTTTAGGTGACGATATATTTGCTCTCATATGGACATGTGATTGATTTGACAAAGCTGACCCTTGTATTTCGTGAGACTTGGATGCTTCTGCATCTAATTTCGATACGGAACTCTATATCATCATATAAATTGCATGGATTGTGTGTCGAAGTTTGCTTAACAAACGTCGTAAGAAACGAGACTGTAGATTCTATAGGTGACGATATATTTGCTCTCATATGGACATGTGATTGATTTGACAAAGCTGACCCTTGTATTTCGTGAGACTTGGATGCTTCTGCATCTAATTTCGATACGGAACTCGATATCATCATATAAATTGCATGGATTGTGTGTCAAAGTTTGCTTAACAAACGTCGTAAGAAACGAGACTGTAGATTCTATAGGTCACGATATATTTGCTCTCATATGGACATGTGATTGATTTGACAAAGCTGACCCTTGTATTTCGGGAGACTTGGATGCTTCTGCATCTAATTTCGATACGGAACTCGATATCATCATATAAATTGCATGGATTGTGTGTCAAAGTTTGCTTAACAAACGACGTAAAAAACGAGACTGTAGATTCTTTAGCTGACGATATATTTGCTCTCATATGGACATGTGTTTGATTTGACAAAGCTGACCCTTGTATTTCGTAAGACTTGGATGCTTCTGCATCTAATTTCGATACGGAACTCGATATCATCATATAAATTGCATGGATTGTGTGTCAAAGTTTGCTTAACAAACGTCGTAAGAAACGAGACTGTAGATTCTATAGGTCACGATATATTTGCTCTCATATGGACATGTGATTGATTTGACAAAGCTGACCCTTGTATTTCGGGAGACTTGGATGCTTCTGCATCTATCTTCGAAACGGAACTCGATATCATCGTATAAATTGCATGGATTGTGTGTCAAAGTTTGCTTTACAAACGACGTAAGAAACGAGACTGTAGATTCTTTATGGCGAGTATACCAAATCATGGACCAATACTGAACATTTTTCGTGGGAAGGTTTGCTTTACGGCAAAATCTGTTGAACAATGCGTTGGTAACAGTAAAATACTTCAATTCAGGATGATTCGTTATATGGGAACCAAGCGAAAACTTGGACCTAAGACTGAAATAGTGGTAGTTGTGTGGGTTCGTATCGTCGGTTTTTCTTTTTCACTTGCATTATTGATCATTAAGTTCGATTCCAAAGAGAAATTAATTAAAAATTAATACTAACAAGTAAGAAAAGCGTTAAGTTCGGCTGGGCCGAACTTTTTATACCCTCCACCACGAACTGTATTGAAGTGAATAGGAACAATAAGTTTTATTTCGTTTATGAACGTACTAAACTCTTCCTTTTATTGCAGGAGTTGTACATATATCTCAACTGATAATACTCCCTTCAAAACAGTTAATATGGGGCGACATTTTTGTTCTTTCCAAAACATGGATCAACATTTACAATTTTCCGAATTGAGCGAAATACATAAAATTGGGCAAAACCTAAACCTGTATACTCCGGATTTGAATAGTTAACAACATCGGGAGCGCCGTTCTAAAACGTTAACCTATACCGATAAATTTCTGGAGGAAAGTTTCGTAACTCTAGCGAAGACTAAATACCAAATTTCAGTTATTCCCATTGAATATTGTATCTAAAACTTTCAAAATACCGAAAATTGGGAGGGATCTTTCTATGGGGGGTATATAAAAACATGGAACAATACCGGAAATTTTCAGGTGGGAAGTTTTATACCCACAACGAAGACTATGTACCAAATTTTAGCCATTTCGGTGTTATAATGAGGCTAAACCCTTCAAAACACTGAAAATTGGGATGTACCGTTCCATGCGATAAGTTTTGCATCCCAAAAGAGGACGAAATATCAAATTTCAGGCATTTTGGTAGTATAGTATAGCTAAAACCTTCAAAAATACCGAAAATACCATACTATACTATGGGGACTATATGAGGGCGTGTGACCTATACCGACAAATTTCATATGGAATGTTTTATACCCCAAATGAAGACTAACCACCAAATATCAAATTTCAGGTATTTTGGTAGTATAGTATAGCAAAAACCATAAAAAATGCCGAAAATTGGGAGATATCGTCCTATGAGGACTATATCAGGGCGTGTGACCTATACCGACAAATTTCATATGGAATGTTTTATACCCCAAATGAAGACTAACCACCAAATTTCAGCCATTTCGGTGGAATATTGAGGCCACAACCTTCAACATACCGAAAATCGGGAGGTACCGTCCTATGGGGGCTATATGAAGGCGTGGACCTGTACCTACACATTTCCGGGGGAAAGTTTTATACACCCAACGAAGACTAAATACCAAATTTCAGCCATTTCGCTGCGATAATGAGGCTAAACCTTCAAAATACCGAAAATCGGGAGGTATCGTCCTGTGGGGTCTATATCAAAACTTTGACCTATATAAACATTTTATGGTAGAAATATGTCTTGGCCTCTGGAGACACAAAATACCAAATTACCACCAATTCGGTGCTCAAATGGGACTAATACCTTCAAAATATCTGAAACTGACGCGTACAATATATGGGGGCTATACCAAAACGTGGAACTATGTAAACATTTTATGGTAGATATGTTTCTTAGCCTCTTGAAACGCAAAATGCAAATTTACAACCGATTCTGTGGTCAAATGGGACTAATACATTCAAAATATCTTAAAATGACGCGTACTATACAAAATCTTCTGATACAGAAGGACAAATAAAATAAAGGTGGAAAAAAGCTGCCTTAGTATTTGTAATAAAGCATTGAAAAATAGGGTTACCAGCCAAGTCGGACTATAGGAAAGGTTTGGAATTAAATGACTAGCATTAAAATAAAATAAATAATTCGAATATACAAATTTCGAATGATTTGTGATATAAATGCTAGTTTCCAAGCTTAGCCTTCGTCCACCCACTAAAACACCATTCAATATGCCTGAAGATCGGTCTAACAACCCGTGAAACGTAGCATAGTGGTTGAATGTGTGGGGCTTCGGTGGATTACTAATTTTTCAATGTACCTCTTAGGTCAAAATAGCTCAACTCGAAACAGAATTAATTCAAAAGATTTTTGTTGAAGAAGTTATTGAAAAACAAATAAGAACGATGTTAAGTTCGGCTAGGCCGAACTTGTTATACCCTCCACCACGATTTGTATTGAAGTAAAATGGAACAATTTCCCTTCGTGTATGAAGAAGAAAAAATTCCAAATTTCAGCAATTTCGGTAAAAAATGTGGCTAATTTTTCACAATAACCACATTCGGGAGGTACCGCTCTATGGAGACTATATTAAGACATCGACCTGTACCGAAAAATTTCTGGGGGAAAATTTTATACCCCCAACGAAGACTAAGTACCAAATTTCAGCCATTTCGGGGGATTATTGTGGCCACAACCTTTAAAATACCGAAAATGGGAAGGTACCGTTCTATGGGGGCTATATGAAGGCGAAAAATTCCTGCGGGAAAGTTCTATACCCCCAACGAAGACTAAGTACCTAATTTCAGCTATTTTAGTGGATTATTGTTGCCACAACCTTTAAAATACTGAAAATCGGGATGTACCGTTCGATGGGGGCTATATGAAGGCGTGGACCTATACCATAAAATTTCTGGAGGAAAGTTTAATACCACCAACGACGTCTAAGCACCAAATTTTAGCAATTTCGTTTGATTATTGTGGCCACAACCTTCAAACTACCGAAAATCGGGAGGTACCGTTCTATGGGGGCTGTGTGAAGGCGTGGACCTATACCAACAAATTTCAGGTGGAATGTTTTATACACCCAACGATGACCAAATACCAAATTTCAGCCATTTTGGTGGGGTAATGAAGGTAAAACCTCAAAAATACCGAAAATCGGGAGGTACCGTTCTATGGGGGCTATATCAAAGCGTGGACCGATATATCCCATTTTCAATACCAACCATGCTGGAAATAACAAAAACTTCTGTACCAAATTTCGACGCTCTATCTTAAAAATTGCGAGCTGTATCTTGATTTCAACAGACAGACGGACGGACGGGCGGACAGACGGACATGGTTAGATCGACTTAGAATTTTATGCTGATCAATAATATATATACTAGGCCGGGGCGATTTGAAAACCTTAATGAGCCCTTCGCGTTTCTGATTCCTGGGATTGAACTGAGCAAAAAAGTCCACTGGACCATATATCTACCGTGAAAATCGAGCCTCCCGATTTTGACTTTAAGTTTTTTATTGAGGTTTTTTGGATATTTTGGCATATAACAGCCAAACCATTGAGATTTTCGATCCAACACAAATACAAAAATTGTAGCCAAGACAGTATTTAAGAACTCTCTAATACATCGCGAAAGCATTGGAACGCTCCTTCAGGCAGTTTTGGCCTTGAGAAGGTGCAAACTTTTCGAAAAATATCGATAAATGACACTGTGCTACAAAAGTTGACCAGAAAAATATTCAAGTGTTCTGATGCAAAATTATATCGTGTTGGGATCCATGGACAACGACAATGCCTTTAGTTCGTTGGGGTCACTTCGTTTTATTTTTTTATAACGGTAAAAGTAGTGAAAATCTGGGTTTCTCACATTTTCAAATTTAAACGGACATATCTTCTTTTTTTCACAACGGATTTCTAGTGATCCTTCTTACTTTTAAAGGGGTGAATAATATATTTAGAACGAGTTATTATTTGTTTAAATCGGTTAACAAAGTTATAGTGGTTTAAGTCTGAAAACCCCCTCAAAAAAACTATAACTGAATTTCTCATAATTTTCAAAAATATAATGTTTTCTTGTTTTGTTCAATAATTATTTTCAAAATTATGAGAAATTCAGTTATAGTTTTTTTGAGGGGGGTTTCAGACTTAAACCACTATAACTTAGCCATTTGTTAACCGATTTAAACAAATAATAACTTGTTCTAAAGATATTATTCAAAACTTTAAAAGGAGGAAGAATCACTAGAAATCCGTTGTGAATAAAAGAAGATATGTCCGTTTAAATTTGAAAATGTAAGAAACCCAGATTTTCACTACTTTTAGTGTTATAAAAAAATAAAACGGAGTTACCCAATCGAAATAAAGGAATTTGCGTTGTCCATGGATCCCAACACGATAGAATTTTGCATCAGAACGCTTGAATAATTTTCTGGTCAAATTTTGTAGCATAATGTCATTTATCGACATTTTCCGAAAAGCTTGCACATTCTTAAGGCCAAAACTGCCTGAAGGAGCGTTCCAATGCTTTTGCGATGTATTAGAGAGTTTTCAATTACTGTCTTGGCTACAATTTGTGTCTTTGTGTTGAATCGAAAATCTCAATGGTTTGGCTGTTATATGCCAAAATATCCAAAAAACGTCAATAAAAAACTTAAAGTCCAAATCGGGAGGCTCGATTTTCACGGTAGTTATATGGTCCAGTGGACTTTTTTGCTCAGTTCAATCCCAGGAATCAGAAACGTGAAGGGTTCATTAAGGTTTTTTTCCTTCCACACAAATCGCCCCACCCTAATATATACTTTATAGGGTCTCCGACGAATATTTCGATATGTTTCAAACGGAATGACAAATTTAATTATACCCTCCATATGGTGGAGGGTATAATAACTTTGGTGGAGAATATCCACAAACAAAAAACAAGGGAACTTATGAGAGCCTGTGGCGAGGATCGAAACTAGTTTTTAATTTGTTTCTAAATGTCCTGATCGAATTAGTTGTAAGTTCATATTTGGCAAAAAAGAAAAACTACACCACCAACATTTGTGGTCTTGTAAACATTAACTTAACGACAGGCAGAGAAAAGATATTGCAGGAGCAACCATCTTCTAAGAACTAAATACGGTATTTTAAAAATCTGAAAATACATATTTTTGCTTCAACTATTATGTTCCAAGAATATGAACAGACAAGAAAAGCCAAGAAGAAAAAAATTATTTTACATAAAAATATTCTCTAACAACGGCAAAAATTTAGTACTTGCGTCGTTTCGAATATGGATTTGGCATCGACCTTAGACCCATATAAAAATAATTTAAATATTTAGAAATGTGCTAGAGTGAAATCCGCAAATAAAACTGAATTTATTAATTTTATTTCCAATTTTTATTCACGTAACTTTTTTACGTTCCATATATTCATATCAACAAATCCATAAATTAGAATATGACTTAATTGTCCGCTAAATAGGTGTTTAGTCGGTTTGAACATTGCGTTTTGCACGCATCAAATAATTCATACACATAAACAAATATGTGTGGTAAAATCATCACGCAATACCTCTGTATCACATATCGCTACGATCTGTTGTCAATGCTGAAAATGTGGCGTCAATATATTTTCTATATTTACCACATAATTATCAACATATCGTAAACTTTATACAGTAGGCATTAAAGTAGCCAGTAAATATTACATGATATCTTTATCTTGTATTCCAACATGAATTTAATCGACTGTCGATTTTTCGGAAATTTGGATTGCTGTCAAACTGTCCAGCAACATCAAAACATTTTATGGTTGTCTGATGACTGCCAAAAATAAACGGACACACTGTCAAGCAACCTATTATTTGAGCAAAACTGACAGTCAAAACTGATCGTGTGTACCCCGCTTTATTGATAAATCGCTAACACTTTTTCATATCTAATTGCAAGTAAGTTTTAGGTTTGTCGTCCGATCCACTAATCATTTTATACATTTAAACTGAAATAATAAACAAGTAAATAAGGCATATACAACACCACACACGTCTGGAAACATTGTGTGATCTTCTGCGGTAGTCGCATTCTTATCCAAAAAATATAGGAATGACTAAAGAAACTGTTCCACTTAGGCGGCACTAACTGACGATTTGCTTCCGTCGCTTGACTAACAATATATTTTATTGATTAATTATTATTATTTTAATTTTATTATTATAATCATTATATTATTATTTTACATACTTTGCTCAAGTACTCAGGAATTGTCGTCTGGCCCGGACATGGAGCATTCAGAGTGCAAACGGAGCATGTTATACGCCATGCAATATAATTAGACAGCGGAATTTTATGCAACCCCTATTTTTGGTCCAATTCATGTCAAATTTTGGGACTGGGCATATTGTTGGCTACTGATTATAGGCCTTATTCTGAACGAAAATTCCCCGTGAATTTTTCGCTTTCGCCTTATTCTGTACAACATTTGACAGTGAATTTTTCGCATTCCGTCTTTCACCTTATTCCAAACGATGTTCGAAAGCGGAAAAATTTCACAATTTGTGAGAAAATTTTCGCCAGTAATGTGAAAGCGAGTTGATCAAAAAATGTATGTAAGAAAAATATTTATATGACACATTAAACATTAAATAAAGTTATGCAAATAATTATAAGATTCAAATACAATGTAGTCCGGTCAAAATAGACATGCGTATAAGGGGGAAATAGCAAAAATTCCCACAAAGCTGAATTTTGGTGGAGAGCTAGGGTTGGCCATTAGAAGCAACGTCCTAAAAGTCCCCATCGATCCCATGTGTGCCAAACAAGTTATTCGGGGTCAAAGGTCATTTTTGGAGGCATTATTCAGTTTTTTTAATTTTTCTCAAAAACGGTAATACTAAGCAAAAGCTCGCTAAAGTAAAAGTTGTACATTCAATAATTGTCTACAAGATTGGACTTTATGATTCTTAAAAAAGACTTACCATTTTCGAGATATCTCGATCTAAAGGTCAAATAAAAAATTAGCCGTGTAACTACATTATGAGGCGAACCGGATAAAGTAACGACACTATGTGCTAGATACTTCCGTAAGTTTTCTAACGATATCCACTTTGCAGTAAGAACCGGGTCTAACCCGGTTTTTAAATTTGGAATTTCGGGTCTAATAACCGGCGAACCGGATCCGCAACCGTTGAAAATTATACATTTCCGTAATCAGTGCAACAAACCCTACCTTCGGACAAAACTTGAAAAAAATCGGAGAGTTTTCGTTGGGGGTCGTTCCCGTTGGGCTTTCGATTATACATGTGGGTTAAATGGGCTATTTTTGCATAAAATGACTCTAACATTGAATAACTCTACTAAACACACTCCGATTTTGTTGGAATTTGTTTTAGAAGATAGCTATAATTTCGCTCTTCAAAAAAAAAATATTTTTTGGGGGGACAAACCCGATTACTTCGCTTATTTTAGCCGGTTCGTCTGAATATGTGCATATTTCCCTTATAAGTGCATAAAAATCATGTGTTTTTTAGAACAGCTATATCTCAAGAATGGCTCCTTCTAAGAAAAAAATTATAAGGGTCAAACTTGTAGGTAATTTTTCTGTCTACAATATTTACTTTAGTTATTTTTATATAAGATCAACCGTTTTCAAAAAATAAATCCGAAAACCTAAAAACCCTTAAATTTTGACCTTTGACCTCGAATAATTTTTTTTGCACACATGGGATCGATGGGGACTTTTAGGACGTTGCTTCTAATGGCAAACCCTAGCTCTCCACCAAAATTCAGCTTTGTGGGAATTTTTGTTATTTCAATGTCTATTTTGACTGGACTAAATGGGGCAACACACAATATAACTTAAATTAAAATATGGCAGCATTTCATTTCCATTTACGAAAATTCGAAATAAATGTCGTATTGTTTGCTTTTCCTTCTTCTATTAGAATAAGGCGAGTAAGTGAAAGCGAAAAATTTTTCACTAGTGAAATTTTTCATTGACGAATATTGAGAATAAGGCTGTATATTGCAATCGAAACATATGACATATGCAAACTTATGCAAAATGCATATATTATGCATATGCAACAAATAATATTTATATATGCAAAACTTATGCAGCTTACATATTTATGCCCTCAGCCTTTAGGCTAGAAAGGGTATATACACTTTGATACGACCAAAAATGTGCCTCATCGAAATAACGTTTTTAGACCCCAAGTACCTTTGGACGATATTTGTTTCAGACAATTTGGAGTCGATTTAGCCGTTTTCGTCTGTCTGTCTGTCGGTCTGTCCGTCTGGTCTGTCTGTTGCGCATGATAACTCTCGAATGAATCAACCGATTCGAACCAAATTTTGGGCATCGTAATATTTTGTACAAACTTAGCCATATCAGTCCACTCCTTCGGGTACCTCCCCCACAAAAGTTCAACATTTTTCTGTAAAATGACGTGAACGATAACTCTTGAAGGGAGCAATTGGTTTGGCCCAAACTTTGCACATCGTATTATTCCTTCCAGATATATATCGGGTTCGGATATGGAATATATTGGTAAACTCCTTCGTGTACCTCCCACACAAAATTCGGATAAAGTGAAGTTTAGGAGCTGCACTCGGAACGTTTTGAAATTTTTTTCAGTAGGTTGTACTTGCGGCTCCCTTTACGACGGTACAATTTTATTCGGGCGCAAGTCCATACTTCCTGAGATAATGGCCTAAAAGCTCCAAGCAAAAGTTCCTGACGGCACACACTGTCGCGAGTTCATATTAACAGTGGCCAAAAATAGAAGGAGTTATTGTAGGTGCATCAATTTTGGTACACGTACCTATTATTGTCAGGACAAAAAATTGGGATGATCGGTCCACGTTTTGATAGAACCGTACCTCCAGATTTTCGGTATTTTGAAAGTTTTAGGCACAATGACCAACCGAAATTACTCAAATTTGGTGGTTAGTCTTCAGCAGAGGTATAAAACATTCCAACAGAGAATTGTGGGTGTAGATCCACGTTTTGATATAGGCCCCATAGAATGGTACCTCCCGATTATCGATATTTGGAAGATTTTAGCGTCATTATTACACAGAAATTGTTGAAATTTGGTATTTAGTCTTCGTTGCGGGTATAATACTTTTACCTTGAAATTTGTCTGCATAGGTCCACGCCTTCATATAGCCCCCATAGGACGGTACCTCCCGATTTTCGGTATTTTGGAGGTTTTAGTCTGATTATCACACGGAAATGGTTGAAAATTTGTATTAAGTCTTCGTTTAGGGTTTATAACGTTCCACCAGAAATCTGTCGGTATAGGTCCTCGTCTTCCTATAGTCCCCATAGAACCATGCCTCCTAATTTTCGGTTTTTTGAATGTTGTGGCCCCAATATCCACCCGAAATGACTGAAATTTGGTGTTTAGACTTAATATTTTTGTGAGCTTATTGAATACATCAAAATTTTGTCTATATATATGAGAAATTTCCTTTAACAAAAAAAAATTTTTGACCGATTAATGGTAAAATAGGTAAATTTTTTGTAAAAAATCGAATTTTGAATTTCGCTGTTCACCATTTTTTAAAAAAAAAATTATATTTTTAAAAGTCTCTCTTTTTAAAGCAAGACTATTAGGTACTTAATAAGCCCACAAGCATATATGATTATCGGTTCATTCGATTTCGCGCTATAGCCAACACCGCAAAAAGCCTTGGCTAAAAAATGGGGTGGTCGCTGAAAAAGAGAAATAACATGTTCGTCTGCAAACCTTTCAGCTGGAACCTTTATATAAGTTTGAAGTACTCACTTTTCACAACTCAAACAGCAAATAATATCGATATATACTTTTATACAATTTTTCCCCACTCCACTAATTTCAAAATTTGGTTCACAAAATCGATTTGCTAAGTACCACAGACTTGGGTAGCTGCAAACACCATATGATCACTATTTACTCCCAAACAAAATTAAATCTATGTTTATTACATCCATAGCAATCTTAAGAATTTATTTTAGAACGATAAATTACTTTAAATATTAATATTTTGGAGCAGACTACAAGTTATTCATTTAAGTAAAATAAGGACAAAAATACACATTTCCAACAATTATCGGATTTGAACCTTCACATCGACAAAACTACTTGACAAATTAATACCATAATTAAAATTCCTTCAAATTAAAATGTTTACTTTATATTCTCATCAATAAATTTGTATTCCGAAGTACTTGAGTTTGATAATTTTTGGCCACGGTCGTGACACTGTGCGGCACCAACCAAAATGGCAAATCCGCAAGATGCTTCTCGCAGGGAGTTTCTGATTGGTGCAGACTTTGCACATCGTATTATTTCATCCAGTCATATATCAGGTTGGAATATGGTCTACATATGTCCACTCCTTCGGGTACCTTCCGCATAAATTTCGGGAAAAGCGAAGTTGAAGCTCCTCTTGGATCGTTTTGATTCTTTTTTCAGTAGGTTGTCCTATCCCGAAGTAAATCCATACTTGCTGAGATAATGGCCCAAAAGCTTTTTCAAAAATTTCTTCCAAACTTAGTTTAACGTTATGAATCAGAAGTTTGCTTACTAAAATTGTTTGTATACGTCGATGATTTGGCATTGCTCCACATTACAGTACCTACAGATTCCATGTATTTTAAAGCAAATTCGTGGTTATTGTGATTGTTTTCAGTGGCTGAGGGTATATCTCCGTCAGCACAGCTGACTGATACTTTCTTACTCGTTTCTTATGCAACAAATATTTTACAAAAATATTTGTGTGTACAATTTTCTGTTTAAAATTCTCATCAGACAAGTCAATAAAACAGAAAAATTTATAACCACAGCCATAACCTTCCAAATACCGAAAATTGGGAGGTATAGTTCTATGGGGGCCATGTGGAGGCCTTGACCTATACCGACAAATTTCATGTGAAAAATTTTACATTTCCAATGAATACTTAATACCAAATTTCAGCCATTCCGGAGAGATATTGAGGCCACAACATTCAAAATACCGACAATCGGGAGGTACCGTTGTATGGGGGTTATATGAAGACGTGGACCTATACCGACAAATTTCAGGTGGAAAATTTTTGTATCCCCCAGCGAAGACTAAATACCAAATTTCAGTCATTTCGGTGGTGTATTGAGGTCACAACCTTCAAAATACCGAAAATCGGGAGTTACCGTTCTATGGGGGCTTTATGGAAACGTGGACCTATACCAACAAATTTCAGGTCGAAAGTTTCATACCCTCAACGAAGACCTAATACAAAATGTTAGCCATCTCAGTATTATATTGAGATAGCAACCTTCAAAATATCGGAAATGGGGAGGTGCTGTTCAATGGGAGCATTTCAGGTGAAAGCTTTCAATTCCCAACGAAGACGTAATACCAAATTTCAGTCAAAATTACACATGTGAAGAAGTCAGCTGCCTAAGAACATCATGGTGCGGACCGGTTAAAATAACATCGCCATGTGTTAGGTATTTCCACAAGCTTTCAAATGAAACCGACTTTGCAGTAATCGGTTTTAAATCTGGCCTTTCGGGTCAAATAACCGGCGAACCAAATCCGCAGCCCATGAAAATTATAGATTTCCGTAATCAGAGCAACAAACCCTACCTTTTGACAAAAATTCAAAAATTCCTTCTAGGAAAAAACTGTAATGACCAGACTTGTAGAGATTTTTTCTGTCTACTATATTTGATCTAGACACTTTTTGATTAGACCCACCGTTTTCAAGAAAAAATCCGAAACCCTAAATATCTCTATATTTTGACCTTTGACACGAATATCTATTTTTGCACACATGGGATTGATGGGGACTTTTAGGACATTGCTTCTAATGGCAAACCCTAGCTCCCCACCAAAATTCCGCTTTGAGTTATCTCGTTTGCTAAACTGCAGTACATGTATACATTACATATGCATGTATATACATACATATGCCTATGGTGACATGGTGGTGCCTTGGGCTTATAATCGTTGTAAGTTGGAATATTGTATTACGATTAACAAGTATTTCTGGCAAATGCCAACTAGCGTAAATATGTTGAACAAAGTAGGTAGTAAAAAAATACACGTGTGCATACCTAATACAGTGGCGTCAATGTAGTTAGTTATAAAAATTGCTTACTGTTAATTTCGAATACTGATGTATTTGGGTGAAATAAATTGTGAAAGTTAAGTGCTCAGCAAGCGACAAGATGATGACAAAAAACGACAAAGTCAAACTATGACATGATCTAAATTTAGTTTAGTTGGTCACCGTATGACTTACAAGAGCTTTAGGACCGTCATGCCAGGAAGTGTGGACTTTGCCCACTGAAAACATTATATCATTGTAAACGGGACTATCTTCGATAAAAAATCCAGAACGATCACTGAACTGCCATTAAAGCAAAAATTTTTAACTTCTGAACTAAAAAGTTTTCCCATATAGTCCATCATCGAACTTTATGTTTATGATGTACCCGAAGGAAACGAATTGACCGATATTAACATGGTTTTATCAGCTCATTAAATACATTAAAACCTTGTCTTTAAGCGAGACATATTTTTTAATTTTTTTGCCCGATTTTTTGAAAAAAAACTGCTTTTTTTCTATAAAATCGACATTTTGACTTTCATAGTTCAAATTTTTATACCCTACACCACTATGTGGAAAGGGTATTATAAGTTTGTTTTGGGAAAAATTCATATAACACCGCGAAATATTCGTCGGAGACCCCAATGTGGTATACCAATCTTCATATCTCGGCGAGATAAAGCGATTTTGAGATGTGTGTCCGTCCGTCCGTCCGTCCGTGTGTCCGTCTGTCCATTATAAATTGTAATCAAACTCCAGGCCGCAATTATGGACCGATCGTCACGAAATTTGGTATGGAGGTCGGTTTCACATCAGAATAGATCGCTATTTTAATTGGTGATGATCGTGAAATATTTAGCGGGTGAAATGGACCAAAAACATAATTTTTATCCGATTTTGTAGCTGCTCTGTAGGTCGCAATAATAGTCCGATCGCCTCGAAATTTTAAATAAGGTAAGAGTATATGACAAAGAAGAAGCTTGCAATTTGAGATGGCGACCAGATAATATTTAGAGGGTTAAATGGACCACAGCTTTTGTGTGAAAATTGTAAAATTTTTTAATAAACAGCTTATATCTTTCTTCCTGAAAGACACATTCCACACTCGTGAGTTATATTTGGAAGACGATCTCTTGACCTTCCAATTGATGTCAATTATATTGATGTACGTGATCAGATAACAGAGTTACAGCCTAATATATCCAGTTTTTTGTTTGTAGTGTAATCATAAACCCGCTACAGGCCGCAATTATAGCTCAATAGTCACGAAATTTTGCACGAGGTAAGAGTTTAGGTTGAAGAAAATGCCTGTAATTTTGCATGAAGATCTGATATTATTTAGCGGTTGACAGAGACCATTACTTTTGTATGAAAAATATAAAAATTTTATTTTTGGTCCATATTTTCATTCCTGGAGGGCATATACCGGCAAAGTAGCCTACATATGGGAAAATAACTACTGATCTTTCCCCTGTTGCAAATTGCAATAATGTGTCTGTTAGATAACGCACCTACTGCCTGTTATATAATGTGTTTTGAGTAGAGAACCACAATTTCCTCCCATGCTACAAATTGTCTTTATCATGACAGAGAAATTTTCAGTTCAGTTGTCAAATTGGATTTTTATACAAATATTGCAACATGGGGTCGCCTCGGTACCTATTTTATACCTCAGGATTTAGGGTAAAGAGGATACAAACAAAATACGACCAAAGATGTGTCTCAACGAAATATTGGTTTTAGACCCCAAGTATATTTGGGCGAAATTAGTTTCAGACAATTTGAAGTCTATTTAGCGCTGTCCGTTCATCTGTCTCTCTTAATGTCTAGCTGGCTGGAGCGCACGATAACTCTCGGACGAATCTAACGATTAGAAGCAAATTTTATACATCGTAATATTCCGCCCAAACTTTGTTTAAGTTCGAATGTAGGCTATGTCGTTCCACACCTCCCCCAAAAAAGTTCAAAATTGTGTGAACGATATCTGGTGAAGTAAGCAATCGATTTGCTCCAAACTTTCCATATATTATTGTTCCTTCCAGATATATGTAGATCGGATAAGACTATATCGGTCCACACCTTAGGGTACCTCCAACACAAAATTCAGAAGAGGGAAATTTAAGAATCGTCTTGAATTTTTTCAGCACATTGTACTTGCGTCGCAAATCCGCAAGATAACTCTCAAGGTAATTTTCTGATTGGTCGAAACTTTACACTTCGTATTATGTCATCCAGTCAGGTGTCAGGTTGGAATATGGACTATATCGGTCCGTCCTTTGAGTACCTCCCACACAAAATTTGGGAAAAGTGCAGTTTGAGGACCCGTATTGGATCTATTTGATTATTATTTTTTATGACGAAGGTTCTTTTTACAGTCGCAATTCTGGTCCCTTTCCCGGGGTAAGTCATACTTGATGAGATAATAGTCCAAATATTTCCAAAACTCAGAATTTAGTTTACTAAAATTGATTTGGTATAGCCCCATATTACGATACGGCGTGTCCTAAGTTGCCACTTGTAGAGACGTTTTTCATGGCTGAAATACTCAGGAAATATCACCAACATTACTAAGGGGTATTTTGCCACCGTAGACAATTTGTGCAAGGCGGTTGCACATAGCTAATTCCTACAGGTTGTGGTGTAGGGTATCACATGGTCGGCCCCGTCCGACTATAGCCTTTGCTTACTTGTTTTTAAATGAATTATTTAAAATTCTGTTTCTCAAAGACAAGATTATTAAGTTCTTAAAATGCCCACAAAAATACACGAAGATCGGCCTATCCGTTTTTGAGCTATCGTTGGCACCGCAAAAAGCTTTTACAAAAAGGAGTTTCGCAGGTTGCTTTTTACCAGATAACAATACAATATTTTTCAACAACAAAAATTCTGAAAGATAAGATGTAAGATGTGTTCTTTCAGATGAAAGAAAGATCTACATAAATATTGGTAGTTTATTGAAAAAAATTAACGAAAAATGAGTTTTTTGGGCTGCACAACCAATTTTTTTAACCGAATTTGCTGTGAGTTTGCAGTTCGCATTGCCAGGGCATTTGAAGATATTGCTAATGTTTTGGTATACCAATCATTACAACGGCACCCCGTATGAGGTGTTTTCCTGGAAATAATAACACTGTGATACAAAAGTGGACAAACATTTTTTGCAGGCTTTCTGATGCACAAATTCGGTTTTGTGGGAGTCCATAGAAGACGAAAATACTTTTGGTTTCTTTGGGTCACTTCGGGTTTTGATTTTATAACGGTAAATGTAGTGAAAATGGGCTTTCTAGGATTTTCAAATTTAATTATAAAGGGGAGAGAAATGCCTTTCGAACAAGCCATAGGTTTTTAAAATCGGTTAACAAATGGCTAAGTAATAGTGGTTTAAGTGTGATAAAAAACGCATTAAAAAGCAGTAAAATGTTTTTCCTTGTGCGTAAACGACACCTAACAGTACAATTATAAACTGTTAACAAGTAGAAAATTTAGTTGGCTTTCCAAAATGGGAAAAACCAACGAAATTGGTTGGAAAATGAATGCGTTATGGCATTTTTTGTGTTTCAACTTGTTGGTTGTTTTCATATTTTCCTTTATAAAAGATGGGTATCTTAGCATGTATGATTCTAATTGTGATTATCCTGATTAACAATTACGCACAAGGTATCAATGTTTTATAAAGGAAAATATGAAAAAAAAAACCAAAAAGGTGAAACACAAAAAAATGCCATAACACATTCATTTTTCAACGGATTTGTTCGAAAGGCATTACTCTCCCCTTTATAATGAAAAACAGTGTGTGCAAATCGGTTGTGGAAAAAAGAAGTAATGTCCGTTTAAAGTTGAAAATCCAAGAAAGAAAATCACTACATTTACCGTTATAAAATGAAAAACCGAAGTGACCCAAAGAAACCAAAGATATTTTCGTCTTCCATGGTCTCCCACAATACCGAATTTATGCATTAGAACCCCTGCAAATTTTCACTGTAGCACAGTGTAATTAAAGATCCCACAAAGTGTATGTTCTTGATCAACACGAAACGATATGTCGATGTTTAATGTTTTGTTGCGCCATATTTTAATTCTGTATTTTCAGTTGTAATTCTGTATTTCCATATAAAAGAAGTTCCTTTTACAACATCTTACATAGGAAAAATTCTGCAAAATACATACCTATCTCATAGCTGCCACTGTGCCAAAAACAACAACAACTGTCACATTACGTTGCAAGCATTAATTTCTCAACATTCATATCTGCATGTTCGTAAGAATCCATTCAAAATGTGCTGAAAACGAACGAGTGAGGCAAACACAAACAAAAAAGTTACATACCATGGTAATTATATGCAATTTGCCAAACGAACGAATGCAAACACACAAAAGGACCCCTAAGGGGGGAATTGCAACTAAAATGCAACAATTTGCTGAGGCCCCTGTAGCCCGATGCGTTGAAATGTGGCCGCAACCATACCAAACATTGCCTACATTATGCATTTTAAAATAGAAGCACACACACACAAACATGCGCACTCTTAATTGAGAAATCTCGTGGGTCCACCAAACATTGCTGTTACAATGTGGTAATACAATTGCAAAAACAAAGGCACTCAATATGAAGTAGAAGTTGAGATAAAGCCTACTGATAAAAAGACAGGCACAAACTCCTTTTATATCAACCCCTTGGCGGGTTATGACAACAGTTGGTTGTCTTTATGACGTAGGGGATGAAAGATATCAAGGAATGGGCTTGATAAGCTTTAACATGGTGAAATGCAGGATCTAAGTAAGTGGTTCCTCTTTGTTTAACATGTGCAAAATTTGTTAAGCTACCTTGTGCACGTAAAACGTCTATTGAAAAACTAAGTAACAGATTTCAACGTTAGCCTACATGGCTGCCAACAGATCTATTCACTTAAAAAGAAAGGACAAAAAAACCGTACGGATTGACTGAGACGAATTTTCGTTCCTAAACCATGGAAAAGCGATCGGTAAGGGTCAAAGTATTTACCTATCTCTCTCTATCTCTATGAAGCTGTCTAGTACCTATGATCCTCGGATATTTGAGATTATTTTCCCGGTACATCATCAGCTGCTCACTACACTCGTTCGACAACCATTATCATAGAAAACAACGAGGTCTTCTCATAGAAAACAACGAGGTCTTCTCATAGAAAACCACGAGGTCTTCTCATAAAAAACCATAAGGTCGATTAAATCACTCGAATCAGGGTAAGAAGAATAATATAACTGTTGTTAAATTTAACGGAGTGACAGATCCGAAGAAGTGTGCGTGTTACTTTAACTGGCAGTTTATAGAACACTCCCATCGTGATGCAGTGGGCTACACCGTATAAGACCTCTCTCAGCCGAGGATGTACCACCGCAATTTACGACTGGTGACTTTTCAGATATCATCCGAAGCATTAAACGATCCAAAAGGATCTCAGTGGTAATACGGTATTGACATTTATCGTCAGCCAGCCATATTGTGTCAGAAACCTGCGTGGACCTGCTACAAAAGACAGACAAGATCGATGTTCCGTCTGTTCCGTCTGTTGCCAAATACATAGTATCAACACAGCATTGCACGTCATATCCACACATATCAATTAAGGGCTAAATCAGAACAGATCATCCGACCAAAAAGTCATAATGTTTCCACACCCTCCGGAAGGCCTAAATATAGTAATGTATTCGAATGATTGTATGATCTTGGTGTTGGATGCTTACGTCGACATATGTGATCGGTTAAATGTCTACATTAGGGTTATGAATTTTTTTACAACCTCGTATTCCTGTATGATATTTTGATGAGTTTTTACCTTCTTCGTATGGTTCGACGTTATAACCGATAGCAAAATTCAAATATGTCTCAAAAAACCGACGTTACAACCGATATGACGCTATAAGCGACGACGTTATAAGCGATATTTATTTGTGTGGAATGTAAAGGGCAGAAATTCGGGACTTTTGGATTTCGTCGTTATAAGCGATATGACGTTATAAACGACGACGTTATAAGCGATTTCGACATTTTTATCTTAGTACTGTACGTACCCCTTAAGTTCGATTTTCAAAAAGATCAGCCGTATCTCACCCTTACACATTAACAGCGAGATCAACGTTGCACACCAATACACACCCTAACTCCAAAAAATAAAAATTCCAGCACTGTCCCTACACCCAAAAACAAATTGAGTACCATTAAGTAATTTTCGTATACTTATGGTACGTATTTCGACGACATATCTCAGCCATACACGGACATTAATACAAAATAATTACAGTAAATTCCATAATAATTACAGATCTCAAGATTCCAGCTGTATCCGTTCGTCCAATTCCAAATTGTACCAAACTTAGTATCAAGTCGAACTCTTCGTACCCATAAGTAAGATTTTCCAAAACTACCTCAATCCTTCACTTTAGTAGTAATCTTACTTCAAAATTTCAGGATTCAAACTCTATCCGTTAAACCAAATTAAAATTGTACTAAATTTAGAACAATTTATAACTTTCGTACCAATTTTCAAAACTTCCTCAACGCAACAGGGCTACAATAATCATAATTTCAAATTGCAGGATTCCACCGCTATCCGTTCACCTACATACAAATTGTACTAAATTTAGTACCATTTAGTGCTTTTCGTAACCATAAGTTTGCTTTTTCAAAACAATCTGAATCCTACTCTTCGACTGTAATCGTAATTCCAAATTTCAGAATTCCAGCTCTATTAATTCACCCGAATCCAAATTGTATCAAATTTAGTACCATTTCTTTCCCAAACAAAAATTTCAGGATTCCAGTGCTACCCGTTCACCCAAATCCATATTGTACCATATTTAGTACCATTTAGTACTTCTCTTACCCATACGTACGACTTTTCCAAATTTCCTCAATACTACACTCCTACAGTAATCTTAATTCCTAATTCCAACACTATCCGTTTACTAAAATTCAAATTGTACCAAATTTAGTGCTTTCTGTACCCATAAGTATGAATTTCCAAAACTACCTCAATTCTACTGTCCGGCAGTAATCTTAGTTCCAAATTTCAGAATTCCAGCTCTATCCGTTCATCCAAATCCAAATTGTACCAAATGTAGTACCATTTAGTACTTTTCGTACCCAAAGGTACGAATTTCCAAAACTATCTCAATCCTACACCCCTACAGTAATCTTAATTCAAAACTTTAGGATTCCAGCTCTATCCGTTCACCCAAATCCAAATTTAGTACTGCTCGTAATCATAAATACGAACTTCCAAAACCATTTCCTTATTTCAACGCCATTTCCCAACCTTGATTCCCATACCAAATTTGAAGATTCTAGCTTTATCCATTAAAAATATGCAATTGGTACCAAATTTAGAAACTTTTAGTACTTTTCGTGCACTTATAGGTCGAGTTTCTAAATACCCTTTGGTACATCTTCCTAACTCTCCATCAATGACCATTCGTTCAAAATTTCAGATTTCTAGCTCTTCGCGTTTGCCTAATACAATGGATTCCATATTTAGTACACTTTAGCACTTTTCATACCTTTCTACGACGAATTTCCAAAAACCCCTTTACACAAAAACAAAATGATACCAAATTCTGTACAATTCGATTTTCCAAAACAACCTTAATCCTTCACTTCAACAGTAACCATAATTCCAAATAACAGGATTCCAGCGCTATCCGTGCACTCAAATACAAGTTGTACCATTTGGTACATTTCGTACCCATAAGTACGAATTTCAAAAACTACTTCCATCTCAATCCAATACTCCAACAGCAGTCTGACCAAATTCCAGGATTCCAGCTCTATCCGTTCCCCCAAATCCAAATTGTACCACAGGTAGTACCACTTAGTACTTTTCGTACCCTTACTACCTCAGTCCTACACTCCAATAGTAATCCTAATTTCAAATTTCAGGACTCAAACACTATCCGTCACCCAAATCCAAATTCTACCTCTATAGCCTACCGCGAACGGGTTGCAAATTCTAACTCTTTCCGTTTACAAAAATTCATACTTTAAATTAAAATAAATAAAATTAAAATACTTGAAATTCGGGATTCCAGTTCTATCCGTTCACCCAAATCCAAATTGTAATAAATTTAGTACCATTTAGTACTTTTCGTACACATAAATACGAATTTCCAAAATTTCCCCAATCCTATGCTCCAACAGTAATCTCAATTTCAAATTTCAGGTTTCCAGCTCTGTCCGTTCACTCGAATCCCTATTGTACCAAATTTAGTACTTTTCGAACACATAAGTACGAATTTCCAAAACCACCCTCATATCTCAGTCCTACAGTTCACAGTAATCTTAATTCCAAATTTCAGGTTTCCAGCTACATACATACGTTCACCCAAATCCAAATTGTACTAAATTTAGTACCATTTAGTACTTTTCGTACCCATAAGTACGAATTTTCAAAACTACCTCAATTCTACACCCCACCAGTAATCTCAATTCCAAATTTCGAGATTCCAACTATATCCGTTCACCCAAATCCCCATTGTCCCAAATTTAGTACCATTTAGTACTTTTCATTCACATAAGTAAGAATTTCCAAAACTTCCCCAGTCCTACACTCCAACAGTAATATCAATTTCAAATTTCAGGAATCCAGCTCTATCCGTTCACCCAAATCCAAATTGTACTAAATTTAGTACCATTTAGTACTTTTCGTACACTCTTTCTTACTCTTCATCAGTGATCCTCAGTCCAAATTTGAGGAATCAAGCTCTATCCGTTCACCCAAATCGAAACTGTACCAAATTTAGTGCTATTTAGTATTTTTCGTACCCTATGTACGAATTTCCAAAACTTCCACAATACTAAACTCCACCAGTTATCTCAGTTCCAAATTTAGAGATTCCAGCGCTATCCGTTCACCCAAATCCCCATTATACAAAATTTAGTTCCATTTAGTACTTTCCGTACACATAAGTACTAATTTCCAAAACCACCCTCATATCTCAATCCTACACTTCAACAGTAATATTAATTCCAAATTTCAGGTTTCCAGCTCCATCCGTTCATTCAAATCCAAATTGTACTAAATTTAGTACCATTTAGTACTTTCCGTACCCATAAGTACGAATTTTCAAAACTACGTCAATCCTACACCCCACCAGTAATCTCAATTCCAAATTTCGAGATTCCATCTATTATCCGTTCACCCAAATCCCCATTGTATCAAATTTAGTACCATTTAGTACTTTTCATACACATAAGTACGAATTTCCAAAAGTTCTTCAATCCTACACTCCAACAGTAATCTCAATTCCAAATATCAGGATTTCAGCTCTATCCGTTCACCCAAATTCCTATTGTACCAAATTTAGTACTATTTAGTACTTTTCGTACACATAAGCACGAATTTCCAAAACTACCCTCATATCTCAATCCTACACTACAACAGTAACCTTAATTCCAAATTTCGGGTTTCCAGCTCTTTACGTTCACCCTAATCTAAATTGTACTAAATTTAGTACCATTTAGTACTTTTCGTACACATGATTGGTAATTTTGCAAACCATTTCCTTTTAGAAGCACCACTTCCCAACCTTGATTTCCATACCAAATTCCTATATTCCTATATTCCTGGGGCCTATTATTGATTTCATTAATTATTTAGCGATTTCTTCAAATTACAGATTTTGAAATTGAATAGTTATAACTGTACATCTCCATGTACGATAAAATTCTTAATTGCAAATAAATCGTGGTAATATGCACAATTTTATTGCACTTTCATTGATTTGCAAACATTTAGTTATTACCAAAAAGTCAGGTCCATACAGTTTTTAGTTGTTGTTATTTCTGGCCGAAATCTGAATTTATTCCCCTATGTTGTCTTCAACAGCAACTCATTTGTTCAGCAAACCCAACATTATTTATTGAAAGAATTTTTGTTTTAATTTTAAATTGAAAATCAAAATTTTTACAAATGCATCGTATGTAATCATTTTTTCTAACTGGATTTTAACGAATGAAAATCTTTTGTGCGACACCTGTTATGTGAAAACTAAATCAGGATCGGTTTGTATTTTTCGCGTAATTGATGTTTATATCATTATCACCAACTGCGACATCTGTTGCAATGGAAGATAACAAATGTCTTGTCTTTCTATTATTTAGTGGTTTACGATAAAATAAGTGCGCCTAGAAGTAGACTACAAAATTTGAAATTATGTGTGATCGTTTACGGTATCATAAAGTTATAGCATTGTTAATTTGACACATGTCTTGCAGAGGGCCAACTAAGTGAATAAGTACGTAATAATAATGAAAAATAAGGATTTTTGTTGTTGTTATTTTTTGTGGTTCCAGGACGAATTTTCTAAAACCCGGCCTTATCTCGCACATTTGCATCAACAGTGACCCACTGGTAAAATTTCAAGCTCCTAGCTTTAGCCGTTTTGGCTGGGCGTTGATGATGAGTCAGTCAGTCAGTCAATCACTTATCACCAAGCTCATTTATATATATAAGATACAACTTTATTTCATACTAGCTGACCCGGTTCCGCGTTGCTGGCCCGTCGTTTTGGATTTCCGTGTAAGGCTTAGTAATCTATCTACACTTTGTCTATCTAGTATTGATACCTCTAGATATTCGAACCGAATTGACGATACATCGACGTTTTGGTATAATTCTCATGCAATGGTATCTCAAGATGTAAAATAGAAAATTACTTTAATTATAGCCTACACCATAACATGAAGGGTATAATTAACTTTATGATTCTGTTTGTAACACATCGGAATATTCTTCAGAAAACCTATAAAGTATATATTCGTTATTAACGTAAAAAGAAGTGAATATAACGATGCCCGTCTATCTGTTTAAATCAATATACAGTTCGCGATATTTTACATACGGGTTTTCAATTTGGTACAGAAGTTTCTATTTTTGGCGGCCTTGTTGATCAATGCGTAATGCAAAAACAACAACTTTCTCGTTGTTTTACCCCCGCTTATTGAAGCAACACACTATGTTCGTATTCTTTGCAATGCAAAGACGACATAAAAACAGTGGTGGATATAAAATTCTTTAGTTCGACTCAAATTGTAGGGTAATCAGTTTTAGGGCCATATAGCAAATTTCTCATTTTGTTTAATTTGCTGGATGGGCTTATTGACCTGTTTATCGATACAGAGTCGGCGGAAAAGGGAACTGATGAAGTTGTTTGGTGACAACTGAAACTATAGTATTCCCGACCCTCCGCCCGCAACTAATCAATTTCATATCCACTGTAAAACATTTTGTTGTTATTCAAATACTTGAATACAACAAAATATGGACTAAAGCTGAAATAAACACAAAGATGTAAAATTCTGCAGTCCAACAATAAAAAACGCCAACAACAATAATAGGCATCAGCACGGCCTTGTTGATCAATGCGTAATGCAAAAACAACAACTTTCTCGTTGTTTTACCCCCGCTTATTGAAGCAACACACTATGTTCGTATTCTTTGCAATGCAAAGACGACATAAAAACAGTGGTGGATATAAAATTCTTTAGTTCGACTCAAATTGTAGGGTAATCAGTTTTAGGGCCATATAGCAAATTTCTCATTTTGTTTAATTTGCTGGATGGGCTTATTGACCTGTTTATCGATACAGAGTCGGCGGAAAAGGGAACTGATGAAGTTGTTTGGTGACAACTGAAACTATAGTATTCCCGACCCTCCGCCCGCAACTAATCAATTTCATATCCACTGTAAAACATTTTGTTGTTATTCAAATACTTGAATACAACAAAATATGGACTAAAGCTGAAATAAACACAAAGATGTTTCTATTTTTTCTCGTAGCATGGTATTGAAAATTGGTTATATCAGTCCACATTTTGATATAGCACCGACTGACCGCCCGATTTTCGGAATTTTCATGGTTTTAGCCGCATTATCCTACTGAAATTACAATACTTTAGTATTTAGTCTCCCTTAGAAGCATAATGCATTTTTGCAAAGGATTATCAGCATAGGTCCACGTTTTGATTAGAGATGGGCGCGTGCCTAAAAAATTAGGCACGAACATGCACGAACACGGACCACAATTTTTATGCACATTCACGCACAAACACGGCGTTTTTCGAGAAGGCACGAACACGCACACTCACGCACGAAATTAGAAAACAAGAGAAATCGATATAGGTGTACATTTATTTGTTCAAAAAATATTCATATGGGGTTTTCTGAATGAAATCGGACACTTTTTCAATATATTCGAGCTTGATGGTCAATAATGCAAGTGAAAGAGGAATGCCGACGATTTGAACCCACACACCCACCACACGGTGTGCCTTAACCAAATTTAAATGGAAGGTGCTTACACCTGAGAAGTTTTTGCAGACTCTGAAACTACAATGCTCATAGATGAGAAATCTCAAGAAACAAAAAAATCGCCGGAGGGATTTTCAAATAAATCGCGATTTAATTTCACATTTTTAGGGGTTCTTTAGCTTTTCACGATTTTGCTTGGAAACTACGAGTCCTATGTAAATGGGAACAAGGAAAATGTTGTAGCTATGAAAATTCTCCACATGATTAACCTTTAAGATGGTTTCGTAGGTTTTACCGTTTTTGAGATATAGAAGTTCAAATTGAGACAATGTACTGACTGTATCGCCTCGCAAGTAGGACTTAAAATTTTTGTAATTGATCGTAGTTTTATCCAAAAAATTTTCAAAAAAATTTAATGGGTCAATCATTGTTAATAATTGATTTTAAATATTAAATCGCGAAAATTGCATCCAAGCCAACTGTGCCAAATTGTTTTCTATTTTTATTGAATAGGTAATAAAACAACAAAACATATTAGATTTTTTTTTCAAATTGGACCAATATTAAAGAAGATATGAGTATTTCTTTGCACATAGTTTTCATAGAATTCGATTTTTTCAAGGCGCGAAATCCCTGGAGCCACTCAAAAGTCTAGTACGTCTTTCGTTGTGAATATTTCCATATATGGAAAAATCTACCGCTCGTTACTGAGCTGTTTTAAATATTATAGATTATACTGTTTCCAAAAGTTTAAAACGTCTGTCTGGCTAGATACGGCACTCGATAATATATATCAATTTCTGTATCAATCGTAGACTTTTTCATTTTTCGTGTTTTTGCCATTTTGATCCAAAAACTCTGAAAATTCCTGCTCATTATTAGAAAACTCTATGTTCTCACTTTGTATATAAAGTAACATTGCTTTTACATTAGCTAATAAAAAAATCGTCTCCTTAGACGGCGGAAATGAATTGTATCTAAAGATGTGTCATTGTTGGTACAAATCGTTTAAGAAATGATTGTTTAGTTTTAGCTTTCAAATCATTCATGAATTGAGTCAATGGTATCAATTGAGCAGACTTTCAAAAGTTTTTTAGACCAAAGGGCAAAGATGTGCATAGTAGGGTACTTTTCCGAGCTTAATTTTTCGGAACACTCTTTGAATATTTTATGAAAACCCAATAGAGGTTCTAGCAAACTTTAATTCAGATATACGATCCAACTCATTCTTTTGTAGGAAAATAATCTTAATCTCATTCTGGACTTGGTATATGCTCTCAAGCAACGTGTTCTTATATCTTGTTTTAACATTTTCGACAATTTGGTGTTTAGCTCCGATTTAAAATATCTTACAAGGTTTTTTGGGCATACAATCAGTTTTCCCAATTCGGGAAGAGGATGCTTTTCAATAACATCATCCATAACAGATAATAGTCAGATAAACATCGGCTTTGTAAATGTTGTGTTAACCCTCTGGGTAGTTTTTGTATTTGTTTCTCTCATGAAAAAAACAAATTGCAGACATCATCTTTTTTTACTCATACACTGGCCTCCATAACAAAATGGCAATAAGTACCAGACTACAAAAACGAAGCAAATAATTTTAGGCACTTTTTGGTCGGTTTTATATTCTTGGTAGATTTTCGTGTTTTATATGGTCTCTTGCACGACTTCTAAAGGGAGACCAAAAATTTAGCACGATCGTGTCACATAGTGCAGATCGTGTTTAGTCGTGTCGTGCAAAACCGTGTCGAATAAAAAAACACGATCACGCACGGCCAAAAATGTATTCCGGCACGACACGCACAAACACGGCGTTTCTCGAGAAGGCACGAACACGCACTACTCACGGCACGACACGCGCCCACCTCTAGTTTTGATAGAACTATCGTAGGTTTTAATCTCATTATCCCACCGAAATGGCTGCAATTTGGTATTTAGCATTCAGTGTGGGTATAAAACATAGAATATTCGGTACAGGTCCAGGTTTCTAAATAGTCTTCATTGAACGGTACCTCTCGATCTTCGGTATTTTCAAGTTTACAGCCACATTATTCATACGAAATGGCTATAATTGGTACTTAGTCTTCCTTGGGAGTATAAACCATTTCTGCAGAGTATTATCGGTATATAGGACGGTACCTCCCGAGTTTCGATAATTTGGAGGTTTTAGTCTCATTATCCCACCGAAATGGCTATGGCAATTTGGTGTGTTGTCTTCATTGTGGGTATAAAACATTCCCGCATAGAATATTCGGTAGAAATTTTTTATGTAGCCTTTATTGAACGATACCTTCCGATTTTCAATATTTTCAAGGTTTTAGCGGCATTATTCAACAGAAATGGCTATATTTGGTACTTAGTCTTCATTGGAGGTATCAAATATTTTAGCAGAGAACTGTCTGTACAAATCCTTGTTTTCATTCATAAAACGATACCTACGGATTTTTTAGGGATTTTGAATATTTTAGCCACATTATTCAACCGGAATGGCTTAAACCTGATTCCAATATAATTTATGGTGGTGTGCATAAAAGTTGGGGCCGGTCGAACTTAACGTCGTTTTTACTTCTTGTTAACAGAGAGATGTTTCATTGAACACGTTATTATTTTGCACTCCCAAACATGAAAACATCTGTGATTCATGGCTTCAAAATGCTATTGGGTTTATCTGGACTTTGCTGTATTAAAAAACGTGGTCTTGATCGAGTTATTCCATGTTTTCTGTCCCACTTACTAAATTTATAAATCTAATCAGTAAGAATAAAGTTTTCAAAAATTGGACGCAATCGCGGTATTCTGCTTCCAAAACACCCATTAATGGCAGAGGCCACAATTGCAATTGTATTGAGTACCAATACTTCTAATAACCTCTGATATTTAGAGATTTGTTAAAACCCGTTGTTGGGGAGGTCCCCCAATCCTATATACATACATTTAGATAGGTTATAGATACACCGAATTGTTGGCCCATCGCTTTAGTGACCAATGCATATTTTTTAGACGTTCTAGTTATTTAACCATCTTTGAAATTATGTTTTGCCTGATTTCTCAATCGATTTTTTATAATTTCGGTCAAGGGACATTTAACATTATTTGGGTTGTACTGTATTCCAAAATGTGGGGTTGATCGCGCTTTCCCAATTATTGAA
Organism: Musca autumnalis; assembly: GCF_047663935.1. Lineage (NCBI taxonomy): Eukaryota > Metazoa > Arthropoda > Insecta > Diptera > Muscidae > Musca > Musca autumnalis. The sequence goes on along the minus strand of NW_027411977.1, from coordinate 97,830,776 downwards.
GCCAGTGTTTATAGCGTTTTTGTAGTCACGCTTACTAAAATTAACGATATTACCTATAATTATACATTTTTAAAAAATTGGGCTGACCACGATATTCCGCTTCCGAGATGACCATACAGGATTCAGACAGTTATTACCATAGTATTGCAATAAATTTTTAAACTATACGTTCAAAATTATCTTTGATTTCACGTTTTCTTAAACAATTTTGTGGGGAGGTACCCTGGTCACTCCACTGACCAGTATAAAAAATAGCTAAAAACCTATTCTCAGACCTAAAAACTTCACATACAAAATTTCATCGAATTCGGTCCAGCCGTTTCGGAGGAGTTTAATTTCGAACATCATGGCAGTCTCGAAGAATTTTATATATATATATATATATATATATATATATATATATATATATATATATATATATAGATATCATAAAAATTATAAGTGGTTTGTGCTGGACCTTTTTCCATATTTAAATGGAATAAAAGTTATTTTAGTAATTAATAGGCAAAAATTCATTCATTCTTGCAATAGGAAATATTTTTTTTGAGAAAAATTTTTTTCTATTTCATACAATTTTTTCATTTTTTTTTTCAAAGTGTTTTGTGCAGAACCTTTTTTTATAATAAAATGGAATGAATGTTATTTTAGGCATTAATAGGACAAAGTTCATAACCCTAGTCTACATTTGTCCGTGAAAAACACTGCATGGTGCTCTTGAACCAACATTAAATGAAACGAGCTTACACCTGGAAAGTTTTTGCGGATTCTGAAACTACAATCTTATTAGATGAGAAAAATCGAAAAAAAAAACGCCGAGCGCTTTTTAAATAAATCTCGGTAAAAGTTCACATTTGTATTGTTTTTTCAGGTTTTCACGATTTTGCTTGGAAACCACTATCAAAATGGAACAAAGTCCTATCGAAATGGGGCTAAAGAAAATGTTGTAGCTGTGAAAAATTTGTTCCTAGGTTTTGCCATTTTTAAGATAAAGAAGTTCAGGTCACATTTTTAGGCTTTTTTGTTAGGTTTTCCCGATTTTGCTTGGAAACCGCAGGTCTTATCGAAATGGGACTAGAGAAAAATCTTAATTTTCTCCTAGGTTGTACCATTTTTGAGATATATAAGGTGAAGTTGGGAAATTGCAGTCAGGGCATTGTTTTATAAGGATACCTACGAAAATATCAGAAAGGAAAATCTTGTAGAGAATTTTGACTGCTACAACAGTTTTTAGTTCCATTTTGATAGGGCTTGCGGTTTCCCAGCAAAATCGTGAAAACCTAAAAAACCCGAAATATGTGAACTTTCACCGTGCTTTAAATAGCGCTCCGGCGATTTTTGGTCTTCTGATTTTACTCAACTATGAACATTGTAGTTTCAGAATCTACAAAAACTTCTTAGGTGTAAGCTCCTTTCATTTAAAGTTGGTTCAAGAGCACCGTGATTGTTTTTGCGGTAAGATCAGAAGTAGGAACAACGACTTCAAATGGCTGGCCGGCAGTATTTGAGTTGCTACATTCCCTCAGAGAATGGTCGGTATCATAGAACGGTACCTCCCGATTTATGGTATTTTGAAGGTTTCAGCCTTTTTTTTCACTAACATGGCTGAAATATGGTACATAGTCTATGTTCTATGGAGATGCACGAAGTCAGTTTCAGTTTGAATTTGGTACAAAGTCTTCGTAGAGGGTATAAAACATTCTTGCAGAGAATGTGGTATAGGTCCACGTTTTTATATAGCTTCCGAATTAGGTTTATGTTGTAGGTACAAAATATTCCTCTAAAGAAATGTCGGTACATGTATAATTTTTAATATAGCCTCCATAGAACGGTGCCTCCTGATTTTCGGTATTTTGAAGGTTTCATCCTCATTATCCAATCGAAATATCTTAAATTTGATATAAAGTCTTCGTAGGGGGTATAAAACATTATTGACGAAAATTGTCGGTATAGGTCCACGTTTTCCTGTAGCCTCCATAGAACGGTACCTTCTGATTTTCGGTATTTTGAAGGTTTCAGCCTCATTATCCAACCGAAATATCTTCTTGGTATCTCCGGATGTTCGGTATATTGCAAGTTTTAGCCGCATTATCTAACCAAATGGGATAAAATCTATGTTCAATTTACCAGGGCTAATAGAAAAGTTTCGAGTCTAATAATGAAAAGTAAAAAAGTATCAGAGATATACCCTCATCCAATGTGAATTGAAACTTTCATCTACGAACAAATCGAATGTTATTAAGGCCTTTTCATACTTTTTGGTCCTTTTTGGACATTTGAACAAAAATGTGGATTAGGATTAAAGTTCAAAAATGTTGCGGAAGAGGTGCTTAAAGGAATAGATCGATATAGTCCATTATGAAAGTGGATCTTATTTTGAGAGTCATATCTTTTCGATAGGTATCGCGCCCACTTGTCATTTCAGTGGGTCACCGTATAACTTTTGGACCAGTGTGCCAGCAGGCATGGACTTGCCCACGTATAACATAATATCGCTGTAAACAGGACCACAACGAAGAGCATCTGTATACATTTCCAAAGGATCTTCGAACAGACCCTAAACTGCACTTAGACACAAATGTTGAACTTTTGGGGGGGAGGTACCCTAAGGAGAGGACCATTATGGGTTATTTAATTTGGGAAAAATATTAGTAGATCCAAAGTTTGGAATATATTGGGTACGCCGTTATCGTGCATACCATTTTAGTGGAATTTTTTAAATAGAACATTGGTGGCGTTTTTTATTGGGATAGCTTTTACAATTTTGATTTTTCAAAATAGTCTGGCTTAATCCCATTGTTGTTGTTTTAATATTTAAAATAACTCATTTATTAGTGGAGAAGGTTGGGAATTGTTCGCCAAGGGGAAAGGCAGGGAAGACTAGTTTCGATCCTCGCCACAGGATCTCATCAATTCCCTTGTTTCTTGTTTGTGGATATTCTCCACCGAAGTTATTTTTCAATAACTTCTTCAACAAAAAACTTTTTATACCCAAACATCAAATGGGAGGAAGTAGCAGGAGTTGTGGACCTGTATTGCCCAACTTCGAACTGAAAGTTTTGGGCAAATTATGACGAAGGCCAAATTTTGAACCAAATCTGTTGATCAGTTCGATGGTTATGTTGGGCTTTTTTTCAAGAAGTATGGACTTGCCCCTAAAAAAAACTTTTACCGTCGTACTTGACGCAGCGAATGCAAGTTGCTTCAAAGAAATCAAAGTAATTCGAGAGCAGGTCTTAAAGTGAACTTTGTGCGGGAGGTACCCGAAGGTATTCGAACCTGATCTATATCTGGTAGACATATTAGTATGTGTAAAGTATGAATCAAATCTCTCACTCCCGTGAAGAGTTATAGTGCGCAAAATTTTTACGAACATTTTTGTGGGAAGAAGTAGATCGATATGGCTTATTTTCGAACTTAAACTAAGTTTGGCCAAAATATTACGAAGGTCAAATTTTGACCGAATCGGCAGATCCGTTCGAGAGTTACCTTGCGCTCCGACCACTATACACGGTTTCATAGGGGTTTTTACACCTTTCAGGCTATTTTCTCAGGAATTATTGACTTGCCCCTCATGAACCGTAGGGTGGGGGACAGTGAATACAAGTTGCTACAACAAAAATCAAACCAATTCGAGAGCAGGTCATAAACTGAACTATTCGGAAATTTTGGCTGGGAGGTATTGAACGGTGGACCGATTGGGTCCATATTGGAATCTCATCTATGTCTGCTAGAAATTTTACGACGTGCAAAGAATGAGCCAAATCGGTTACTCCTTTGAAGAGTTATCGTGCGCACAAAATTTCCGAACATTTTCGAACTCTTGTGGGGGAGGTACCGGAAGGAGTGGACCGATATAAACTAAGTTTGGACAAAATATTACGAAAGCAAATTTTTGGACCGAATCGGTTGATCCGTTCGTCTGATCAGACAGACAGACGGACAGACATAGCTAAATTAACTCCAAATTGTCTGAAACTGACTTCGTGCACCCATACTTGGGGTCTAAAACCATTATTTCGATGAGACACATTTTGCCCTCGTTAGCATAAATGCTGAGGATATAAAAATAGTTTAACTGTTTTCATAAAAAAGCGAATAAATTATCCTGGACACTACTCTAGGATAATTTATTCACGTTTTTCATGCGCTCAAAGCAATTGTTGAAACACTTTTTCCCACTCCGATTGAGACACCTTCGAAACAAGGTTTTTGAACGCTTTTAAGCATCTTCTAGTGATTGGTGCGGGCTCATATGCATAGTTCCATGATTCGTCACCTGAGACGATCTTATAAACGTCTTTGGAAGCAACGCGATCGTTTTTTCGAAATTTCTTGAACCGATCATCCCGGGATCCAACGAGGATAATTTATTCACGTTTTTCATGCGCTCAAAGCAATTGTTGAAACACTTTTTCCCACTCCGATTGAGACACCTTCGAAACAAGGTTTTTGAACGCTTTTAAGCATCTTCTAGCGATTGGTGCGGGCTCATATGCATAGTTCCATGATTCGTCACCTGAGACGATCTTATAAACGTCCGTTATTGGATGATGCCTCATCCCCCTACAATTTGATCGATCAATACATAGATGATCGATACATTCTTGACTAATCCGCGTCGAAAGTTGTGAAAAATTATCGCACGAAAATGTTCACAAGTAAATTCCATTTTTGAGAAATTTATTTTTTGAGTCACTATAAATAAACTGTACTGAGTACGTTTAAGCTAAAACATATCAAACCTTTAAATAGAATTGTCAAATGGAGCCTGCAAAAACGTTGCTTAAGCTCGAAAATTTTCATTAGCTCTCGTAATTTATGGTGAAAAGTCTGACCGATAATTTTAAGAACTTCATAAGACGATTCAAATTTGGCAAATTTTATACAGTCCACAAAATTGTTCCCTTCCTATTTCTGTTTATGGTAAAAACCGAAAATCCTTTGCAATTCCATTTGAAAAAAAATAATTTTTTTTTGCGAGCACATCTACAATTTTTGGTATAAAGGTTAAGGAAAATATTCTGATTTTAAATCTGTTAGCGTTCACAAAATTGGACGCAAAAGTTATAGCGGTTTTTATTTTCATATAAAGAAAAAATATTTAAAAATATCTTATTTTTATTATGAGAAAATGTATGCATAAATCGTTAGCAGCATTCCATATCTATTCCTAGATGTATAAATAATTATTAAATTTATTATTATTTTCGCGGAAATCAACAAATAATAAAAAAAAATTTGAAGTAAATCCAAAATATCCTGCCACAGAGTCCGAACAAACCCTCAAAAAATAAATTAAAAAAATATATGCGGAATCTAGACAATGCGTAGAAAAATATGATACCAAATTTATAGAGATCGGGTACATAAATTGCATACTGTAGCAACAACAAAAGAGAAAAACTTATTGTTGGAAAATATTGTTGCAAATATATTTTTTGGTTTGATTCGAAAAATTAGAAAAGAATATTTGGGAGTTCTCCAACTATTTCGCTAAAATCCCATACAAGAATTAATGTGTACTGCTAAAACTTCATCAAGAAATATGGCTTACCATCGCGAAAGCTTATTTTCTTACTGTGATAACTTATAAGGATAGGAAATTAAGAGTAATATTGAAAATACAATCATTCAAAAAATGTGGAAATTAGAAACCCTATTATTTGCGAATTAGTTAAAATCAGTTGATGCGCATCCGTTTTTGGATACACCGAATCAATCTCTTTCAATATTTATGCATATTTCGATGTTTGACTCAGCGGCCAAAGTGTGCCGCCAGTTGCATCACACAATGCAAAAAACTTTAAACTTTGGACTCCAATTACTAGGATGCTTTATGGAGCACACTCATGAGATATATATATTGAACGATGTAAAATCACGAATTCTATAATCCTATTTTGAGTTTTGAACATTATCTTGTTGCGCGTCCGGATTATTAAAAAAACCCCGAAATTCCGGCTTCAAAACATCAGCATCAATTTTAGGTGGATGCAGAGGATATATCGAAAAATCATACACTAGTATCATGTTGCCCATGGAGTATCCTTTGCGTCTTTCTTTGGGTATATGTCTATGAAATGTAACCGGAAGGGAACATAAAAAAACTTGTTGGCTTCAACCCATTTTTTCTACAATGAAAATTGAAGTTACTTTCAAAGCACTTACACTGATTACTGACAAAGAAATTTTGTCGGCAGTGAGGTTGTTAGTTTGTGTGGCAGTGAATATGTGTGAGTGTATTCGTATTTTTCTAACTGTCACTTCCATGTGTAAACGGTGTGTTACACATTGGCAACGATCAACCAGGCAAAATCCTTGGTGTAAGTAACACGGCCATTTTCGACCCGGTAACGTTACCTATGGATTGAAATTATGAAATTTTGCTTAGAAATTTCGGGCAAAATTCAACGAAGTGGAAAATTTTAACTAACATACATGTACGCCACCAACATTCTTTCCATTTATGTATGTATTTCTTCTCCCATATATCGCAATTTTTCCTCCCACATGATATATATTTTTGTGCATAAAGTCAATGGAATTCCATAAATTGTGAACGCAGAAAACTTGAGTCACATTCAATATTTACACCCTACACCACAACGTTTAATTTGACAAAGTCATCGAAGTGGAAAATTTTAACTAACATACATGTACGCCACCAACATTCTTTCCATATACATATGTATGTATTTCTTCTTCCATGTATCGCAATTGTTCCTCCCACATGGTATATATTTTTGTGCATAAAGTCAGTGGAATTCCATAAATTGTGAACTCAGAAAACTTGAGTCACATTCAATATGTATACCCTACACCACAATGTGGGAAGTTTGTTTTGGTAAAAATTCATGTAACACCGCGAAATATTAGTCGTAGACCCTCCATGTGGTGTGCCAAAACTCATTTCTCGACGAGATAAAGCAATTGTGAGATGTGTGTCCGTCCATCTACCCGTCCATTAAAACGTGTACTCTCGCTGCAGGCCGCAATTATAGACCAATCTTTATGAAATTTTGTATGGAGGTCGGATTCAGACTATATAATTTTTGCCGATGATCGTGAAATATTTGGGGTGTGTAATGGACTAAAAACAAAACGTTAATCCAATTTTGTAGCGGCTCTGTAGGTCGCAATGGTAGTCTGATCGGCGCGAAGTTATATGTAAGGTTTGGTTTTACGACAGAGAAGTCGCATGTAATTTAACGTGATGATCAAAAATATTTAGCGGGTTTAATTGACCAGAACTTTTGTGTGCAAATTCGTAATGTTATTAGTGAAATGACTTTATCTTTATTCCTGGAAACTATTTTATACCAATGTAAGTTATATGTATATAGAATAGGAACACGTGACCATTCCATGATCCTAATTATGTTCATGTACGTGGTCTGATAACAAAGTTATGCCTAATATATGCAAGGATCCCTCAGTTTTAATTGTGGGTAGTGTAGCTTTGGTCAAGGCTAGTGAACATAATTATTGATAATGATCGAATAGTATTTAGGGTTTACAATTGACCATAACTTTTGTGGGAAAATACCAAATTTGATTTTAATCAGTAATTTAAAGTCTGGGGGCATATTCGGACAACTTACGCAAACTAAAGTTTGAAAACCAACTCAAGACCTCTCATTTGAAGCAAATTATATCAATGTAGCAGTTAGATAAACGAGTTTCTGTCTAACATTACGGTGCGCCTGAACCAACATTATATGGGAGGGCTTACACCTGAAAAGTTTTTGCAGATTCTGAGTTTGCAATGTTCATAGATGAGAAAAAAAAAACACAAAAAAAATCGGCGAAGGAATTTTAAAAAAATCGCGATCAAAGTTCACATTTTAGGTTTTGTTTGAAAACCGCTAGTCCTATTGAAATGGGATTAGAGCAAATGCTGTAGCTGTGAAAATTCTCTAAATGATTGGCCTTCATAATATTTTCGTAGTTTACCTTTTTTGAGCTATACAAGATCAAATTGGGACAATGCACTGAATATATCACCTCCCTATAAAGCAATGTCATGTACGGTGCGCCCAAACTAACTTTAAATGAAAACCGCTTACACGGATTCTAAAACTGAAATGAAAAAAAAAATAATAATCGCGATCAGATCATATTTATAGGGTTTTTTATGTTTTTTTTTTTTTTTATTTTGGAAACCAATGATAGAGGAATTCCAAGTATTTTTATACCCTCCACCATAGTGGGTATATTAACATTGCTTTTCTGTTTGTAACACATCGATTTTTTTAATATTCCATTTGAAAAAAATTAAATTTTTTTTCAAGCTGCATTAAAGATTTTTGGTACATGGATTGAGAAAAAAATCCAATTCACAAATCTATTCGAGATACTAATGTTGGTTATAGCGCGCAAAATTTATGGCGGTTTCAGTTCTGATTATAAGAAAAAGTCTTATAAAAACGCTATTTATTATATTGAGAAACAGTGTTAATTTGAGAAATCCTACGTAGTATATATATGTTTACTGAGGTCCCATAACTTTATTGAAAAAGTTGTACATTTTCGCGAAATTAAGAAAAAAATTCAAAAACATTGCTGGCTTGCAACTTGTTTTTATTATACCCTACACCACCATGTGGAAAGGGTATTATAAGTTTGTGGTATACCAATGTGGTATACCAATCTTCATATCTCGACGAGATAAAGCGATTTTCAGATGTGTGTTCGTCCGTCCTTCCATCCGTCCGTCTGCCCATTATAAATTGTAATCAAACTCCAGGCCGCAATTATGGACCGATGAAGGTCGGGTTAAGACCAGAATAGACACCTATTGTTATTGGTGATGATCGTGAAATATTTGGCGGGTGAAACGGACCAAATACATAATTTTTATCCGATTTTGTAGCTGCTCCGTTATTCGCAATAATTTTCCGATCGCCTCGAAATACGGAAAGAGTATATTACAAAGAAGAAGCTTGCAATTTGAGATAGTGATCAGAAAATATTTAGAGACACGATGTAAGAGTTTAGGTCGAAGAACATGCCTAAAATTTTGGATGATGATCTCATATTAATGGACCATTACAAATTTGGTCCATATTTTACTTCATGGGGGGCTTGTACCAGCAAAGTAGCCTACATATGGAAAATTAACTACTGACCTTTCCCCTGATGCAAATTGCAATATGTGTCTCCTGGGTAACTAACGGGCCTACTGCCTAATATATAATAGGTTTTGTGTAGAATATAACATTTTCTTCCCATGCTACAATTTGTCTCTACCACGATAGATAAATTCCCAACATTATTGCAAATTACGTGGAACCCTAGCCATAAATTTGTTTGCATGGCAATTATTTGAATTTCTACTCATTATTAGTAGTTTTTTACCGGTTAAAATATATTTTTGATATCACAATATATATCCACAATGAACTATTTTCGAAATACCATAAAAAGCACAAAAACTCGTGAATTTCCAAGCAAATGTATGGTACAAGTGCACTTTTTTGGACGAGAGATCTTCAATTAACTCACAATGTTCCCTCTGAAAATTTGTATATAGGATTTGCAGTGTTCAATAAAATTGGAGCAGTGTCCGTCTGTCGAAAATTTCACGGCCATATATGGCAAATTGCATTGTAATTGGGTATATTTGCAGCGGCTTATATATTTATTTATATTAGTGTATTCCAAAAAGGAACCTGATATTCAAAGAAAATTTATAGATGTATCAGAAGAGGCTACCAATGTCAATTTTTCAATTTTGGAACTTTTATTAGAAATGTATAATGATATACATAATTGTTCCACAAACATCCCAGTAGGGACAAAAGAGGCTTCTCTAATACTAGCTCAATGATTAGGGACCTACTGTTTATCGCCGAGTCAAAACGACGTATCCTAAGACACCGTATGTAGAAAAGTTTTTCATGGCTGAAATACTCAGAAAAAGTCACCATCATTACTGAGAGGTATTTTGTCACCGTTGAAAATTTCATTTGGCCTGGCCTAGGAACTGAAACCCGGCATTCAGTGTGAAAGCGGGTGTGCATACCATTCCACAACGGTGGCACCCTATTAGATATGTCAACACATTTGTTGATTTTTCAAGAATACACTTCGGAGACATTTAATATGCTTCCATAGAGTGGAGCTATATTTCAACTTCACATCAGCCTTGTACACAGATTGTCGTCTGTTCGATTCCTCGGCGAGCTAACATCAAACTTTCAACAGTAGCAAAATACACCTCAGCAATGTTAGCGACATTTTCTGAGTATTTCAGCCATATAAAACTTCTCTAAAAGTGGTGTCTTAGGACACGGTTGTATGTTTGGACGAAATTCGTTTCAGACAATTTGGAGTTGATTTAGCCATGTCCGTACGTCTGTCTGGTGCGCACGATAACTCTCGAACGGATCAACTGATTCGATATCGTTATATTTTGACCAAACTTAGTTTATGTTCGAAGATAGGCAATATCGTCCACTCCTTCGGCTACCTCCCCCACAGAAGTTCAAAATCGATAAATCTCGAAGGGAGCAATCAATTTGGTCCAAACTTTGCACATCGTATTATTCCTTCCAGTTATAGATCGGGTTCGAATATGGACTATATCGGTCCACTCCTTCGGGTACCTCCCACACAAATTTAAGATAACGTGATGTTTAAGAGCTCCTCTCGGATCGTTTTGAATTTTTTTTTCGGTAAGTTGCGCTTGCGGCTCCCTTTTCGACGGTACATTTTTTTCTTGCGCAAGTCCATACTTCCTGATATATTGGCCTAAAGCTCAAAAAAACCGTGACGGTACCAGCCAAAGTGGCAAATCCGCAAGATAATTCTCGCAGGGAGTTTTTGATTGGTGCAGACATTGCACATCGTATTATTTCATCCAGTCATGTATCAGGTTGGAATATGGATTGTATCGGTCCACTCCCTCGGATACCTCCCCCACAAAATTTGCAAAAAGTGAAGTTTAAGAGCTCCTCTCGCATCGTTTTGATTCTTTTTTCAGTAGGTTGTTGTAGCGGCCTCATTATCAACGGTACAATCTTCTTCCGGAGTAAGTCAATACTTCCTGAGATAATGGTCCAAGCATCAAAACCCTACCGGCACATACTAAAATGGCTATTGTGCAAGATAATTCTAACACTTTTTCAAAAATTTCTTCCAATCTTAGTTTAACGTAATTTCATATTTCGAGTCCTTTGTGAAGAATTTTTGTTTACTAAAAATGTTTGGTATATGTCAATGGTTTGGTACAGCCCCACATTACGGTACATACATATTTTAAAACAAACTCGTGATACAAAAACAAAATATATATACATGGGGCGCCTTAGCCACTGGGGAGGCTACACCAGCGCCGATTTTCTCGCAAACTACCAGTGCTAGAAAATATCCGTTTAAGGCTAAATTGTGAGTTTAATGAAGATCTATTATCTCCCAAAAGTTGGCAGTTGTGGCATAGGTATAATAGCGGACGCACGTGGTTTTATGTTTTCAGGGTATTGGGAAAAATAATTTTGATAGGTATGTTTTGTGATATCTTCTTTAAAAAAAACCAGGAATTCCTCTTGTAAACAAGGATCTAGTACCGTGGAAAGAACAAGACGTCTTTCCTTGATGAATGCGTTATATGCACTCATATATTAAAAGTAAAAATATTCTTAATAGCTAAATACCATAATATGACTTAAGCTACTTAGACTAGTGTGTAGAAAAGACAAAGTGACATAACTCAAAAAGTTACATAACTCAAAAAGTGACATAACTCAAAAAATGCGTTTTCTGAGTTAGCAATTTCTAGTTTTTCTACGACTTCTACTTTATCTTGTGTCATGCTGATATCTCTGAAACTCGACGAGTTACAGCTCATCTACTACGAGTTTCGCATAATTCAACACAAAAGTTTTTTGAGTTTATGAAGCACTGAAGCACTTCTAATCATGCTTGATCATGAACAGAAATTTAGCACTGATATCTGGCTATATGGTTGCAAAATATGGTCCAAGTAGTTATTTCAGTTTTTGTGTAATAATCTTTTTATGTCGGGATTTCCATTTTCAATCGCCAACTTAAGACGCGTTTTTCTCGAAACTTGATTTTGCGAGATGTGTCACTCTTTGAGTAAATGAGCGATGTGTACGAACGCATCTGCTATACAACCGTATGGAGTGTTCATAACACACATTTCTTTATGCCCCATGTGACAAGCAGATATGTCACACATGCTTAGCAGCCTGCAGCAAAGATTACTTAAAGTAATCTATCTCAGACATACCACATGTGGTAATGGAAATCCTTATCTCATTTTCTTCTAACGACCTCCTACGATAAGGCGGTCTGCTTACCACATGTTTACCCTTTTCAAGTGGACTGTATTAAAAGTAGATCCCTGTTTAACAAAATAAAATGATCTCTTTACACTACACACGCAACCCTCACCAAGATATTCACTATCTTTATTAGAAAATTAATATGTTCTTCCGTGAACACCTCCATCTTGATTTTAATACCTTTCTTTACGGGGTTTTGAAGTTTTTATGCTATCTTTGATTAGAAGCCATGTAAGACCTCGAAATATTGATTTATTTCATTGATCGTCACCAAACGCTATTTCAAAATACGATTGGTCTTTTTTTCAGTCTTAATACAAATTTCATGACGAATTAATACGTACCAACATATATTGCCACAACATCCCGAAGGAACACGGGAGATTTTGCTATCATATAAATAAATTCCGCGACTATAGCCCTCTTTTAATTGTTTTTATTTCCTTGCACATGCTCGCTTCCTTTTAAAGGTAAACACAAATAAAACATATAGAAATGTCTTTTGCCATGGCATTGTATCAAATTAAGCTGATGAATTTACTGAGTTAATTGTTAAAGTGCATCCACTATAAATGTTCAAGGATTGTTGTTCGTTCCACCCACTTAACTGCACGACTTCTTCATCATGTAAATTGAAAATAATTGGCTTTAACAGAAGATATGTGAACGAATGTATATAATTTCTGAAGATGGCTTTCAATATTCATACGTATGTATATGGTAAAAACCAAAATTCTTTTGCAATTCCAATTGAAAGAAATTATTTCTTTTTTTGCGAGCACATCTATGATTTTTTGTTTACAGGTTAAGGAAAAAAGTTTGATTTCAAATCCGTGCGCGTTCACAAAAATGCGCGCTAAAGTTATAACGGTTTTTATTTTCATACAAAGAAAAATATTTGTTTTTATGAGAAATTTTATGCATAAATAGTTAATAGCGTTCCATATATATTCGTATATGTTTTATATTTACAAATAAGAAAAAATCTGGAAGTAAGTCCAAATTATGCTGCCCCAGAGTCCATACAAACCTAAAAAAAAAATAAATTAAAAATATCTACAGAATCTAGACAATGAAACCAAATTTATAGAGATTGGGTATATAAATTGCATATTATATCTACAACAAACGAGGAAAACTTCTTATCGGAATATTGTTCCAAATATATATTTTTGCTTGATTAGAAAAATTAAAACACAAGTAAGAACGGCGTTAAGTTCGGTCGGGCCGAACTTGTTATACCCTCCACCACAAGTTGTATTGAAGTAAAATGGAATAATTAGTTTCCTTTCGTGTATGAAGAAGACTTAATACTAAATTTCAGCAATTTCGGTAAAACATTGTGACGCACCGTTCTATGGGGGCTATTTCAAAACGTCGATCTATACCGACAAATTTCTGACGGAAAGTTTTAGACTCAAAGAAGACTAAATACCAAATTTCCTATATTTCGGTAAGAGAATGTGGCTAAAACTAAAAAAACAGAAAATCAAGAAGTACGCTTCTACGGGGATATAGCAAGTCGTGGACCTATACTGATAATACTCTTCTGGAATATTTTATAACTCTTGGAAGAATAAATAACGAATTTCAGCCATTTCGGCGGGATATTGACGTCACAATCTTCAGTATTACGAAAATCGGGATGTACCGTTCTAAGGCGAACAGTTTTATATCACATTAAAGACTAAATACCAAATCAGCCATTTTGGTGGAATATTGAAGCCACAACCTTCAAAATACGGAAAATCGGGAGGTACCTTTGCATGGGGGCTATATAAAGCGTGGACCTACACAGACAAATATAAAGGGGAAGTTTGAGTACCCCCAACGAAGTCTAAATACCAAATTTCAGCCATTCCGGTGGAATATTGAGGCCACAACTTTCAAAATACCGAAAATCGGGAGGTACCGTTCTATGGGGGCTATATGAAGTTATGGACCGATACCGATAAAGTTCTGGGGGAAAGTTGTATACCCTAAAGAAGACTACATACCAAATTTCCGTCATTTTGGTAGGATAATGAAGCTGAAACCTTAAAAATACCGAAAATCGGGAGGTGTCGTTCATTGGGGGCTATATCAAAATGTAGACCGATATATCCCATTTTCATTACCAACCATCCTGCATGTAATAAAAACTTCTGTACCAAATATTGACTATCTATCTTTAAAATTGCGAGCTGTATCTTGATTTCAACAGACAGACGGACGGACATGGTTAAATAGAATTTTATGCTGATCAATAATATATATACTTTAAAGGGTCTCCGACGAATATTTCGATTTGTTACAAACGGAATGACAAATTTAATTATACCCTCCATATGGTGGTGGGTATAATAATATTTGGAAACTCACTTTGACAGATTTGTTGTGATGTGTGTTTTACTTACTATTTGTATGTAAGTCAAGCGTTGGACGAAACTTGTCTTCACTGCCATCCCCAAAAGTAATCAATTTTAACTACATCCGTTTTAAACTTGTTGTTTTTTACCTTACACCACAATGTGGAAAGGGTATTATAATTTTTTTTGGTAAAAATTCATGTAACACCGCGAAATATTCGTCGGAGACCCCCTACGTGGTATACCAATCTTCATATCTCGACGAGATAAAGCGATTTTGAGATGTGTGTCCGTCCGTCCGTCTGTCCATTATAAATTGTAATCACGCTCCAGGCCGCAATTATGGACCGATCGTCACGAAATTTTGTATGGAGCTCGGGTTCAGGCCAGAATAGATCCCTATTCTTAGCGGGTGAAATGGACCAAAAACATAATATTTATTCAATTTTCTAGCGGCTCTGTAGGTTGCAATAATAGTCCGATCAACGCAAAATTTTATATAAGGTAAGAGTATATGACAGAGAAGAAGCTTGAAATTTGAGATGGCGATCAGATAATATTTAGAGCAGCATCCGGCAAAAAGGGGCACACGTGCCCTTGATGAGAATAACAACAGAACAACCACCACTCAGTCTTCTTTCAGAAGTCAATGAACAAGGTTCTGCTGCCGCTTTTTTCAATGATTTTTAATTTTAGCAATGTATTAACGCACCAGTGTGGCCATTTTAGCACTTTTGCAGCTAAATTTAGCATTATTTTTTTGTATTTAGCCGCAAAATTTCCATTTGGCATTTAGCATTTTTCTTAGCATTTTTCCATTATAAATTTAGCATTATTCTATCCACGAAATCTGAGATATTTTAGTACTTTTCTATTAAAAAATCTGATAAATGTTGGTTGAATTGAATAGAACAGTTGTTTGAACAGCTCAAAATACCAGATTTTTCGTCTTTGCTCTGATTTAAAGGAATAAAAATGTGTATAAGCAAATAAAATGAAACAAGTAAAAAACGTTGTTTGCCCGGGTCGAACTTGTTATACCCTCCACCACGAAATATTCAGAACTGATATGGAATAGTTAGTTTTTCTTTTTGTTACGAAAGTACCAATACCACTATTTTAGGTGGAGAAGTTTTTTGACCACTTGGAACCCCAAATACTTAATAATTCAGTGATCTAAAAACTTGAAACCACCTGAAATCGGGTGGTACCGTTATATGGGGGCTATAGCAAAACATGAGTCTATGTACTCAATTTTCGATGGAGAAGTTTTTAACCACAGCGAACTTTAAAAACTTAAACTTTAAATGATATCCAATTTTGCCCGAAAATGTAAATAAAAAAAATAAAACCAATGGTGCCGTTATATGAGGCCATAACCAAAAATTTGGCATGTGTCCTTGATTTATGGTGAATAAGTTGTTTAACCACTTTGAACCCAAATGACACCCAAAATAACTTTAATAAGCCTGTACTTTTTTATGGGACCTATATGTCCACATGGTGGAGAAGGTTTTTGGAATCTTAAATTCCAAATCATAGCTAATAAAATGTAAAATACAACCGTTTTATAGGGGCTGTATCAAAACATGGACCGATCTAGTCCATCTTCGAACTTGTCCCGATTGCAAACAAAAGACGCATCTTTCAAAGAATCAGTGCAATATCTCAGTTTTTGTGAATGCTAAAGTGATTACAACATATGGACAGACATGCATAGATCGACTAAGAATTTTATTATGAATATATACTTTATGATTAGTTCAATGCGCTACAAACGGAAAAACCAACCTTATATACCTTCTATACTGTGGTGGAGGGTATATTTGATTAAAAAATAACGTTTTTAAATTTAGCATTATTTTTTGGCATTTTAATATTTATTTTAGCATTTTTATACCCTACACCACTATGTGGAGAGGGTATTATAAGTTGGTTTTGGCCAAAAAGTTTGTAACGCATCGAAATAATGGTCGTAGACCCATACTTATATATATCAAAATGAATGTCTCGACGAGCTGAGTCGATCTGGCTATGTGTGTCCGTCCGTCCGTCCGTCCGTCCGTCCGTCTGTCCGTCTGTCCATCTAAACCTTGTAATCACGCTACAGGCCGCAATTATGATCGGATCGTCACGAAATTTTGGATGTTGATGGGGGTTCCGGAGGGGAAGAAGCCTATTGATTTTGGTGATGGTCGGATAATATTTAGGGGTCGGAAAGGGCAAAAAACTTAGGTGGATAAAAAGACAACACTTTTTTCCAAAGCCAATATCTCAGCTTCTATATGGGGTATACCAAAAGCAAAACCTGGCAATGAAAGCAGAAAATATCACCTTTCTAATGATGTAAAGTAGGTGCTCGTAGGTGATCAAACAACGAAGATATCGCAATAGTAGCAAATAAAACCCCAATTTTCATTTTTGCGATTTTAATTATATTGACAAATATCACAGCTTTGGTTGAACATTTTCCAAAAGCAAAGCCTGACTATGAAAGTTGAAGATCCCGTCTTTACAATGATGCAAACTAGGTCGGCGTAGGTAACCAAATAACGGAGATATAGCAATAGTCGGTAATACATCCCATTTTTCTATTTTTTTGGAAATCACGCTACAGGTCGCAATATTGATCGGATCGTCACGAAAATTTCAAGGTTAATGGGGGTCTCACAGATGAAGAAGCATATTGAATTTGGTGATGGTCGGATAATATTTAGGGGTCGGAATGGGCAAACACTTATTTGGAGAAAAGTCAACATTTTATTTCAAAGCCAATATCTCTGTTTCTTTAAGAGGTATATCAAAAGCAAAACCTGGAAAGGAAAGTAGAAAATATCACCTTTACAACGGTGTAAAGCAGGTTGTCGTAGGTGGTCAAATAGCAAAGATATGGCAATAGCCGATAATGCATCCCATTTTCCGATTTTTTGTAATCACGCTACAGGTCGCAATTTTGATCGGATTGTCACGAAATTTTGGGGGTTAATGGGGGTCCCAAAAAGAAAGAAGCCTATTGATTTTTATGATGGTCGGATAATATTCAGGGGTCGGAATGGGCAAACACTTATTTGGAGAAAGGTCTACGTTTTATTTCAAAGCCAATATCTCTGTTTATTTAAGAGGTATATCAAAAGCAAAATCTGGCAAGGAAAGTAGAAAATATCACCTTTACGGCGATGTAAATTAGGTTGTCATAGGTGGTCAAATAGCAGAGATATGGCAATAGTCGATAATGCATCCGATTTCCGATTTTTTTGTAATCACGCCACAGGTCGCAATTTTGATCGGATCGTCACGAAGGTTTAGGGGTTAATGGGGGTCCCACAGAGGAAGAAGCCTACTGATTTTAATGATGGTCGGATAATATTCAGGGGTCGGAATGGGCAAACACTTATTTGGAGAAAGGTCAACGTTTTATTTCAAAGCCAATATCTCTGTTTCTTTAAGAGGTATATCAAAAGCAAAATCTGGCAAGGAAAGTAGAAAATATCACCTTTACGGCGATGTAAATTAGGTTGTCATAGGTGGTCAAATAGCAGAGATATGGCAATAGTCGATAATGCATCCGATTTCCGATTTTTTTGTAATCACGCCACAGGTCGCAATTTTAATCGGATCGTCACGAATTTTTTGGGAGTTGATGCGGGTCCCACATAGGAAGAAGCCTATTGATTTTGGTGATAGCCGGATAATATTTAGGGGTCGGAATGGGCAAACACTTATTTTGAGAAAGGTCAACGTTTTATTTCACAGCCAATATCTCTGTTTCTTTAAGAGGTATATCAAAAGCAAAATCTGGCAAGGAAAGTAGAAAATATCACCTTTACGGCGATGTAAATTAGGTTGTTATAGGTGGTCAAATAGCAGAGATATGGCAATAGTCGATAATGCATCCGATTTCCGATTTTTTTGTAATCACGCCACAGGTCGCAATGTTAATCGGGATTTTTGGGAGTTGATGCGGGTCCCACATAGGAAGAAGCCTATTGATTTTGGTGATAGCCGGATAATATTTAGGGGTCGGAATGGGGAAAAACTCATTTGGAGACAAATTTAAAGTTTTATTCTTTGTGAATTTATTGGCTTCTTGTAGGGGTATTCCAACGACAAAGCCTGTCAATGGAAGAAGAAAATATTACCTTTACATTGGTGAAAAACAGGTTGGCGAAGGTGGTTAAACAAGGGAGATACCACAATAGTCGGTAATGCATCCAATTCTTCCATTTTTTTGCAATCAAGGTACAGGTCGTAATTTTGATAGGATGGTCACGAAATTTTGGTTGCTTATGGGGGTCCCAGAGACAAAGAGGCATATTATTTTTGGTGGTAGTCGGTTTATATTCCCTAAAAGAAATGTTTACCAGTGAAAAGCTTATGCACAGGGGTAGTGGTGTAGGGTATCACATGGTCGGCCCCGTCCCGACTATAGCCTTTGCTCACTTGTTTAGCATTATTTTAATGCTGATTTAACTGCAACACTTTTTCAAATCTGGTCACACTGTAACGCACACGCTGTTTGTGGAGAGAGCGAGAGAGAGTCGTATGCGTGAGACCGCAAACAATGAGTTTGTATTAGTGCCGATACCTGAACCACAACTTTTGTGTGAAAATTGTGAAAATTTTTAATATACAACTTATATCTTTATTCCTGGAAGATACATTCCGACCAAGTAAGCTACCCTTGGAAATGGAACGCTTCACCTTTCAATTGATGCAAGTTGTTGTTGGTGTGCATGATCAGATAACAGAGTTACATCCCAATATTTCCAGTTATTCGTATATAGTGTAATCATAAACTCGTTTGAGATCGCAATTTTACCCCACAGATATACATACAAGCATTGGAATATGTGTGATTTGTTTTGTTTGAAAAATAAAATGTGTCAATATTTTGAATTATTGTATTTTATTGATTTCTTCAAAATGATGAATGAAGCCGCCATTAAAACGTGTCTATACAATTTTTATTTTGTTTCAAGAATGTGTTGCATAAATTTGTTTTAAGATTTTCGGTGTTATTCGCGAGTTTACCTTCTACTCGGCAGCTACAAAGCAAGTGAGTGATTTTGACGTTCTCTTTCTATTAGAGGCAGTCCTTTCGAAATACATAAACTCAAATTTAGTGGAAAAGTGTACGTTTACGTGTTATTTCGTATCGCTTGTCGGTCGCATAGATTTTCGTTTCGAAGGCGTTTACATGAACAGAAAATAATTTTTTCCCCACTTCCGAAGCGCAAAAAACCTTTCGGTCGACATACATGAACAGGCTGTAAGAGTAATATTGAAATTACAATCATTCAAAAAATAAAATAATAATAAATAAGCTGATACTAGCCCATGGAGTATTCTTTGAATTTTTCTTTGAGCATATGTCTATAAAATGTAAGGTAAAGCCAGAAATAGGAAGGGAACATAAAACAAAAAATAATTAAAAAAAATTAAGTTTCAGTGTTTTATTTATAAATGCACTTAAAACTAGAAAATAATTTGTCGCTTAGCCTCAATTTCTCACGATGGAATCAAATAAAACGCTTGCCGTTAAATTTTGCCACAATTTATAATTTAAATACAAGCGTTTCATTTTGAGAGATTCCAAAATGTGAAAGAATGTACTTATTGAGGCTAAGCGATAAATTATTTTCTTGTTTTAAGTTCATTTATAAATAAAACACTGAACCTTAATTTCTTAAAATTATTTTTTTATTTTTAACTTTTTAGTAAATAATTTTTTTGATCACTGAGAACAAAATTATCGTCAATTTAGGCCGAAAATGTAGATAAAAACTTTAAAATGTCTGAAATTGTGTGGTACCGTTATATAAAGGTTATACCAAAACCTGGACTTGTATCCATATTTTTTATGAGGAAGTTTCTGTACCATTGAGAACTCCAAACGCCAAGTTACAGACAATTCTGGCTAAAAATGAAGATAAAATCCTTAAAACACTTGAAATGTGGTGGTACCGCTATATGGGTTCTTAGTGGAGAAATTTCTGTACCATTGGGGACTCTAAATGCCAAGATACAGCAAATTCAGCTTAAAAATTTTGATAAAATCCTTAAAACACTTGAAATCGGGTCGTACCGCTATATGGGGACTATACCAAAACCTGGACCTATGTCCTCAATTTTTGGTGGGGAAGTTTTAGTACCATTGGGAACCGCAAATGCCAAATTATATCCAATTCGGGTCAAAAATGAAGATAAAATCCTTAAAATACTTGAAATCAGGTGGTACCGCTATATAGGGACTATACCAAAACCTGGACCTATTTCCATAATTTTTAGTAGGAAGAATGGGGTCCCATTGCCAAGTTACAGCCAATTCAGGCTAAAAATGAAGATAACATCCTCATAATACTTGAAATCGGGTGGTACCGCTATATGGGGGCTACACCAAAACCTGGACCTAAGTCAACAATTCTTAGTGGAGAAGTTTCTGTACCATTGGGGACTCTAAATGCCAAGATACAGCAAATACAGCCTAAAAGTGAAGATAAAATCCTTAAAACACTTGAAATCGGGTCGCACCGCTATATGGGGACTATACCAAAACCTGGACCTATGTCCGCAATTTTTGGTGGGGAAGTTTCAGTACCATTGGGAACCCCAAATGCCAAATTATAGCCAATTCGGGTTAAAAATGAAGATAAAATCCTCACCAAAACCTGAACATATGTTCACAATTTTTGATGGGAAATGTCTGTATCATTCGTAGTCTCAAATGCCAAATTACAGCTAATTCGAGCTAAAAATAAAGATAAAATCTTCAAAATACCTGAAATCGGGTGGTACCGCTATATAGGGGCTATGGGAAAAAATGGGCCCATATTCATGCATTGTCATCCAAATCTGAAAAATGGGCAAAGTTTCAGTTCGATTGGTCAACTGAAACTGCATTAAAAATAAATTACTAGATTTGAACTAAATCAGGTGGTAACGCTATATGGGGGCTATAGAAAAAAATGGACCCATATTGGATTTGGTTTCATATTCATGTATTGTCATCCGAATCTGAAAAGTGGGCAAAGTTTCAGTTCGATTGGTCAACTGCAACTGTGTGGAAAATTAGTTACCAAATTTGAAAAGCAACCTAACCTAACCCAAATAAAAAAAAAACACTGTAAAAATGGACCAATATGGTTTTTGATTGCATATTCATGTATTGTCAACCAAATCTGAAAGGTGTGCAAAGTTTCAGTTCGATTGGTCGACTGGAACTGTGTTAAAATGAGTTACCAGATTTGAACTATACGGACAGCAAAGAAAGTTAAATAAAACACTGTAAAAACTTGCTATCTTCAACAGATATTTACACATTTTCTACATTGATGCCAACGCAGCTTCCCAAAGCATCTCGTTGTAAAGAATTTCAGTCATACTGTATATAGAATATGCTAACAGTTCGGAAATTCTGAAAGGGTGAAACTCGGATTCATCGATTGTAAAACATTTTTGGTTTTAACCATATATGTGTGTCTTATAAATACACAAAAGTGTGTGTGTGTCAACAGAAGCTTTCCCTCCTCCCTTGTTAAATGATAATTATGGATGAATTGAAAGACATATGGAATTCTCTTTAATGGCTATGGATCAATGCAATTTGTCATGTGCGTCAGCAATTGATCACTTAAATTGAAGTTCATATATGTATGTATATCGTCTTTTACGCACACATTTAACACACTTATGGGGAAGCATATGTTTGGGAATGCGCGAACAGTTGTACGTCAATACAACATTTTAAGGCATTTCGATAAAATAAACTGTTTTAGCACGATTCAGAGGTATGTCTTAAAACAATAAAATGCGTGGTAGCTGTGACCATATTAAAGTAAACAAATGGGGGAAATGTGTTGATGTAAACAAGTTTTTTAAGGAATTTTCATATTACTGGTTTTAGAACATAATACAGAGCTTCTGGAAACGTTAAAGAACACACTTAAGAGAATAACTTTCTAAAATGTAATTTTTTTACAATTTCTACTCCATCAACCCTAAGATGAAACCATGAAGCAAAAAATTTAGTTCTTTTTTTTAAACCCGCAGCCTTTACTATTCTAGCGAGGGTATATAAGATACACTTTGATACGACCAAAAATGTTCATCATCGATATGCACCAAGACCTCGCTTTGCCTCGTAATTGCGTTCCAAAAAACGAAGCAAAGCGAATTGTGATTTTCAATGGAAAACCATGTAAAATTAGGAGATCGGTTCCGGGTTTACGAAACGCAACTTTTTCCAAAAACAAAATTACTGTAGTAATATAGTTTTCTTTCATTACATACTGATTTAATGTTTCTTGATCAGTTTTTCATCGCACTGGTACACCCCTTTTTTCAGTTAGCATCGTTTTTATAACTTCAGCCTTTAGGCTAATACTAAGTTTACATTTACGAATTCCACTCGATGTCAACTGGCAATTACATTGCTTAAACGTCAAATGAAATCCAATGGATTTCTATGAGTTTTCATTTGACGTATACGCAAAGTAATTAATAGTTGAAATCGAGTTGATTTCGTAAATGTAAACCAAGCATAACGAGGGTATGTGCACTTCGATAGTTCCAAAAATGTGCCCCATCGAAATAATGGTTTTAGACCCCGAGTATGTTTGTCCGTCTGTTTGGTTGGCGGTAACGATAACTCTCCAACGGATCAATCTATTCGAACCACTTCGTAATATATATTTCGAATTGAATTCATTTTGTTGTCATATCAAAAACAAAAGATTCGAAGTGTTCCGTAGGAATTGGGGCATTTCTAGTGCTAAAGAAAGAATACCAATGCTATGTAGGAAGAAGTTAAAAGTGATTGATTTGAAAACAATCTTCTAGAGCAATGTCGTGATATTGTTAAAGTTACGAAGTTTTTCGGCAATTCACACACACACGACCCGAACGCAACGAAAGAGCACACAAATGTTTTGATTTGTTTTTGTTTTGCAGAATGCGTGCCCAGCAAACCAATCGTACCGACATCTTAACGAAATCGGAACAAAATTCGGACGATACGTCCGATGTCTGATCCGAAATCGTAACGATATCTTAACGAAAGTTGTATGAAGTGGTTGACATAATTTCGGAACGAAATGTCAGAGCGACATCGTATCGATTTCGATCCGATTTCGTAACGAAATCTGAAGAAAATCCTTGGGAAATTCGGATAGGAAATTTCTTTCCGACATTCGTTCCGAAATCGGAACGAAATCGGTGCAAAATCTGAACTATTTCCGTTCCGAAAAATCGTTTAGAAATCGGAACGAAATCTGAACGACGTTGCTTCCGAAATTATTCAGAAATGTCGGACATCCGACATTTGGTTTGCAGGGTGCATACAACGTTACTAACACACTGTCAAAAGTTGCAAATATTGAGAATTTTGTGTGCCCTCTTCTTGGTCGGCTGTGTTCTAGAGTGATTTCTTACGGTTTCTCAAATCTTCTCCGGTATTGAGGCTTTCTAAATGAGAAATCAATGTCAGAACATCAGTTACACAACCGTTATATAAAAGATTTCTGGGCATCGTTTGAAAAATTTTACCAATTTACATGAATTTACGAAGATCAATGTACCGAAATTGATTCCGGCTACGTCTACTATAATAAAACGCTACTCGATAGTTGAGAAAATTGATATGCTCTACAAATGTAAATTTTTCGTATATAAATTAATAATAAAAGACCTAAAGAAATCTGTGGAGACAATTAATTTTCTTCATTTTTTTTTGCAAATTTTCGCCGATTGTGCCCGTTTTTTTTTAAGTTTTATCCATGAGACCATTCCGAATTGATGCGAAATATTAAAATTAGTTCTGCCGTTCTTGAGTTATACGCATAGTAACTAACATCATTTCCTTTTATATATATACTAGCTGACCAGGTCCGCGTTGCTGGCCCGTTTTTTGGTTTTCCGTGTAAACATCAATAACCTATCCATTTGTAATTCGAAATATTCCATGTGCAATTTCAATTATTTCATTTGAAATTCGAATTATTACATATGTATTTCCAATTATTTCATTTGTAATTCAAATTATTATTTTTGTAATTCGATTTATTCCATTTGTAATTCTAACTATCTTTTTGATTCCGTTTGCAACACTTCAAAATATTCTTGAGCAGCATAAAAATAACTCAATATAAGTCAACATACAGCTCGCAATGTTTAACATAGAACTTTGTAATTTGGTACAAAAACCGATTTTCGGTATTCGCATTAGCGTTAGTTGATATGTCTGCATAGAATGGTCGCTACAGGCCCAGGGTACCTTCCGGTTTTCGCGTAAGTGTATAATTCGGCATTAAGTCTCCCTTAGTGGCATAAAAAATTTCTACCCAGAATTATTGGTTTACTTCCACGTTCTGATATAGCAACCGTAGGAAATACCTCCCGAACATAGATATTTTTGGGTTTAGTTTCATTATCCTACCGAAATGACTACATTTTGGTATCTAGTCTTCTTTGTGGGTACAAAACCTTCTTGCATGGAATATTTCGTACTGGCACTGGTTTTATTTATAGCTTAAAATTATCGAGACTTGACTGTACTTAAAGACGTCGTCTTGATCGAGTTATTCCAAGCACTACTGACTTCAGTTGATCGGGATTTTAGTCTCACGTACTAAATTTAAGAGTATTTTCTGAAATTATAAAGTTGTAAAAATTCGGACGCGATCGCGGATTTCTACTACCAAAACACCAACTAATGATATAGACCACAATTACCAAAAAAAAAAATTGTGGGGGAAGTACCCTGACCACTCCACTGACCAGTATAAAAAATAGGTAAAAACCCGGGTCCGCGTTGCTGGCCCGTTGTTCGGATTTTCCGTGTAAACATTAGTAATCTATCTACATATTTATTTATTTAGTATTAATAGTGAATTAACAATAATTATGCACTTTTTTAAAACTTCATAAAATAAATCGTTATTTTGGAATTGCCCTATTTACCATATGGTATCTCCAGATTTAATATCGAAAATTCCTTTATTTATATCTTTCACTATAAGATGGAGGATGTAATTAACTTTGTGAATCCGTTTATAACACAGCATAAAAAATAAGTCGATATCACGAAGTCCGTCTGTTGAAATCGCAATATTTAACATAGAGCTTTATAATTTGGCCTAGAAATTTATAGTACTCGTAAGATTTTTGTTATTTAAAAGTTGTATATAGGCCTCATAAAAATGTTTACATTGAGTGTTCATACTCGCTTGGGGATATAAAACAATCCGTATAGTATGGTCGGTACAGGTCCAGGTCCGGTACTCATAAGGTTTTTAACCACATTATTCAACCGAAATGGCTATTATTTGGTATTTAGTTTTCACTGGAGACATAAAATATTTCTTCAGAGAATTATTGATATATGCAGGTCCAAGTTCTGATGTAGCTACCATAGCTACCTCCCGATGTTCGATATTTTTGATTTTAGTGTATCATTATACCCCGAAATGGCTACAATTTAGCATTTAGTCTTCGTTGTGGGTATTCCCGCATAGAATATTCGGTACAGGTTTAGATTTTTATTTAGCCTTCATAGAACGGTACCTCCCGATGTTCGGTATTTTAGCCTCCCTTTGAGGTATCAAATATTTCGGTAGACAATTGTCGGTAAAGGTCCACGTTTTGATATAGTCCCCATAAACCATACCTCCCGATTTTTGGGGATTTTGATTGTTTTAATATAATTTATGGTGAAGGGTATAAAAGTTCGGTCCGGTCGAACTTAACGCCGTTTTTACATCTGGTTGACAAAGTGCTGATTCATTGAACCGTTGTGGTGGAGGAGCAGGGCCCTCTATATTTTGGTATTCTCACACAAAATTTCATCAAATTCGGTCCAGCACAATAACAATTCATGCACAGTGTTTAGCCTTAAGATAGATTATGGATACGCCGTGTTACTGGCCTTTCATTTTAGTGACAAAAGCAATATTTTTAGACGCTCTAGTTATTGAACCATCTTTGAAATTAAGTTTCGCCTGATTTCTCAATCACGTCTTCTTTTTTAATTTCGGTCAAGCGACATTTTATATTATCGGGATTGTACTATATTCCAAAATGTAGGGTTGATCGCGCTTTCCCACAATTGCGAAAAATTGGACTGATTCCGAGATGACCACTCAGGATCAAGACAGTTATTACGATAGTATCGCAAGCAATTTTTAAACAATACATTCAAAAATATCTTGGATTTCGCGTTTTCTTAAAAAATGTAGTAGGGGAGGACCACCGGCCACTCTTCATTGAACGTTACCTTCCGATTTTCAATATGTTCAAGGGTTTAGCGGCATTATTCAACAGAAATGGCTATATTTGGTATTTAGTCTTCCTTGAAGGTATCAAATATTTTAGCAGATTTTTTTCGGATTTTGAATGTTTTAGGCACATTATTCAAACGGAATGACTTAAATCTGATTTCAATATGATTTATGGCGGTGGGCATAAAAGTTCGGGCCGGTCGAACTTAACGTCGTTTTTACTTCTTGTTAACAGGGAAATGTTTCATTGAACACGTTATTATTTTGCACTCCTAAACATGAAAACATCAGTAATTCATAAAAAATGACTTCAAATTGCTATTGGGTTTATCTAGACTTTGCTGTATTAAAAAACGTGATTTTGATCGAGTTATTCCAAGCACTGAAGTTGATGTTCATGTCATGCTTGCTGTCCCACTTACTAAATTTGTAAATCTAAGCTACATATATACATTTAAATAGATTATAGATACACCGAATTGCTGGCCCGCCGCTTTAGTGAGCAATGCACATTTTTAAGACGTTCTAGTTATTTATTTTTCAATTGATTTTTTGGAATTTCGGTCAAGCGACATTTAACATTATCGGGGTTGTACTGTATTCCAAAATGTGGGGTTGATCGCGCTTTCCCAATTATTGAAGCCAGTGTTTATATCGTGTTTGCAGTCTCGCTTACTAAAATTAAGGATAATACCTATAATTATAAATTTTTGAAAAAATTGGGCTGACCGCGATGTTTCACCTCCGAGATGACCATTCAGGATCAAGACAGTAATTACCATAGTATTGCAAGTAATTTGTAAACAATACGTCTAAAAATATCTATGATTTCACGTTTTCGTAAATAATTTTGTGGGGGAGGTACCCTGGTCCCTCCACTGACCAGTATAAAAAATAGCTAAAAACCTATTCTCAGACCTAAAAATTCCACATACAAAATTTCATTGAGTTCGGTCCAGCCGTTTCGGAGGAGTTTAATTTCGAACATCATGGCAGTCTCGAAGAATTTTAGTAGATTGTCAAGTATTGTTTACATTTTTAACAAGTAAGCCAAGGCTAAAGTCGGACGGGGCCGACCATGTGATACCCTACACCTTTACCACTGGGAATTAGCTTTTCACAAATCAAAATTTCTTTATGGAACAAATAAACTTATACCGTATCACACCAAGCTTAAATAATAATATAATAATTGTTTCACAAACATCTCAGAAGGGACAAGGTAGATTTCTCTCATATCATTGAACGAGTGTTACCCCGATTCATATTCGCTCAATGATATTGGACGCACAGCTTATATCCGTGTCCGAACGGCATGCCCTAAGACACCACTTGTAGAGAAGTTTTATGTGGCTGATATTTTGCCACCGTTGAAAATTTGATTTTACCTGGTTGGGGAATCGTTTTGCAAAAAGGTGTCAAAGCGACCCATGCTGCAATGTATGTATAAAAATCCTATTGGACAATTAAAACGTTAGGGCACCATGTAATTTGCAATAATGCAAAAACTGGGCATAGGAAAATGTGGTTCTCTACACGAAACACATTATATATTAAGCAGTAGGCCCGTTATCTAGCAGACACGTGATTGAAATTTGCATCAGGGGGAAGATCAGTAGTTCTACTTGTATTTCCATATGTAGTCTACTTTCCCGGTATATGCCCTCCAAGAAATAAAATATAGACCAAAAATATTTTTTTGTATTTTTCATGCAAAAGTAATGGTCGATTTCACCCGCTAAATAATATCAGATCATCATCCAAAATTGTAGGCATCTTCTTCTATCTAAACTCCTACCCCGTACAAAATTTCGTGATTATTGAGCTATAATTGCAACCTTCAGCGTGTTTATGTTTACACTACAAACAAATAACTGGGTACATTAGGTTGTAACTCTGTTATCTTATCATGTACACCAACACAATTGACATCAATAGAAAGGTGAAGCGTTTCTCTTCCAAGTATAGCTTACTTGCCCGGGATGTCTCTTCCAGGAATAAATATATATGCTGTATATAACAATTTTCACACAAAATTGTGATCCATTTAATCCCCTAAATATTATCTGATCGTCATCTCAAATTGCAAGCTTCTTCTTTGTCAAATACTCTTACCTTAATTCAAATTTCGTGTTGATCAGACTATTATTGCGACCTACAGAGCCGCTACAAAAATGGACAATTATCATGTTTTTGGTCCATTTCACCCGCTAAATATTTCACGATCATCACCAATGCAAATAGGGATCTATTCTGGTCTGAACTCGATATCCATACAACATTTCGTGACGGTCGGTCCATAATTGTGGACTGGATGGATTACAATGGACAGACGGACGGAGGCACGGACGGACACACATCTCAAAATCGCTTTATCTCGTCGAGATATGAAGATTGGTATACAGCATTGGGGGTCTCCGACCAATATTTCGCGCTGTTACATGAATTTTTACCAAAACAAACTTATAATACCCTTTCCACATAGTGGTGTAGGCCTGCGGTGCCGTCATAACTGATTGATAACTTAACCTTCACTACTAAGTGCACGTAACTTGGTAATTGAACCACGTTTGGTTCCTGGTGGTACACACAGAGAAGAGATATTGTTGGAACAATCATATTCTAAGAACAAAATAGTGTATTTTAAAAATCTGAAAATATATATTGTTGTTTCAACCATATATTTTTTATTATGAAACATGATGCCACAAAATATATTGTTGCACCAACAATACATATTTTAAGTATTTTAAAATACACTATTTTGTTCTTAGAATATGATTATTCTAATTCTAATATTTTTTCTCTGCGTGTAGTGCCAAATGGCTTTGCCACAATTTTGACCTGCAACTGCAATTTCCGAATGTTTGGACATTATTCCCCGTACTTTGGCACCAAAATGCGGTGTCAATGCCACTCGTACATTAAATGCCTTGAGAGCAAAACATGCTCCCACTCGGAAGAGCATGATATGAATGACAAGGACATTCGAGAGCCATTGGTGGGTTAAAGTCAAACCACTACTTATTTTCATATATAAAAATTCTTATATAAAATAAAACTTGACCAAAAATCATGAAAATTTAAAATGGTGTCCAGTGTTACGTAATGCTATTTTTAGCTTTTGTTGTTGATTTATGTGAAATATTGAAATAGAGTATATAAATTCAGTAGGGAAATCCCATATTATTTAGTATACAATTTTAACTTTTTTAAGATTATAAAATATAAGACGGATATTTAGAATTGAAAATAAATCATATCGAACCACGTTCGGTATAGTTGCCATATAATAGTTCCGCCCCATTTTCAGCATTTTATGATTAAAAAATATAGGTCCACCTTATGGTATAATAATTGTTCCACAAACATCCCTAAAGGGACAAGGGAGACTTCTCTTTGGGTGCCACCGTGGTGCAATGGTTTGCACGCCCGCCTTGCACGCTGAAGGTCGTGGGTTCGATTCCCCGGCCAGGCAACATCAAACATTTTTCAGGGGTGGCAAAATACCCCCCAGTAATGTTGGCGACATTTTCTGAGTATTTCAGCCATGTAAAACTTCTCTACAAAGTGGTGTCTTAAGACACGCCGTTCGGACTCGGCGATAAACAGTAGGTCCCATATCATTGAGCTAATATGAATCGGGGTGCACTCATTGATATGAGAGAAGTCTCCCTTGTCCGCGTTATGGTATATCCCAGAATTTTAAAACACAAAGAGTTGCCATTATTTCTGCTATCGCAAGATTTTCAGTATTTCAAAGCTCTTAATCTAATTTTTAGAATATCAGCTGTAATACAGATTTTGGAATTCCTTTTTGTTGAAGAACCTCCATGCAGAAAGTGGCTAAAATATATCCACGTTTTAATTCAATCCCTACCTAACTATATTCGCGAGTGGGACGAATTGAGTTATATAGGAGTTATAGGGTATAGGAATATAGTTCGACTCGAACATAGCGCCTTATTTTTTTAATTACATATCGAGATACCTAAACGACTTTTATAAATTAAATACCTTCAGGAAGAAGAATAACTCGAATCCGCGAGCACAAATTGGTCTTCGATATTCTTTAATACCATAAAAACGCCAAATTTGCCAAAAGTGATAGAGTCTGTGTAAGCCAATTAAAAACTTCAGAAATTTAAAAACGGACGATACAGACTACAATTCATAGACTCCGAATCCTTCTTGGAGTACTGTTTGATACTACAAAACTCATGTTTGGGCTATGCCACAGCATGGTCGAACAAATATCTCAGAAACAAATATCAGAAACCAATCGGCAAACTCTAGCTAAGTCATGACAAAATAATATAAGTCGAAAATTTTCATGATTGTTGTTCATGCTGTATTCTCTACTTTTGTTATAGTGTTAAAGAAGAAGTTTTATTAATTTTTAATTGTATGAGTAGAAGTTTTTGTACTCGATGACATTAAGCACTTTGCAACTTATTGGAACTAGAATTAAAATATTTCTTAAATTTTTATACCCTACACCACTATGTGGGGAGGGTATTATAAGTTGGTTTTGGCCAAAAAGTTTGTAACGCATCGAAATAATGGTCGTAGACCCACACTTATATATATCAAAATGAATGTCTCGACGAGCTGAGTCGATCTGGCTATGTGTGTCCGTCCGTCCGTCCGTCTGTCCATACAAACTTTATAATCACGCTACAGGCCGCAATTTTGATCGGATCGTCACGAAATTTTGGATGTTGATGGGGGTCCCGGAGGGGAAGAAGCCTATTGATTTTGGTGATGGTCGGATAATATTTAGGGGTCGGAAAGGGCAAAAAACTTAGGTGGATAAAAATACAATGTTTTTTTCCAAAGCCAATATCTCAGCTTCTATATGGGGTATACCAAAAGCAAAACCTAACAATGAAAGCAGAATATCACCTTTCTAATGGTGTAAAGTAGGTGCTCGTAGGTGATTAAACAACGAAGATATCGCAATAGTAGCAAATAAAACCCCAATTTTCGGTAATACATCCCATTTTTCTATTTTTTTGGAAATCACGCTACAGGTCGCAATATTGATCGGATCGTCACGAAAATTTCAGGGTTAATGGGGGTCTCACAGATGAAGAAGCATATTGATTTTGGTGATTGTCGGATGATATTTAGGGGTCGGAATGGGCAAACACTTATTTGGAGAAAAGTCAACATTTTATTTCAAAGCCAATATCTCTGTTTCTTTAAGAGGTATATCAAAAGCAAAGCCTGGAAAGGAAAGTAGAAAATATCACCTTTACAACGGTGTAAGTTAGGTTGTCATGGGTAGTCAAATAGCAGAGATATGGCAATAGTCGATAATGCATCCCATTTCCGATTTTTTTGTAATCACGCCACAGGTCGCAATTTTGATCGGATCGTCACGAAAGTTTAGGGGTTAATGGGGGTCCCACAGAGGAAGAAGCCTACTGATTTTAATGATGGTCGGATAATATTCAAGGGTCGGAATGGGCAAAAACTTATTTGGAGAAAAGGTCAACGTTTTATTTCAAAGCCAATATCTCTGTTTCTTTAAGAGGTATATCAAAAGCAAAACCTGGCAAGGAAAGTAGAAAATATCACCTTTACAACGATGTAAAGTAGGTTGTCGTACCTGCTCAAACAACAGAGATATCGCAATAGTCGGTAATGCATCCCATTTTCCGATTTGTTTGTAATAACGCTACAGGTCGCAATTTTGATCGGATGGTCACGAAATTTTGGGTGTTAATGGGGGTCCCAAAAAGAAAGAAGCCTATTGATTTTGATGATGGTCGGATAATATTCAGGGGTCGGAATGGGCAAACACTTATTTGGAGAAAGGTCAACGTTTTATTTCAAAGCCAATATCTCTGTTTCTTTAAGAGGTATATCAAAAGCAAAACCAGGCAAGGAAAGTAGAAAATATCACCTTTACAACGATGTAAAGTAGGTTGTCGTACCTGCTCAAACAACAGAGATATCGCAATAGTCGGTAATGCATCCCATTTTCCGATTTGTTTGTAATAACGCTACAGGTCGCAATTTTAATCGGGTCGTCATGAATTTTTTGGGAGTTGATGCGGGTCCCTCATAGAAAGAAGCCTATTGATTTTGGTGATGGCCGGATAATATTTAGGGGTCGGAATGGTAAAAAACTCATTTGGAGACAAATTCAAAGTTTTATTCAAGCAAGGGAGATACCACAATAGTCGGTAATGCATCCAATTCTTCCATTTTTTTGCAATCAAGCTACAGGTCGTAATTTTGATCGGATGGTCACGAAATTTTGGTTGCTTATGGGGGTCCCAGAGACAAAGAGGCATATTATTTTTGGTGGTAGTCGGTTTATATTCCCTAAAAGAAATGTTTACCAGTGAAAAGCTTATGCACAGGGGTAGTGGTGTAGGGTATCACAAGGTCGGCCCCGTCCCGACTATAGCCTTTGCTCACTTGTTATTTCTTAAAGCCTAATTTTGAAAAATAACTATCGATCCTTAAAGATCCCCACATAATTATTCGCTTATAATAATACCTGATAAAGCCCTTGTCTATTGACCACTTGTGCCCAATAGCGTTTTGTATTTATCATAACTTGTAAACGTTTGGAATTAAGTCGTTTCATTTCAAATCGTAAATTTTGATTTCTGAAAAATAAGTCAAAAAATATAAATCGCCTTTCCTGGCACGATATGCGCCCGCAGCCTGTGTAAATTTGCGACTATAAACAGATCGAATACTGGCTAAACAACCAAAATATTTTCCCCCGAAAATTACATATGTATTCAGGGAGTTTTTTGTGGCCTGTTTGGATGATAATTTCTGCGCCCACAAGCCAATTTAGTTGGTCACCTTAGTATTTAGAGCTTTGTCAGTAAATATGGAGATGTCCACTAAAAATTGGATATCGCAGTAAAAAGACAACAATTGTCAAACAAGTCCAAGAATCCTCGAACAGTCTATAACCTGCGCATATGTTGAATTAGTGAGGGAGGTACCTGAAGATGTTGGCCACACATATCCTCTTAGAACTTGATGTACGTTTGGAAGTAATTTTATTTGAAGCAGTGGGCCGAAATAATCCATATTAGGTTTCTGGAAGAAATATCGTGCGCTCCATCCAGCCAGACAGACGGACGGACGAACATGGCTAAATCAACTCAAAATTGTCTGAAACAGATTTCGTCCAAACATATTGCGGTCTAAAAACATTATTTTGATGAGGCTCATTTTACCCTTATGAAAATGTATATACCCTCGTTAGCATAAATGCTGAGGGCATAAAAAGGCGTAAGAGAACAAATTTTTTCTTTTTTTTTTCCATCGATATTCATACGACATTATTCCGAAATTGTTCAGAAATCTGTACGAAGATTCGGAGGATACCTCCAATTTTCATACGATATTATTCCGAAATCGTTGAGAAATCTGTACGAAAATTCGAAGAAAAAATTGAACTTCCGAATTTCCCAAGGATTTTCTTCCGTTTCGTTCCGAATTCTGACCGAAATCGATCTGATTTCGCTCCGACACTTCGTTCCGAAATTATGTCAACCACTTCATAAAACTTT
Organism: Musca autumnalis; assembly: GCF_047663935.1. Lineage (NCBI taxonomy): Eukaryota > Metazoa > Arthropoda > Insecta > Diptera > Muscidae > Musca > Musca autumnalis. Next base: position 97,796,298 of record NW_027411977.1, on the reverse strand, counting down.
CGCTACGACACGTCGATGCTGGTACGATTGTTTTGATGGGCTGTTGCTGGCGCTTCTGCTAGTTTTTGCAAATATTCATGCGTTATATAACCAAAAAAATACCACGCCAGTACCATGTGCGGAATATTGTCTTGATAACGAAAACGCTTGTTTTAGATCGATTCGGTGAAGAAAGTTTCCGCACCGACTGCGATTACTAATGCCGTTTTGATATTTTTTCTATTAAATAATTGAATTTGCTTTGTTTGAATAAATATTTATTAATAACAGTCTGTAACTTTCGCGAATTCGTTGCAAATGACTACATATTCTCTTGTCCGATTGGTGTGGTAAATATAAACAAAATAAAATAAACATAAACATAAATAATGTCAAAGGTGCATTAAATGCTATAAAATATCGCGATTTCATAAAAAAATTGGCCCAAAATGGTTTGATATTGATTTTAAATTAGATTAAAACTAAATAAGTTATTACAAAAAACGTATATGTCATTATGACAAATAAAATTAAATAATACATTATTGAACTTAAGTGCATTTGGTGCGGAAACTTTTTTCGCGATAGAGCAAAAATGACACCGTATTTCATAGTAGTTTTTCATGCTCTACAGGGCTATGCGGCGGTATTTTGATATTTACAAAAATTGCAAAAGGTTATAACCCTAGAACACATGTATATATGTGCCCAGCAAACATTATGTCGGACGTCCGACACGTCTGCTCAAAGTCGGAAGTTTTTTTCCGACGCGTCTGACCGACTTCGGTCCGAACTCTGTCCGATTAGTCTGACGAAATTTTTTTCCCCTCTCTCTCTCTCTCTCTGAAGGGATTTTTTATCGTCTCTCCTGTGCTGCTTTGGCTATATTCATTGTAAAGAAGCAGAGAGAAAAGAATTGTACATGTTGCGCTCGCACATATTGGGCAAATTGTGTGTAATTCTTGATGTGCCCACGTTGATGAAGTGCGAACAAAAAAATGAGTGCTCGGATTTTAATTCCTGTGGCGGACAACAAATTTGGTTTATTTTTATACCCTCAGCCTTTAGGCTAAAGAGGGTATTTCCACTTTGATACGACCAAAAATGTGCCTCATCGAAATAATGGTTTTAGACCCCAAGTATGTTTGTACGATATCCGTTTCAGACAATTTTGAGTCGATCTAGCAATGTCCGTCCGTCTGTCTGTCTGTCTGTCCGTCTGTCTGTCTGTCTGTCTGGCTGGCTGGTGCGCACGATAACTCTCGAATGGATCAATCGATTCGGTTCAAATTTTGGGTATCGAAATATTTTGTCCAGATTTGATTTAAGTTCGAAGATGGGCCATATCGGTCCACTCCTTCAGGTACCTCCCCCACAAAAGTTCAAAAATGTTCGGAAAAATTGTCTGCACGATAACTCTTGAAGAGAGTAACCGATTTGGTCCATACTTTGTATATCGTTAACATTCTACAAGAGGAAGATGAGGTTCCAATATGGCCTCAATCGGCCCACTCCTTCGAGTACCTCCCACACAACATTTCGGAAAGGTTCAGTTTAGGGATTTTTGTTTTAGCAACTTGTATTCACTGCCCTCCATACGACGGTACAAGTTTCATTAGGGGCAAGTCCATACTTCCTGAAAAAATAGCCTGAAAGTTGTAAAAAAACCCTATGACACCGTGAGAGGTGGTTGGAGCGCAACATAACTCTAGAACGGATCTGCCGATTCGGTCCAAAATTTGGCCTTAGTAATATTTTGTCTAAACATAGTCTAAGTTTGAAGATAAGCCATATTGGTCCACTCCTTCAGGTACCTCCCCCACAAAAGTTCAAAAATGTTTGGAAAATTTGTTCAAACGGTAACTCTTAAAGGGAGTGGCCGAATTGGTCCATACTTTACACATCCTAATATATCTACTAGATATAGATCAGGTTCAAATATGGACTATATTTGTCCAATCCATCCGGTACCTCCCACACAAAATTTCGGATAAGTTCACTTTAAGACCTGCTATCGAATCACTTTGATTTTTGTTGAAGCAATTTGCATTCGCTGCCTCAATTACGATGGTAAACGTTTTTTCAGGGGCAAGTCCATACTTCTTGAGTAAACATCCCGAAGTGTGTAAAAACCCCATATGGTGCCATATCGCTCATTTACTCAAAGAGTGACACATCTCGAAAAATCAAGTTTCGAGAAAAACGTGATTGAAATTTGACTTCCCAACTTAAAAAGATTATTGCACTCAAACTAAAATAACTACTTGGACCATACTTTGCAACCAGATAGCCAGATATCAGGGCTAAATTTCTGTGCGTGATCAAGCATGTTTTAGTGTTTTAGTGCTTCATAAACTCACAAAACTTGTGTGTTGAATTATGCGAAACTCGTAGTAAATAAGCTGTAACTCGTCGAGTTTTAGAGATATCAACATGAAAATTTGACACAAGATAAAGTAGAAGTCGTAGAAAAAATAGAAGTTGCTAAATAAGAAAACGCATTTTTGAGTTATGTCACTCTTTGAGTAAATGAGCGATATGTAGTGGCTGAAGATCCACTTCCATAATGGTCAATGTAGGCCCATTCCTTTTAGTATCTCCTCCGCAAAACTTTTTATCCCTAATGAACATTTTTGTCGGTTCAAATTCTCAAAATTTTTAAAAATCCCTAAATACATAGGTACATAAGTTTTTTGGGAAAAATTGTTTCAATATATACAGGCTGAGGGTATATATCTGTCGGCAAAGCCGACTGATACTTTTTTACTTGTTGTTATACATGTTGATGCATGATAGTGTTTAAAGATCATTCATAGTGAACCGTTGATACACACTTTTTTTTTTATACCCTCCACCATATGGAAGGTATAATTAAATTTGTCATTCCGTTTGTAACACATCGAAATATTCGTCGGAGACCCTATAAAGTATATATATTATTGATCAGCATAAAATTCTATGTCGATTTGACCGTCCGTCCGTCCGTCCGTCTGTCTGTTGAAATCAAGATACAGCTCGCAATTTTAAAGATAGAGAGTCAAAATTTGGTACAGTACTTTTTATTACATGCAGGATGGTTGGTATTGAAAATGGGATATATCGGTTCACGTTTTGTTATATCCCCCATAGAATGGTACCTCCCGATTTTCGGTATTTTTGAAGGTTTTAGCTTCATTATCCTACCAAAATGGCTGAAATTTGGTACGTAGTCTTCTTTAGGGGTATAAAACTTTCTCTCAGAATTTTGTCGGTATCGGTCTGTACCTTCATATAGCCCCCATAGAACGGTACCTCCCGATTTTCGGTATTTTTAAGGTTTTAACTTCATTATCCTACCAAAATGGCTGAAATTTGGTTCGTAGTCTTCTTTAGGGGTATACAACTTTACCCCAGAATTTAGTCGGTATCTGTCCACACCTTCATATAGCCCCCATAGAACGGTACCTCCCGATTTTCGGTATTTTTAAGGTTTTAACTTCATTATCCTACCAAAATGGCTGAAATTTGGTACGTAGTCTTCTTTAGGGGTACAAAACTTTCCCCCAGAATGTTGTCGGTATCGGTCCACACCTTCATATAGCCCCCATATAACGGTACCTCCCGATTTTCGGTATTGTGAAGGTTTTAGCTTCATTATCCTACCAAACTGGCTGAAATTTGGTACGTAGTCTTCTTTAGGGGTATACAACTTTACCCCAGAATTTAGTCGGTATCTGTCCACACCTTCATATAGCCCCCATAGAACGGTACCTCCGGATTTTCGTAATACTGAAGATTGTGACGTCAATATCCCACCGAAATGGCTGAAATTCGTTATTTCGTCTTCCAAGTGTTATAAAATATTCCAGAAGAGTATTATCAGGATAGGTACACGTCTTCCTATATCCCCATAGAAGCTTACTTCGTGATTTTCGGTATTTTTTTAGTTTTAGCCACATTCTCTTACCGAAATATAGGAAATTTGGTATTTAGTCTTCTTTGAGCCTAAAAACTTTTCGTCAGAAATTTGTCGGTATAGATCGACGTTTTATCGAAATTGCTGAAATTTAGTATTAAGTCTTCTTCATACACGAAAGGAAACTAATTATTCAATTTTACTTCAATACAACTTTTGGTGGAGGGTATAACAAGTTCGGCCCGGCCGAACTTAACGCCTTTCTTACTTGCTTTAAGTTAATTAAAGTAAAGATTTTCTTGGTCAAACTTCAACACTAATCCGTGAAAAGTCATATGTTTTGTAAATATTGCCAAACTTAAGTTCCTTCATAATTTCATGTATACCATCTTCTGTATGTGAAGACATGTATTTATACCCTACACCACTATGTGGAAAGGGTATTATAAGTTTGTTTTGGAAAAATTCATGTAACACCGCGAAATATTCGTCGGAGACCCCCAATGTGGTATACCAATCTTGATATCTCGGCGAGATAAAGCGATTTTGAGATGTGTGTCCGTCCGTCTGTCCATTATAAATTGTAATCAAACTCCAGGCCGCAATTATGGACCGATCATCATGAAATTGTGCACGGAGGTTGGGTTCAGACCAGAATAGACACCTATTGTTATTGGTGATGATCGTGAAATATTTAGCGGGTGAAATGGACCAAAAACATAATTTTTATCAGATTTTGTAGCTGCTCTGTTGGTCGCAATAATAGCCCGATCACCTCGAAAATTGGAACAAGATAACAGTACATGACAAAGAAGATGCTTGCAATTTGAGATGGTGATCGGATGATGTATAGAGGGTTAAATGGACCGCAACTTTTGTGGGAAAATTGTGCACATTTTTAATATACCGGTTATATCTTTCTTCCTGGAAGATACATTCCGCCCACGTAAATAACATTTGGAAGGTCAATTCTTGCCCTTTCCATTGATGCCAATTATGTTGATTTACGCGGTCTCAGCCTCATATATCCAGTTTTTTGCTTGTAGTGTAATCATAAGCACACTAGAGGTCGCAGTTATAGCGCAATAGTAACGAAATTTTGCATGAGGTAAGGGTTTAGGTCGAAGAAGATGCCTTAAATTTTGGATGATGATGATCTGATATTATTTAGCGGATGAAATGGACCATTACTTTTGTATGAAAAATAAAAACATTTTATTTTTTGGTCCATATTTGAATTCCTGGAGGGCATAAGTCGCTAATATGTGGAAAAATATCTACTGACCTTTCCTCGGATGAGAATTGCAATAATATGCGTGCTTGATAACGGGCCCAATGCCTAATATATAATGAGTTTGGTGAAGAGAGCCACATCTTCCTCGCATGCTACAAATTGTCACTATCATGACAGAGAAATTTCCAGTTTTTGCAAATTGCGTGGACCCCTACCGTATTACTTGTCCAATTGTCCAAAATTTAAAGATGTAGCAGAATGCGCTAAACAACGCCAATTTTCCAATTTAAGAATATTTATTTGAAATGTATAATATATACATAGTTGTTCCACAAACATCCCAGTAGGGACAACGGAGCCTTCTCTCATATAAATGAACTAGCTGAACCCGGTGCGCTTTGATAAAATATAATGGAATGCTATTTTAATATTTTAATGTATAAATATAGGAGATATGAAGGCGTTCTCTACCCATTCAGGGCTGTTTTGGAGCTACTATGGTATTTTTGTATGTTTCAGGAGGTAACACTCCTCTTAAAGCCTTTTCGACTATAAGTATTTCTACGGTAGTTATATCGGCCTTTTTGTAGAAAATTTACTTATGTTGAAACTGAGGTATGGGGTATTGTAACTCGCGAATTGTTGTAATATACCATAACTTTTGAACGCATTTAGGTAAAATAAACTGTTTTAGCACGATTCACCGATGGATTTCTTAAAATTATAATTTGAGTGGAAGCTGTGGTCATATTAATGTAAAAAAAGAGGAAAAAATCGTTGAAGGAAACGAGTTTTTTTAAGTCAATTTTCAATTAGTGGCTTTACAATACAATGTAGAGTATAATGTTCAAAGAAGAAGTTAAAGAATACACTTCAGAGATGAAGTTTCTAATGTATGATTTTTTAATATAACCACCGCATCAATCTCAAACGGATGCTGACATTTTGAAGACTGAAAAATTGGGTTTTTTAAATTTTTGCTCTAATCGGAACGCGCAACTGTACTCGTTTAAAAACTGATTATGAGATTGTAGTACTCGCGATTACGCATTTTTTGATGTATAACTCGGGTGTGTAGCCTTCGAAGGTTCACAACAATCTCAGCTTAAAGTCGAAATTTTTGTGCGTAATTTTTTTTAAAAAACCAGTTTTTTGGATTCAAAACTTACAAATGCCTTTCGATTTCAGTGGAAACCCGCGTGAATTTAGTTTTTTTACGTTCTGAATGTAACAAGCCTTTGCGCGTCTAAATCCATCCACTAGATCGGCGGATATGATACCCCTCAAATTTCGAAAATATGCAAAAAATATTTTTGAAAATATCGCGTATTTAGACGCGTTTTAGATGTGTTATTCCTACTTAGATAAATAGAGCGAAACGCATATTTAAAATGTGCGAAAACAGATATTGAAAAACGTTCGCGAATCCGGAGATATAATAGATTTTTTCTAAAAACTGAGTGCGATGCTACATCCACGGTTCTTGATGGATCGCATTGAAATGACATAGGTTGATGTATTTTTTAATGGTGTTCATTGAAATCGGATGCGCATAAAATGCAAATGTACTTCGTGGAAATTATGGGCATTTTACTGTTTTTTGCACCCTAACATGCAACTGATGCTACATCGTGGTCGTCAAATGGAATTTCACAAAGTGTATATCAAATAAGAGGGATTGATTCGCTGTTTTGGAAAATCGGATGCGCATCTTGTGATTTCCACTATTACGCGGTTTCTATGCGTTTCAAATGTTGTAATATTCAATATAACATTATTTTAAGGTTATGCCACAATTGGAATTCCTTGTGATTTAATATAATGTTCTAAAAATATTCGCCAATAGGAAAACTATAAGTGAAAAAGTTGTTGCAACTGAATATCTTCATTATTGCGTGAAATTTGGACGAAAATGACGAAGAACTCAATCAGTTTTTCTTCAACATTTCCTATAAAACCATAAAAAAATAAAATTAGAATAACATAATTTTTATTTTTTTCGTCACATTTTCATTGTGTTTTTGCAAATAACACGAATACTATAGCTCCAAACTTCACGACTTAGGTTTCATTTTATTCCTCACAATGTCCGGATGCTGCTATAATTTTTTTATATATATTTTTGTAAGTATAAGCGCTATTGTTTCAATAATATGTTTGTAAATACGTGAAATTATTTAACAAATTTAATTTTTCGCGAATCCATTGAAACTTTTTGAATTTATTTTTGCATATTCTCAAAGGGTGCGAATTCAGTTTACGACAATTGGATATAACAGCTTACTATATTAAGCCGCGATTTTTTTAGAATTTTTTCTAATTAGCATAATTAAAACGGTCATATCTTTTGCGCGCAACAATCAAAGTTGGTAACGAAAACAGATTTGGAATGACGATTTTTTTCTTAATCTATGTACCAAAAATCATAGATGTAGTATCAAAATTTTTTTTTGATTTTTTTGAAATGGAAAAGACGATTTTAGAAATTTTTGTCGATATACTCTTACAGTATTAATTTCTTTTTATTTGTACAGATTGGATTTGGAGTGAATAAAATTAAGAATAGAAACACGTTTGAGAACCTTAGGTTTTATGATAGTTGTAATTTATTTTATAAATGGGACTTATTATTTCCAGGAGATATACATATTGACATATTGTGATATCTTAAATTATTCTTAGGATAACTCTCACTCGTATTCATAATTTTTACTCAAATAATAATCTAGTTATATCATATTAAAACATTATTCTTAAGAAGTCTCTCAAAGATATAATATTTAAAACTGTAGCCTTGGTCAATTCCTTCTCAACTATAAGTACTTGTGTATATAATGGTGACTTCTAAGTATCTTCATTGAAATTGGAAATACGTAACAAAAACATGAAAATATTTATTGGAGCTATATTCCGATCTGAACAGATCTCGATATCATTTTGCACATTTATTTTTACACCAAATCCCGTCTCACATTCCAAATTGCAATGAAATTGAACATACATAACGTTTTTGGTACATAAAATACAGGAAATCGACCGAACATATATACGGGAGCTATATCCAAATCTGAAGCGATTTCGATATAATTTGGCACATTTATGGCTAGACCAAACTGTGTTAGATATTCCAAATTTTCGGCGAAATTGGACATACATAGCGTGCTTGGCGCATAAATTACAGGAAATCGGCCGAAAATATATATGGGAGATATATCCAAATCTGAACTGATTTCGATATAATTTGGCACATTAACGTCCACACCAAATTCCGTTAGACATTCCAAATTTCAGCGAAATTGGACACACATAGCGTGTTTGGTGCATAAATTAAAGGAAATCGGCCGAATATATATATATATATATATATATATATATATATATATATATAGGGACAATATCCAAATATGAACCGATTTCGATATTTCATTCATTTCTAGACAAAATTCCGTCACACATTCCAACATTGAAATTGGACATAAATATATAAGGGTGCTATATCCAAATTATAACCGATTTCGATATAATTTTGCACATTTATGTCTAGACACAATTCCGTCAGACATTCCAAATTTCAGCGAAATTGGACATACATACAGTGTTTGGTGCATAAATTACAGGAAATCGGCCGAAAATATATATGGGGGCAATATCCAAATATGAACCGATTTCGATATAATTTGGCACATTTGTTTCTAGACCAAACTCCGTTACACATTCCAAATTTGAGCGAAATTGGACATATATAGCGTGTTTGGTGCATGAAAAGCGGAAAATCGGCCGAAAATATAGATGGGAGCTATATCCAAATCTGAACCGATTTCGATGTAATTTGGCACATTTATTTCTAGACCACATTCCATCACACACTCCAAAATTCAGCAAAATTGGACATATATAGCGTGTTTGGTGCATCAAATACAGGATATCGGCCGAAAATATATATGGGAGCTATATCCAAATCTGAACCGATTTCGATATAATTTGGCACATTTATGTCTACACTAAAATTTTTCACACATTCCAAATTTCAGCAAAATTGGACATATATAGCGTGTTTGGTGCATCAAATGCGGAAAATCGGTCGAAAATATAGATGGGAGCTATATCCAAATCTGAACCGATTTCGATATAATTTGGCACATTTATTTCTAGACCAAGTTTTGTAACACATTCCAAATTTCAACGAACTTGGACATATATAGCGTGTTTGGTGCATTAAATGCAGAAAATCGGCAGAAAATATATATGGGCGCTACATCCAAATCTGAACCGATTTCGATATAATTTAGCACATGTATTTCTAGACCAAGTTCAGTAACACGTTCCAAATTTTATTGAAATTGGATATAAATAGCGTGTTTGGTGCCTCAAATACATGAAATCGGCAGAAAATATATATAGGAGCTATATCCAGATTTGAACCGATTTCGATAAAAATTGACAAATTTATTTCTAGGCCAATATCCATCACACATTTTTAATTTCAGCGAAATTGGACATATATAGCTTCTTTGGTGCATAAAAAAAAGAAATCGGCCGAAAATATATGTATATGGGAGCTATATCCAAATCTGAACCAATCTCGATATAATTTGGCACATTTATTTCTAGAACAAATTCCGCCAGACATTCAAAATTTCAGCGAAATTGAACATATATAGCGAGTTTGGTACATAAAATAAGGAAGTCGGCCGAAAATATATGTGTATGGGAACTATATCCAAATCTGATCCGATTTTGATATAATTTGGCAGGTTTATTTCCAGACCGGGTTCCGTCACACATTCCAAATTTCATTGAAATTGGACATAAATCGCATGTTTGGTACATAAAATAAGGAAATCGGCCGAAAATATATGTATGTGGGAGCTATATCCAAATCTGAACCGATTTGAATGTAATTTGATAAATTTATTTCTACATCAAATTCAGTCACACTTACAAAATTTGGAGACAGTTCTAAAGATATTTGCATACAAAATCTAAATTTTTTGGAGGTACCTCCGGTTTTGATGCTAAATCTCCAGATCAACGCGAAATTTAACAAAATGATATAGCCTATTTTCATTTCAGGCCATGTATCAATGTACCCTAAACATTTCAGTAAGATCTGTTCAGCGGTTTTCAAGTCTATAAGGCACAAACAAACAAACAGACAAACAAATTTCAATTTTATATATATAGAAGAAGATAGATGCACCCCGATTAATATAATAATATTAGCTCAATGATATGTAGACACGGAATTTTATGCAACCCCTATTCTTGTCAAATTTTGGGACTGGACATATTTTTGGCTTCTGATTAAATTCCAATCGAAATATATCGCATATGCAAAATATATAAATTATGCATATGCAAAATTTATTTATTTTGCATATCTTCTAAAAAGTTTATGTGTAAATTTTTTCTGTTTAAAATTCTCTTCAGACAACTTTCAAAATTTCGAAAATAGGGAGCTATCTGAAGGCCTAGACCAAAACCGATAAATTTCAGGTGGAAAGTTTAGTATCCCCAACGAAGCTTAATACCAAATTTCAGCCATTTCGGAGGGATATAGAAACCATAACCTTCAAAATACAGAAAATTAGTAGGTACTGTTCTACGGGACGTGGACCTATACCCACAAATTTCAAGCCGAAAGTTTTATACCCCAACGAAGACTTAATACAACATTTCAGCCATTTGAGTGGGATATTGATGCCACAACCTTCAAAATGTCGAAAGTCGAGAGGTACCATTCTATGGGAGATATACATATGTAGACGCGGACCTATACAGACAAATTTCAGATGGAAAGTTTTATACCCTCAAAGAAGACTTAATACAAAATGTCAGCCATTTCAGTAGGATATTGAGACCACAACCTTCAAAATACCGGATATCTGGAGGTACTGTTCTATTGGAGCTATATGAAGACGTGGACCTATACCGATAAATTTCAGGTCGAAAGTTTTATCCTCAACGAAGACTTAATACAAAATTTCAGTCAATTCGGTGGGATATTTAAGCCACTAATCCTTGCATATGGTTTTGTTCATTTTATGCAAATATGCCTCAACGACATTCCTAACCATATATGCATTTACATAGGATTCCGCTGTCTACTGATATGGGACCTACTGTTTATCGCCAAGTCCGAACGGCGCACAGTGTTGCCGCTTCCATACAAAAGTGGACAAAAATAGAAGGAGTTGACCTAGGTTGATGAATTTTTGCACAAGTACTTATAAGGGCATAGGAATGAAAAATTTCAACTTTGGTCCATATCGGTTCAGATTTGGATATAGCCCCCATATATATCTTTCCCCTTTGTAATATTTTCTTAGGTCCCTGGGTAGCTCTACCAATTTTCATAAAAATCAGTTCAGTTTTGGATATAGCTCCCATATATATCTTTCCCCGATTTTGCTATAAATCGCTCAATTTTTGATGAATAGCCTTCAAATTTAACATGGGATGTTTCCTCAGACCACTGTTCAGTTTTACTGATTTTGATTTGATTTTGGTAAAACCGGTACAGATTTGGATATAGGCTCCATATATCTTTCACCGATTTTGCTATAAATCCATAAATTTTTGGAAAATAGCCTTCAAAGTTAACATGGGATGTTTTCTTTAGCCCTTTTTCAGTTTCACAGATTTTGAATAAAAATCGGTTAAGATTTGGATAAAGCTCTCATATATATTTTCGGCCGTATTCGATGCACTACACACGCAATGTATGTGAGATATTGATTAAATTAGGAAAATACAACGTAATTATCCGTAATTGAGTGACATCGGGCGAAATTACATATGGAAACCATATTCAAACCTGAACCGATATGGACCAAATTTGATATTTTTCATTCCTGTACCCTCATACGAGTAAGTACTTGTGCAAACATTCATCAACCTAGGTCAACGGTAAAACAGGGGCCTGAGGAACCTCCCATGTCAAATTTGAAGGCTATTCATCAAAAATTTAGCGAAATTTAGCAAAATCTGGGGAAGATATATGTGGGGGGCTATATCCAAATCTGAACCGATTTTTACGAAAATAGGTGTAACTATTCAGAGGCCTAAGAAAATAACCCATATAAAATTTGAAGGCTTTTCGACTCAAATTGACAGAGTTATAGCAAAATCGGGGAAAGATATAAATGGGGGGTATATCCAAATCTGAACCGATTTTTGTGAAAATCGGTGTAGCTATTCAGGGTCCTAAGAAAATAACACATATTAAATTTGAAGGCTATTCGATCAAAATTGACCGAGTAATAGCAAAATCGGGGAAAGATATATATGGGGGCTATATAAAATCTGAACCGATATATCTCAGAAGGTTGCAGGGATGGGCAGAATGTTTTTACACATTTCGCTTCGGAAGAGATGTCCAATTAACGGAGATCAAGAGCCAAGGTGGCAATAGGTGGCAATCAAAAGATATACTCTACGAAATATTAAGAATTTATATTTTGTTATAAAATTTAAATTTTTAATTCTTGGTAACGGTACTTTGCCCATTTGCAGTTGATGTCAACTTATTGTACTAAAATTTTATATTTATAGCCCACCCATCAAATCCCCATCCAAAACTTTTAATATTATCAAAAAACTTTTCAGAAAATATTATTTTAAATGGGAAATATTTTTCATATTTAAAGAGCTATAACTTCATTATGGATGTACACATCGACAAAATTCTTTCAGATTCGTTGTATGGGATGTGTTTACTGTAAGAAAAAAATATAAACATATGCAAAAGTTAACATGGCATTTTTTGATTTTTGTCCACGCGGCAACACTGTGCGGCGTATCCTAAGACACTACTTGTAGAGAAGTTTCTCATGACTGAGATACTCAGGAAATGTCGCCATCATTACTGAAAGGTATTTTGCCACCGTTGAAAATGTTATACCATTGCACATATTCTGATTTTTAAAGAATAGACGTCTTATACATTTAATATGATCAATACCAAAAAAACAAGTAAAAAAGCGTTAAGTTCGGGCGGACCGAACTTTTCATACCCTACACCATAAAATATTCTGAACTAAAATGGAATAATTAGTTTTCATTCCTGTCCCCATCTTTAAGTGGGTACGTTAAAATGTCAGATAATGTACATAAAATGCTTCATTCGGGAGGCCCTTTTTATGGTGCCTATATCTAACTATGTATGTTGACAATTTTTGGTGGACGAGAAATTGGGAGGTACCGTTATATAGGGGTTATAATAAAACATGGACCTATGTTGACAGTTTTTGATGGGAGCCTTTAATGTCAAATAACTCCTAATTCGGTTAAAAATTGTAGCTAGAATCCTCAAAATACCGAAAATCGGTACATAACGTGGGAACTTCAAATGTCATTAACAGCTAGTTCGGAGGTATGTGGGCTATACGAAAATATGAACTTAAATGAAAAATTTTTGTTGCAGAATTTTTGTTGGCTTTTAAATTTCAAATTACAGAAAGTTCGTGCAAAAAATAAAGCTAAGGTACGGAAAATCGGGAGGTTTGTTTTGGGGCTATACCAAAACATGTACCTACGTGGTTAAACATTTTAAGTAAAATCCTCAAAGTACCGAAAATCGGGAAGTATCGTTATATTGGGGCTATGTTGAAAATTGTTGATGCAGATGTGTGGTGACCACTACAACCTTCAAATGTCAAATTACAGTTAGTTCGGTTAAAAATTGTAGCTAAAATTGCCAATTACTGAAAATTGGGAGGTATCGTTATATGGGAGCTTTATCCGAACATGGACCTATGTTGACAATTTTTTATGGATAGGTGTTGTGACCACTAAGAACTTCAAATGTCAAATTACTGCTAGTTCGGTTTAATATTGTAGCTAAAATCATTAAAAAAAATTCTCGACCTTTCTTGACAATTTTTGGTGGAGAATTAGAATTTAGAATTTCAAATGTCAAATGTTCAAATTACAGATAATTCGGTTAAAACTTGTAGGTAAAATTCTCAAAATACTGAAAATCCGTTATATAGGGTTACCGTAATCCGTTATACCGAGGTACCGTTATATGGGGCTATACCAAAACATGGACCTACGTTCAGAATTATTCCGAATATAAGTTTTTGGTCACTAAGAACCCTAAATATCAAATTATAGCTAATTCAGTCTAGAAATGTGAATTTAAACGTCAAAATACCAGAAATCGGGCGGTAACGTTATATGGGGGCTATTCCAAAACATGGACCTATGTCCACTAGTTATATAAGTTTATTGACATTTAAGAACCCTAAATGTCAATTTATAGCAAAATCGGTCTGAAAATTTAACTAAAAACGTCTAAGTGCCATAAATCGGTGTACCGTTATATGGGGGCTATACCAAAACGTGGACCTATGTCCACAACTTTTGTTATATAAGTTTATTTACACTTAAGAACCCTAAATGTCAAATTATGGCTTAATCGACCTGAAAATGTAGCTAAAAACGTCAAAATACCGTAAATCAGGGGGCGCCGTTATATGGGGGCTATACCAAAACGTGGACCTATGTCCACAAGTTTTGTTATATAAGTTTATTGACATTTAAGAACCCTAAATGTCAAATTATAGCTACATCGGTCTGAAAATTTAGCTAAAAACGTCAAAATACCGTAAATCGGGGGTATCGTTATATGGGGGCTATACCAAAACGTGGACCGATATAGCCCGTCATCGAACTTGACCTGCCTGCAAACAAAAGACGCATTTTCGCAAAATATCAGACAATTTTGGTGGAGAGGTGTGGTGACCACTAAGAACTTCAAATGTCAAATGTTCAAATTACAGCAAATTCGGTTAAAATTTGTAGGTAAAAATCTCAAAATACCGAAAATTAGGAGGTACCGTTATATGGGGCTATACCAAAACATGGACCTACGTTCATAATTATTTCGAATATAAGTTTTTGGTCACTAAGAACCCTAAATATAAAATTATAGCTAATTCGGTCTAGAAATGCGACTTAAATCGTCAAAATACCTGAAATCGGGCGCTAACGTTATATGGGTGCTATTCGAAAACATTGATCTACGTCCACTTGTTTTGTTATATAAGTTTATTGACACTTAAGAACCCTAAATGTCAATTTATAGCTAAATCGGTCTGAGAATGTAGCTAAAAACGTCAAAATACCGTAAATCGGGGGTACCGTTATATGGGGGCTATACCAAAACGTGGACCTATGTCCACAACTTTTGTTTTATAAGTTTATTGACACATAACAACCCTAAATGTCAAATAATAGCTAAATCGGTCTGAAAATGTAGCTAAAAACTGCAAAATACCGTAAATCGTGGGGTACCGTTATATGGGGGCTATACCAAAACGTGGACCGATATAGCCCATCATCGAACTTGACCTGCCTGCAAACAAAAGACGCATTTTCAGCGTTCTATCTCCATTTTTGTGGATGCTAGAGTGATTTCCACAGACGGACGGACGGACGGACGTGCACAGATCGACTCAGAATTTTACCCTGATCAAGAATATATATACTTTATAGGGTCGCAAATGGTTATTTCAATGCGTTACAAACGGAAAAACAAACTTAATATACCCTCCATACTATGGTGGAGGGTATAAAAAAATCATAAAGTATCTTCGTTTCTAATATAATGCCATAGAGTGGAGCTATATTTCAACTTCCTCATATTTCCATGGTAAAATTACTTTTTGGTGCCACCGTGGTACAATGGTATGCACACCCGCCTTGCACGCTGAAGGTCGGTGGTTCGAATCCCGGCCAGCCAACATCAACTTTCCAACGATGGCAAAATACCCTTCAGTAAAGTTAGCGACCTTTTCTGAGTATTTCAGCCATCTAAAACTTCTCTACAGGTGTTGTCTTAAGACACGCCTTTCGGACTCGGCGATAAACTGTTGGCCCCATATCATTGATATAACATGAATCGTGTAACATGAACTCCCTGTCCCTTCTGGGGTGTTTGTGGAACAATTATAATTTGTCCGACTATAGCCTTTGCCTACTTGATTTTCATATATTAATAAAAATTGTTTTAGATATTTCACAGATCCTGTTGATGAACTTGTTGTTCCCCACTGTTGGTTTTTTTCTACTTATTTGTACGGATTTAGCAAACCCACTGGGTTTCAAATGTCAATTCCGTTAGGTATTCGTCAAATAAGTCCTCATAAAGAAGGTTAACCCGGCAAAACTCTATAACATAAACAGGCTTAAGATGATATTAAATGTAATTTAATTTTTCATTAATGAACGGTTTACATTTAACACTTTAAAAAAATAAAGACCAATTCTGTTCGAAAGCTGGTAAATAAATCAGAAATTCATGCGATAGTTATTCAGGCTTTGGACTGAATTCGGCCCGAAAATCGTCCAAAACATCCGAATTTCATAAGATTTTTCTTCCGAATTCGGACCGATATCTGTCCGAACGTCGGTTGATAAATCAGAAATTAATACGATAGTTCGTCAGAATTCGGACCGAATTCAGAACGAAAGTCTGCAGAAACTTCCGACTTTCGGTCAGAGAACACGTCAACCACTCCGTATGACTTTCAGTCAGAGTTCGGACCGAACTCGCATCCAAACTCGGATGTTTCTTCCGACTTTCGGAAAGAATTCGTTCCTAACTCGGATTTTTCTTCCTTTTTGGTTTGCTGGTTGGTTCCATACGTACATATGTATGTAGTCAGTATTTAAATGTTTTCTTTTTGAAACATTTATTTATTAAAGACAAAATAATTAGAAGACAAATGTTATAAATTAAAAGATTTACAAAGAATACAAAAAGCAAAAAGTGTGATAATATACCTAAGATAATATTAGATAAGGTAGTATAGACATTTAAAAATGTTTAATTTATTTAATAAAACTCTTTCATTAATCTAAAGAAACTGTTTTATTTACTTAATGAAGCTGTTTCATTTATTTAATGAAACTGTTTCATTAATTTTTGGAGCACACCAAAAACATCGAATACATCAAAATATTTGGCAATTAAAAAAAAATGTGCATACTATTTTTTTAACACATATCATTTAGTTTGATTTCAATACTTTTATATTTTTGTTAAATTTATAGAAATTAAAAGTTTCATTACATCAATGAAATACGTTTCGTTTATACGATGAAATCAAATATCATGAAATTTGAAATAACGTAATGTGTCATAGCATGAAAGAAACGTTTCATTATTATAATGGAACATTTCATAGCATCAATGAAATATAATCAATGAAACCCGTTCATTGATACAACGAAGCAATTTTCTTTCAGTGTAACCTGCTAATTGTGAACACCAACAGTGCTTTAAATCAGTGCCAAGTAAGTTGTCGACTGTGGTAAAATATAAAATAAGCCTGGATGGCGAATAACTTAAGTATATACCTAAAAAATGTTGAACCGTGAAAAGCTTATGCACTGGGTAGTAGTGTAGGGTATTACATAGTCGTCTTCGTCTCGACTATATCCTTTGAAATTATGTAATTGATTATTTTTTTTTTGATAGTGATGGTACTTATCTTTAAAGTAAGCCGACTTATTCTCCTTATATTGCATCTTCCGCAAACTGTGGAGGCCTCAGTTAGTTCTTTGCTTTGCTTTCCCAAAAGGCGGAATATAGCGTGATTTAAATCAACAGAGAATTTGAAAGGAAATTATAAATTGGTATATTTTACGCGAAATGTCCCCAAATAGGAAATGTGTAAAAAATAAATGACTATAAAATAAATTTAATAAAACGTTTGTATGTGTGCTGGTTTCCTACAGTGCAAAGAACTACGAAGATGTGGGTGAAATAATAAAGCAAAAAGTGTGTCAAAGGGTATGTAAACATTTAAGAAAGAAAACTAAAAAAAATATATTTGTTTTTAGAACATCACAGTACTAAATATTTTAAGAGCAGAGTGAACTCCGCAGATACCATTGAGCTTTCATACCAGCTAATGTATGGGGATTCTCTTACGATTTTCGTTGATACAACATAAATAAAGATTCAGAAATTGTTTTGGAATATTGTTGGCATATAAATAATAACTTTTTTAATTTATTTTTTAACTCACTAAATAAGGACAATACTTGAAATTTAATTTTTTAAGTTCCCTTGAAAATTTTCAAGAGAAATTTACAAGCTGTAATGGAAATTGAATTTTCTCTTTGCGCTTATGGAATGAAACGGAATAAAAGAATTGAGATATTTTTTCGGAGAGATATTTCTCTCTGTCTCTGCGTATAACAGGGAGCGAGACTTGCACTTTTTTTCTCATAGCTACCAAGGATATGCAACAGTGTCTTTCGTTAAATCTCACATGAGAAAAGAGAGAAAATCAAAAGTGAGAATTTTACAGACTGCCAAAATATTAAAATGACTGGTGTGGGTGGTAACTTTGTCGAAATATGTGTCTCTCGCTAAGCTAATAATGATGTTTTGTGAGTTCACATTGTTCATTATTACGAGAACTGTTGCTGGTTTCCTTGTATTTTCGTTCGATGTCCTTGTTCGGTTTTGTGTTTAGATTTGATTCGCTCACAAACACATGGTAGCGATTATGACATCGAACTGGTGCCTGGTTGTGCAGTAGCTTTGTTGGCTTAGTTATGTACAAAGCTTGTGCGGTGAAACATGCTTTTTTCTAAGCGCATATACACATCTTCTTAAGAAAGAATCTAATGGCTGCCAAGGGAAACTTCAATAAATGTTTATTTAATTCTGTTTAAGGGAATGACATTAGGCATTTTTGGTTGACATTTTTATCCTAGTCCTTTGATTTGCCTCGATTGCTTCCTTTTGCCTAGTTTCAGAGTTAAACATAAGTGTGGTTTTATCTGATACGCTGCCAGTTCGTTGACTAGCTATTCGCTTATTGCACAATGCCACACATTTTGCCATTCATCATTATACTCGAGGCTTTTTCAGATATTATCTGCAGATTGTGTGAAAAATATTCACATTTGTTTTATGTTTATAATAGCTTACATTATCCAGGGGTCATAACGTAATGTTGAATGTGTTTCCTTGTTGTCTGCAAGCAAATAAACTCCACGTAAAAATTGTTCTTCGGAATAAAAGTGCTCTTACAAATATCGTAGGATATTACCTACCTTGGCATAGGTCGTGGTGTAATGTAAAAAACACAAATGTGCAAATTAGAAAAATCATTGCAGACACAAGGAAATACACACACACCCGTACACAAATATTCTATACCGTCTATATTGTCCTGATTTGCCACTTTAGATGTTGACCTGTGTTTTGTCGGATGGCAAATGTGACTTCTTTGCCAAATACATTTTAAGTACGATGAGCAGTGGTGAGGGATGGTCCCATTATTAGCATTTTTCTAAGTACGTGTGAATGTCCTAGATGTGGCTATATGAATTTTAATTAAATTTTAAAACGTTTTATGTGAATTCAAATTTATGTAAAAATACGTTAAAAGCCCATTGTTTTCCCAGCATTAAGCAAAAGAATATGTTTCTATGCGTGTGTGAGAGAGAGCGAATTGGTTTAGTCATTCGCAGGTGAAAATTGGTTTCAACGCCATTCCACCGAATATATTTTTCCCCGGAAGGTAAGTGTAAATTTGGTTATATGAATAAAATTATTTTAAATGAACACTTAGTCAAGCTACCGTATCCTCCTCCATGGAGGAGTATTTCGCATACACATTTCTATGCATCCATGGGTTTAATAAATGATTCTATAACCATTGGTATATTTATGCAAGGTATATTGAACTAAAGTTATTGCGTAATACATACTAAAAGCTATGAAAATATGTCAAACGGAGTTTTGTGGTTGTGCATAGGGGAAACGTATATGGATTAAAACTTCTATTATTTTGCGATTAATACTGAATGTTGCACAAATACATCGCCATATAAATTCAATGAAGCTTAAAATTGATACACGCGTCTAGAGGTAGAATTTGTCATACAGAAACAGAGAACTTTGTTCCTTTTCTGGCAAGTAAAAAAGTGTTAAGTTCGGCTGGTCTGAAATATTTTGAACTAAAATTAAATAAATATGAAGTTTTTTGAACGATAGGAATCCTAAATATTAATTGCCGCCAATTTGAGCCGAAAATGTAGATTACAACTTCAAACTACCTGAAATCAGGCTGTGCGTTTACATATGGGTATTAAGGTGGTTTTAAAACAAAGGGAAAATCGAAGTCGGATTTTTTAGGTGAGGTTTCCATAGTAATTTGTATGGGCTAAGTCATTATTCACATTAGGCAATTTTCCTTGCGTCAATTGCCAGTTTAATAGAGAGAGGGGTGAGGAATATGAAAAACCTTTGCCTCTCAACACCCTCTCTCACCGACAAACTAACAATTACCTAAAGAAAAATTGCCTAATGTAAATATGGACTAAAGGTTAATTTTCATGAAATCGCTCTACAGACTACATTTATTGTTCAATCGATGAAAAAATTGTACCAGTTCTTTGTATGCCATGGAAATTTTGAGGCCTATGTGGCACGTGCTAACATATTCCGATTGTGCTCAAACTTTGGCAATCATAAAATCTAACAAAACTAAATACTTTAAGAGGTTGCCGCCTAAAAAAATCCCACATCGACTTTTTAAAACCCCCTAGTGGGTATATTCTAAGTCCACAATTGTAAGTGTAGTAGTTTTGTTGACCAGTGGAAACTCCAAATACTATGTAGTAGCAAATTCGAGGGCCTATATCCAAATATTTTGGTGCACCAGTTTTTGGATCACTGTCTCAACAGTCAAATTACAGCCAATTTAAATTTAAAACAAGTAAGCAAAGGCTATAGTCGGACGGGGCCGACCATGTGATACCCCACACCACAACCTATAGGAATCAGCTATGTGCAACCGCCTTGCACGCTGAATGTCCGGGTTCGATTCCCATCAAATTGTCTATGGCGGCAAAATACCCCTTAGTAATGTTGACGATATTTCCTGAGTATTTGAGCCATGAAAAACGTCTCTACAAGTGGCAACATAGGACACGCCGTTCGCACTCGGCAATAAAAACTAGGTCACATATCAATAACTTAATATGAATCAATTGATATAAGATAAGCCTCAATTGTCTTTACTGGGATGGTTGTTGAAAAATATATAAATTATACATTTCTAAAAAATATTCGAAAATTGGAAAATACACATTGATTAGCCCCTCCTGCTACATCTTCAAATTGTCTTTGAATAACAGGTTCCTTTTTGGAATACACCTAAAATAAATAAATATATATACCATGCAATTTGGTATATTTGATAATTGAGAAAATTGCGAGTTTATTGAAGATCTATCATCCAAAAATTGTGCACTTGTACCTCACATATGCTTCGAAAATAGTTCAAGTACAATCTGCTGAAAAAAAATCAAAATGATTCGACAGCAGTCTTAAATTTATCTTTTCCGAATTTTGTGTGGGAGGTACCCTAAGGTGTGGACCGATCTATATCTGGAAGGAATAATAATATATGGAAAGTTTGGATCAAATCGATTGCTCACTTCGCCAGTTATCGTTCACAAAATTTTTCGAAAACAATTTTGAAGTTTTTGGGGGAGGTGTGGACCGACATAACCTACATTCGAACTTTAACAAAGCTTGGCCAAAATATTACGTAGCATAAAATTTGGTTCTAATCGGTAGATCCGTTCAAGAGTTATCGTGCGCACCAACCAGTTAGACATTGAGAGAGACAGATGAACGGACAGGGCTAAATAGACTCCACATTTTCTGAAACGAATTTCGTCCAAACATAAACGAATATTTCGATGAGACACATCTTTGCTCGTATTTTGTTTGTATCCCCTTTACCCTAAATCCTGAAGTATAAAATAAGTGGCCAAGCGACCCCATGCTGCAATTTTTGTAGAAAAAATCCAATTTGACAACTGAACTGAAAATTTCTGTGTCATGATAGAGACAATTTGTAGCATGGGAGGAAATTTTGGTTCTCTACACAAACCCCATTATATATCGACACCTCCAAATAATAGTATGCTAAGTCTAAAAAGTGAGTTTTGCAGGAGAAGCTATCAAAGTTTGGAAATTTTTTTGAACTTCAGTACTATGCTAAGTCAATATTTGTTTATAACTTCTGTTCGGATTGACCGATCATTACCAAAATTAGACAGAATTTAAGTTAAAGGACGTTCGACACCTCCAAATAATAGTTTGCTAATCTGAAAAGCGAGCTTTGCAGGACAAGCTCTTAAAGTTTGGAAATTTCTTTGACCTTCAGTACTATGCTAAGGAAATATTTGTTTATAACTTCTGTTCGGGTTGTCCGATCATTACCAAAATTTTACAGAATTTAAGTAAAAGGACGTTAAATATAAAAATGTAAAGAACTTGAAAACATGCTAAGTCGACTTAGCATACTATTGTTTGGAGGCGTCGATATTAGGCAGTAGGCCCGTTATCTAGCAGACCCATTATGGCAATTTGCATCAGGCTACTATGCCGGTATATGCCCTCCAGGAATTAAAATATATACCAAGAATAAAATTTGTATATTTCTTATACAAAAGTAATAATATCAGATCATCATGCAAAATTACAGGCATTTTCTTCTACCTTAACTCTTACCTCGTGCAAAATTTAGCGACTATTGAGCTATAATTGCGACCTCTAGAGTGTTAATTACTACACTACAAACAAAAAACTGGATATATTAGGCTGTAGCTCTGTTATCTGATCACGTACATCAACGTAATCGACATCAGTACAAAGGTCAAGAGATCGTCTTCCAAATTTAACTCACGAGGGAAGAATGTGTCTTACGGGAACAAAGATATAATCTGTATATTAAAATTGTTCACAATTTTCACACAAAAGTTCTGGTCCATTTAACCCTCCAAATATTATCTGATCGGCATCTCAAATAGCAAGCTACTTCTCTGTCATATACTTTTACCATATTTAAAATTTCGTGTTGATCGGATTATTATTGCGACCTACAGAGCCGCTACAAAATTGGATAAAAATTATGTTTTTGGTCCATTTCACCCGCTAAATATTTCACGATCATCTCCAACAAAAATAGGGATCAATTCTGGTCTAAAACCGACCTCGTGACGAGCAGTCCATAATTGCGGCCTGGAGTTTGATTACAATTTATAATGGACAGACGGACAGACGGACGGACACACATCTCAAAATCGCTTTATATCGTCCAGATATGAAGATTGGTATACCACATTGGAGGTCTCCGACGAATATTTCGCGGTGTTACATGATTTTTTACCAAAACAAACTTATAATACCCTTCCCACATAGTGGTGTAGGGTATAATGACATTCATTCCAAATTTCAGAATCCCAAATTTTGCGCTTTGTACACAAACCACCATTACCACCTCCTTATACCTTATACCTCCTTATATATATTAATTTCATGTTTTTAGCTCTATCCGTTCATATAATACCAAATGGTAAGAAATTTACTACATTTTAGTACTTTTCGTACATTTATAGTTCGAATTTCCGAAAACCCTTCGGTACATCTATCCTACACACTACCGAATTTCAAAATTCTAGCTCCACCGGTTCGCCTAATACGAAGTACTGTAGAGTAATTATAGTTCTTAATTACAAGATTCCAGCGTTATCCGTTGATCCTAATCAAATTTGCACCAATCTTAGCACTATTTGGTACTTTTCGTATACATAAGTACGAATTCCCAAAACTACCTCCAAAAACTACAACTACATCTATCATATATCTTAGTTCCAAATTTTAGGCTTGTACCAAATTTAGTACCATTTAGTACTTTTCTACACATAAGTTCGAATTTCCAAAGCTACCTCCAACTACTACATCTATCCTACACTCCAACAGCAATCTTAATTCTAAATTTCAAGTTTCCCGCTCTATCTGTTCGTCCAAATGCATATTGTACAAAATTTAGTACCATTTAGTACATATATAAAACTTTCCCAACCAATTTCCTTTTATCCACGCCACTTCCCAGCCTCGATTCCCATAAATAATTTCAAGATTCTAGGTATATCCGTTCAATATATACAATTGGTACTAAATCTCATCTTTCTAACTCTCCATCAGTGAGCCTCATTCCAAATTTAATTCTAGATCTACCGGTTTGCAAAATACAAAGAGTACAATATTTAGTATCTTTTAGTACTTTCCGTGACCTTCTAGTCGGAATTTCTAAAAACCAGCCTTAAGTGACCCCTTCAGAGCAAGAGTAATCCACACCCAAAATTTCAATGGCTGAAGCTACCATTTAGTCTGGGCGTTGATGTATCAGTCAGTCAGTGAGTGAGTCAATCACTTTACACTTTTATTAGTATAGATTAGCAATGCAAAAGATCAGTCCTATTAACTATATAATATATTCAAAATAAACATATGTGATAACATTAAATCAGCCCTCGGCAAACAATACATACATATTTTGTAGTCGTGTTTGCTTCAAAATATAAAAATTTTTCAAGTTACCCAATATACAAATTCTTCGTAGTTATATAAATTACAAATAAATGTGTTTAAGCAAATTCTACAGTACTGGTATGTTGGGTATGTTTTTTGAGTTTATATTTTGAAAATTCTAATTTGAGAAACAAACATTCTCTTTCTACAAAAGGGGCTCCCATCGCCTAGGCCTGCTTTAAATAAATGCTAAGGAGACCTAATGTATTTATTTTTTTCATATACATATGTAAATG
Organism: Musca autumnalis; assembly: GCF_047663935.1. Lineage (NCBI taxonomy): Eukaryota > Metazoa > Arthropoda > Insecta > Diptera > Muscidae > Musca > Musca autumnalis. The sequence goes on along the minus strand of NW_027411977.1, from coordinate 97,771,534 downwards.
TTTCATATAAAGCCCTGAATTTTCAACTCCACAATAACACTTCAAATAAGGAAGTTGGAATACAATTAACTTCTAGGACTATCACAGATATCTGACTAAAATAAACTCCTGATACATTCCTTGAATTTTTTTAGTACAACTGAGCTCTTAAAGTACTGGATTTTTGCACCACTTTTGGTCTGTATGAGCTGAAACATTAACTTGAGTTTTTCTCGAATCAGGCAAATGGCGTATGAATCACTTTTTGTTCAGGGGCACGTCCACACATCCTGTGAAAATAGCTCCAAACCAAACCAGATATTTACCCTGCGGCAAATCATGGAGAAGACCCAAGAGATACAGATCGACACCTACCACCTTTTTGTCGATTATAAAGCAGCCTTCGAGAGCCCGCTGCGTTCAAAGGTATTCCAAGCCATGTCTGAATTTGGTATCCCCGCGGAGCTCATCCGGCTTTGTAAAATGTCTTTAATTGACACGAGGTCCTCAGCTGAAATAGGAAAGAACCTCTCGGAAGTGTTTTGTACCAAAAGAGGTTTCAGACAAGGAGACAGCCTTTCGTGTGATCCCTTCAACATCCTGCTGGAAAAGGTTATACGAGAGGCAAACGTCAAAAGAAGTGGCACAATCTACACCAATAGCAACATGTTACTGGCTTATGCTGATGATGTAGACATCATGGGACGATCGGTAAAAGTAGTAACTGATACCTTTATGAAGGTCGAAGGAGAATCTGCTAATGTGGGTCTGGCGGTAGACGGTGAGAAGACCAAGTTAATGGTGCCGACGCGCAATGCGTCCATTGAGCTCGGACCAACTGTGGAAGTTGGTTCCTATAATTTTGAGGTAGTAAAAGACTTCGTCTACCTCGGCACCTCCGTAAACACAACAAACGACCGATCTGCGTTGACGGTGGCATATCGACGTCGCATGAACCATGAGCTGTATCTGCTATACAGCGACATCAATATACTTAAACGTATCGAGATGCAGCGATTGCATTGGCTAGGCCGTATCATAAGAATTAGCGAAGATGAACCCGCGTATAAATACGGACCGCTAGGCGGTGCACGCAGAATTGGCAGGCCCAGGAATAGATGGCGCAAACAAGTGGATGAAGAGATGAAAAGGCGCGGTGCGGTATTCCAGAGTGCAAAGCAACATATAGAGAGAAATGGAGATCTTTTCTTAGTTCGGCTAAGTAAGTAGTTTTACTTCAGAAATGGTCCATATCGGTCTTCACTCACAAAAGTTCATAATTTTTGTTTAAGTGCAGTTTATGATCTGTTCGAAGATCCTTTGGAAATGTATACCTATGTTAATCTTTATGGTCCTGCTTAATGCGATAATATGTCCATGTTTCCTCACAAAGTGGTCCAAGAGCTTTAAGTTATACGGTAACAAACTGAAATGGCTGGTGGACACAATATCTATCGAAAGGAATGACTCCCAAAATAAGATCCACTTCCAAAATGGAGTTTGTCGGACCATTCCTTCAAGTTCATCCTCCGCTTAAAACCAAACACATTTTTGTCGGGAAGTTCATACTTTCAAAAAAGGGCCACAAAATCTGTTCAACCGGTATTCGATTTTATATATGCAAGCTTCAATTCACACAGGCTGAGGGTACATCTCTGTCGGCAAAACCGACTGATACTTTTTTACATGTTAATTTGTCGTTTCCCTCACATACATACATAAATATTTACAAGCATTTTAATTAAGATCCTTGTAAGAATTAAGATTTTTATCCCAAGTGCTGAAAGGTTTGGGTAATTGTGTTTATGTAATTTACTCTTGTCTATTTGTAAATAAACGGTAAATTTATCAGCAATACATATGTATGTAAATACATATTTGCGTACAAATACATATCTTTTTGAAAGGATTTAATCTTTTTCTCATTGTTTTTTATTTTTAAATGTCATACAAATCCACAATGTGTGTGTGTGTGTATAAATCGATTTGTTCTTTTTTTTTAACACAAACCAGTCATCAATACAGACCAACATTGCCGCCATACAATTTTCATTTCTCTATTCGAAAGAATGAATTAATTAAGAGTGTTAAGTGTTTCTATTGTCAAATGTTTTTGTTGTTTTTTTTTCCTTTTGTGTTTGTTTTAGTCCTTTTATTTCATACCAAACAATTCCATTGTATGGCTGCACTATGCGATGCTTTTGTTTTGACATTTTATTTTTCATTCGCTATCCGGTTGGCATTTTATAATTGGAATTGAATAAACTGAACTTTCAAATTCATTCGATATGAATGGCGAGGTTCAATCTGCAATCAGGCTAGAAAGCAATAAAAAATTAAAACAGCAACAACAACAACAACATAAATGAATGAATGACTATTTTCCTATTATGTAATTAGAAAGGCTGTATTCAGTGACTGACGGTTATTGAGTTCTAAGGTTGAATGAAAGCCCAAGCATAACAAATGGTGAAAAGGGTATTGTTCCGATTTGATGCCACAATGGATTAAATAATACTTCACAATGGATTAAATAATGCCAACTACTATTTACAACACATAATGTGATGATATGCTATTAACGATTGTTTGTAAATTAATGAGTGATTATGCGGATTTATGTATAATAAAATAAAGCAGTTTGTCAAAATGTTGTTTTATGTTAAACATCTATATCTTCAAAAATAATGCGCATACATCGTTATAAGGTATCCTTTAACAAAATTATATAAATTAATTTGTGGCATAGTGGCGTAGCTAGTTGACCATAAAACAAGTAGATCGATCCCATGCAATTACACTTACTTTCTTCTATTGTGTGACACTTTATTTATTAGAAGAACAATATAAGATTCATTGGTGTAACTTACAGAATGGCTTATTAAAGGGAAACGTAACATGTAACTAGCCATTCGAAAATGTAAGCCAACGAAAACCTACTAAATTCATTGTGTTTTCAAATTATTTGTTTTATTGAAAACAAAACGAAAGGAAGCAACATCTCATATTTTATATGGAGGGTATAACTAAATTTGTCATTCCATTTGTAACACATCGGATACCCCATAAAGTACATACACCAAGACCTTTGGTCGTTAATACGTTCAAAAAAAGAAAACAAGTAAGAACGGCGTTAAGTTCCGGCCGGCCGAAGTTTTTCTACCCTCCACCACGAACTGTATTGAGTCTAGGAACGTTTATGAAAGTATTAAACTCTTCCTCTGATAATACATTCTCCCTTCAAAGCGGCTCATATGGGGCATCATCCTTGTTCTTTCCAAAATATGGACCAATATATACAATTTTCCGAATTGAGCGAATATAAAATTGGGCAATACCGGCTAGACCAAACCCTGGATATTCAGGATTTGGATAGTTAACGAATATCTTGAGCACAGTTGTATGGAGGCTGTGTAAAACGTTGCCATGCACCGATACATTTCTGGAGGAAAGTTTCATAACTCCAGCGAAGACTAAGTACCAACGGACACGAAACATTAAATTTCAGCCGTTTCGATGGAATATTGATGGCACAACCTTAAAAATACTGAAAATCGGGACGTTCGCTTCTATGGGCTATTTGAAGACATGGACTTATTCTGATAATTCTCTTCTGCAATATTTTATACCCCCATGGAAGTATAAATACCAAATTTCTGTCATATCGGTAGTATATTGAAGTCACAACTTTCAAAATATCGAAAACCGATAGGTACGGTTCTATGCCGGCTATGTGAGGCCGCAACTTTCAAAATACTGAAAATCGGTAGGTACCGTTCTATGGAGGCTATATAAGGACGTCGACCTTTACCGACAAATTTCAGGTGGAAAGTTGTAAACCACCCAGCATTAACCTTAAATTTCAGCCATTTTGGTGGGATATATAGGCAACAACCTTAATGGGGGATACGTGAAGGCCTAGACCTATACCGCCAAATGTCAGGTGGAAAATTTTATACCACCAACGAAGACTTAATTACCAAAGTTCAGCCATTTCGTTGGAATGTTAAGGCAAGAAACTTCACAATACCGAAAGTCGGGAGGTACCACTTTCAGAGGCCTATATGAAGACGTAGACCTATATCGAAAAAAAGTAAAAATAATAACAAAACGCGTAAGAACGGCGTTAAGTTCGGCCGGGCCGAACTTTTTATACCCTCCACCACAAGTTGTATTGAAGTAAAATGGAATAATTAGTTTCCTTTCGTGTATGAAGAAGACTTAATACTAAATTTCAGCAATTTGAATTTCAACAATGTGAGGCCCCATTCTATGGGGGCTATTTCAAAACGTCGATCTATACCGACAAATTTCTGACGGAAAGTTTTTAGGCTCAAAGAAGACTAAATACCAAATTTCCTATATTTCGGTAAGAGAATGTGGCTAAAACTTAAAAACTACCGAAAATCAGGAAGTACGCTTCTATGATGATATAGGAAGACGTGGACCTATACTGATAATACTCTTCTGGAATATTTTATAACTCTTGGAAGACGAAATAACGAATTTCAGCAATTTCGGTTGGATATTGACGTCACAATCTTCAGTATTACGAAAATCGGGAGGTACCGTTCTATGGGGGCTATATCGAAACGTGGACTTATACAGACGAATTTTAGTCAGAAATGGGGCAATATGAAAGCGTGGACCTGTACAGACATATTTCTGGCGAACAGTTTTATATCACATTGAAAACTAATTACCAAATTTCAGCCATTTTGGTGGAATATTGAAGACACAACCTTCAAAATACGAAACATCGGGAGGTAGCTTTCCATGGGGGCTATATGAGGGCGTGGACCTATACCGACAAATTTAAAGGAGAAGTTTGAGTACCCCCAACGAAGTCTAAATACTCAATACACTAAATATCAAATTTCGCTCATTTCGTTGGGATATTGAGAACATGACTGTCACAATGCCGAAAAGCGGAAGGTACCTTTTTATGGGGGGGCTATATGAAGACGGAAAGTTTTCCAACGATGGAAAGTTTTCCAACGAAAATTAAATACCAAATTTCAGACGTTTCGGTATTATAATGACGCTTAAACCTTCAATTTGAGCAATATCGGTAAAACAAGGCACCATTCTATTGGGGCTATTTCAAAACGTCGATCTATGCCGATAAATTTCTGACGGAAAGTTTTTAGACTCAAAGAAGACTTAATACCAAATTTCCTATATTTCGGTAAGAGAATGTGGCTAAAACTTAAAAAAAATACCGAAAATCAAGAAGTACGTTTCTATGGGGATATAGGAATACGTGGACCTATATTGATAATACTCTTCTGCAATATTTTATAACTCTTGGAAGACTAAATAACGATTTTTAGCCATTTCTTCAGTATTACGAAAATCGGGAGGTACTGTTCTAAGGGGGCTATATCGAAACGTGGACATATACCGACGAATTTTAGTCAGAAATGGGGCAATATGAAAGCGTGGACCTGTACTGACAAACTTCTGGCGAATAGTTTTATATCACATTGAATACTAAATACCAAATTTCAGCCATTTTGGTGGAATATTGAAGCCACAACCTTCAAAATACGGAAAATCGGGTGGTACTTTTCGATGGGGGCTATATGAAGGCGTGAACCTATACCGACAAATTTAAAGGGGAAGTTTAAGTACCCCCAACGAAGTCTAAATACCAAATTTCAGCCATTTCGGTGGAACATTGAGGCCACAACGTTCAAAATACCGAAAATCGGGAGGTACCGTTCTATGGGGGCTATATGAAGGCATGGGCCGATACCGACAAAGTTCCGGGGGAAAGTTTTATACGACCAACGTAGACTAAGTACCAAATTTCAGCCATTTCGGTGTGATACTGAAGGTAAAACCTTCAAAATACCGAAAATCGGGAGGTACCGTTCTATGGGGGCTATATGAAGGCGTGGACCGATACCGACAAAATTCTGGGGGAAAGTTTTATACCCCTAAAAAAGACTGCGTACCAAATTTCAGTCAATTTGGTAGGATAATGAAGCTAAAACCTTAAAAATACCGAAAATCGGGAGTTACCGTTCTATGGGGGCTATATCAAAACGTGGACCGATATATTCCATTTTCAATACCAACCATCCTGTAAGTAAAAAAAGCCAAATATTGTACCAAAGATTGACGCTCTATCTTTAAAATTGCGAGCTGTATCTTGATTTCAACAGACAGACAGACGGACGGACAGAGGGACATGCATAGATCGACTTAGAATTTTATGCTGATCAATAATATATATACTTTATAGGGTGTCCGATGAATATTTCGATGTGTTACAAACGGAATGACAAATTTAATTATACCCTCCATATTATGGTGGAGGGTATAAAAACTGGATATACGAGGGCGGTTCGGAAACTTCTTAGTCTATCAAAACAAACAAACAAAATTTAACATGTGTTCATAACAGAGATGGAAGTTCCCAAAACACTTAACTTTTTTCTGTTTATACCGCGCTTTTTGTGCTTAGCTAAGAAGTTTCCGAACTGCCCTCGTATTAGGCTGTAACTCTGTTATCTGATCACATACATCAACACAATTAACATCAATGGGAAGGTCAAGAGATCGTCCTCCTTGTGTAGCTTACTTGCCCGGAATAAATATATATGCTGTATATTAAAATTTTCACAAATTTCACATAAAAGTTCTGGTCGATTTAACCCTCAAAATATTATCTGATCGCCATCTCATATTACAAGCTTCTTCTTTGTCATATACTCTTACCTAAATATTTCACTATCATCACCAATAACAACAGGTGTTTATTCTGGTCTAAGGCCGACCTCCATGCAAAATTTCTTGACGATCGGTCCATAATTGCGGCCTGGAGTCTGAATACAGTTTATAATGGACAGACTGACGGACACACATCTCAAAATCGCTTTATCTCGTCGAGATATGAAGATTTGAATACCACATTGGGGGTCTCCGAAGAATATTTCGCGGTGTTACATGAATTTTTTCCAAAACAAACTTATGATACCCTTTCCACATAGTGGTGTAGGGTATAATTAGGATTCATAGTTCTGAATGCCTAAGAATTCATCGTGCGAAAATTTGTCAATATAGGTCAATGTTTTGGCATAGCCCCCACACGGAGGTACTGCCAAATCTAAGGTTTTTCGAACATTTTTGTATTCTCGTTTTGGAATAACCTGCATATAAAATATTCCGCTACTTTTTTAAATCTATATATAAATATATTTTGGTTAGAGACTTGGAATTTTGTTCCATATAACGACAGTATACCAAAAACCGAATATCATTTTTTAATTAATCTTCACTGTTTGCGATTTCACCCTTTGTATATCGCCCTAGCTTCATATTAACCATTATATAATACCCATAACATAACTGTGGACCTGCACACATAGTCTTATGTAGGGCGAACACAGACATTAAGCCAAAACTCGACATACTGTACAACAATAACGGAGAAAACCAGTAAGGAAAGGATCAAAGTCGGGCGGGGCCGACTATATGATACCCTACACCACTGTGAATAGGTAAAATATGTATATATGGGAGCTAAGTCCAAATTTGAACACATTACGATATAATTTGGCACATATATTTCTAGACCAAACACCGTCACACATTCCAAATTTCATCAAAATTAGACATATGTATGTACATAGCGTCTTTAGTGCACCAAATATTAAAAATGGGCCAAAAATTGGCCTAAAATGGAAAAAATCTTTATATATAAAACTCAATTGTCGTTTGTTGGTAATTGAATCAGTTGAAAACGGCTAGAGCGATTTGGATAATTTTTTGTGGAAATGTTAGTCATAGTCCAGTTTAGGTTTTTATGCAAAGAAAAATTGGCCACGCCCACTTTCCGCCCACTTTTATAAATATGTTATATCTACGGAACTACTCAATAGATTTTCCTGAAATTTGCAGGAAACGTAGAGTGATGGTCCCCGGTTGAAATAGGCTACATATTTGGTTGAATTTCGGATCGGGCAGGGTACCTCCCCTATGCCCTATTTTTGTAAAAATGCAATATTTGCAACAATTACAAATGTATAGCCTTGAAAATTAATTTCCGAGTCAATGGCGATTGTGTCTCCGACCTTACGTGCTTATTTGGGGCATTAAGAGTGGACAACGCCACCTTTTTAAATATTTTATATCTACGAAACTACTAAATCGATTTTCCTCAAACTTTCAGCGAATGTACAGTGTTGGTCCCCGATAAAAATAGGCTACATATTTTTTGACTTTCGGATTGGGCGGGTACCTCCCCTATGCCCTATTTTTGTAAAAATGCAATATTTGCAACAAATACGAATGTATCGGTTTGGGAATTTATTTGCGAGTCAATGGCGATTGCGTCTCCAACCTTACGTACTTATTTTGTGACTTAAGATCCTTTCTAATTAGGTTATATCTACAGGGGATTTTCAAGAAAATCGTGATTTGTCTAAACTTTTAAATCTTTATAAATAAAAATCAAATATCGTTCGTTGGTAATGGCATCAGTTGAGAACGGCTGGACCGATTTTCGACTTGGGTTTTTATGCAAAGAAAATTTGACCATGCCCACTTTTACGCCCACTTTTTTCAATTTTTATCATTTCTACAAAAACTATTGAACCGATTTTCCTGAAATTGCCAGGGAATGTACAGAGATGGTCCCCGCTTAAAAGGCTACAAATTCAGTTGAATTTCGGAAAGAGCGGGGAACTTCCCCTATACCCTACTTTTTTAAAAATGTTATATTTACAATAATTACTAATGTATCTATTTGGAAGTTAATTTCCGAGACAATTGTGGTTGTGTCTCCGACCTTACCTACTTTTTTAGGAACCACAGACTTGACCATACCCACTTTTTAAAATATGTTACATCTACAAAACTACTGAACCGATATTCGTGAAAATGTCAGGGAATGTACAGGCATATTTTCTTGAATTTTGAAGAGGGCATATTAAAAAAAACGCCTTACCTTTATGAATAAAAATCAAATGCTGTCATAACCCAACTTAGGTTTTTTTGGAAAGAAAAGTTTAAAACGCCCCCGAAAACAGGTTACATATTTTATTGAATTCCAGAGGGGGCGGGGCACAGTGCGAAATTTGGGAAGTTTGGTGGAACTTTAAGGGATTTTCAAAGTACATGAAATTAATTAAACTTTTATTGAATTCGTTAGCTAAGTACTCCACTGCAAATGGTCCATACTCAGTTTGGCGATTTACTCCACGAATCGACTAAAAAATGTACTTAAAGTTGCACTTTTGTTAAATAATTTTTTTTTTTTTGTAAGAAATGTATTTTTGTTTCATTAAAAAAATGGTGGGGCGCGGACAAATGGTAAGTCAGTATGCCATGATTTATTTTTCTTAATATTTTACAAAACAGTTATGATATTTTACACTTTAAAACAATGCAAAAAACCCTTATTGTTGTCGTACAATTTTAGTCGGAAAGAAGTGATTTTTTGAAGTTTTCAAAATTATAATTTTTTATTTTCCGTGGACATTTCAAAAGTGAGTTCCGTACATTCACGTGTTAAGATATATATAATCTGAAAGATTGGATTCTCCTCTGTTCGCAAAGCTATAAAACTGCTGCGGTATCGTGCGGTCTTTGGAGATATTCAAGATTTTCTAAAAAGACTTCGGGAATTTCATTCAGTTGCATTTTCCAAAAGTGGAAGGTAAACGCGACAATGAACGCCATTGTTGACTGTGTTTTGAAGAAATGGACTCACTAATTCTAACAATGATAATTTCTGTAAAATTAAGAAACCTCTCGCAATTTTTCATAGGTGAAACATTTTTAGATGCTGCGGTGCAAATACCAAAATACGTTAAAAATTGTAATGCAGTGCAGACCTGAACTTGATCTGAAAGACATTATTAACAAAATTAATGGTACAGACCTGCTGAATGGACCAATAAACATTATAGATACAAATGAAAACAAAAAATATTGAAATTTTACTCCTTAATAGATGTGTAGGGTTGTGGGGCTTCACCCAGAAGTGGACCTATGTTGACTGCTTTTGTGAGAGGAGGTTTTTTATTCGCTAACATCTTAAAAATTACATTTGCATCAAAATCGGCTGCAATATTTTTGTCTTTAACCTTTAAAATACCCAATATGAGGGAACCCGGCATGTGGGGGCTATTCCAAAACGCGAACCTATATTGAAAATATTTTGTACATAAGTTTTCTATCCGCTGAAAACTCAATATAACAATTTGCATCAAAATCGATTGAAAAATGAATGTTAAACGTAAAAACGGCAGCCACCGTTACATGAGCGCTAGAGAAAACCGCGGGTTTATGTGGCCCAATTTGAGCCCCACACTGTCCACTAATATAAGAAACATTTGTGCAAAATTTTATGAATCTACACCTTTTCCTTTAAAAGTTGATAGTAAAGTTCCGCTAAAGTGCTCATATTTTGCACTGTGCGGCGGGCGTTATATTTGCAAAAATTATGTATGTATCGGAATAAAAATTTACGGATTAATCTACAATCTAGGTACTTCTTTGGGGCCTATAGGCCCGACCAAGCCTGTTTTTTTAGTATGTCATAACTCCAATACTACTGAAGGGATTTCCATAAAATTTGCAGCAAAAGCTCAATGTTTGCCGTTGTTATGTGGGGTACCTTCCCCATGCCTTTCTTTTAAACGCTATATGTATAAGCCAAACTTATGATTATATCGGTTTCAGCATACATTTTGGTAGGCAATGAAGTTGTGTGCACCCTAGGACCGGACCAGGCCCACTTTTTTAATATGTTATATCTTGAAAACTGATGACCACGCCCACTCTTTTCAAAACATTATTTTTCCAAAACTACTGAACCTAATTTTCAGAAAATTTCAGGAATGTCCCGTGGTCCAAAATGCTATATATTTGTAGACAAATTTCGGGGCCTATTATTTTATAATCGGTATATTTGTTAAACTTATGAGTGCATCAGGTTGCAAATTATTTTTCGAGACAACGGTGGTTGTCCCCCGATCAAGAAAAACTATATATTTACATATGTACTTAAATGGTGAGGTTCAACGGTCCGTCAGCCATAAAAAGCTTAATCATATACGTCTAAATAAGCGGGAGAATTCGATTTAATAATTTTTTTTAACTTTTATTATTAGATCGCTTTAGGATAAAGACGGTGACATGGACGATAATAAATCCTAAAAGGCACAAAGTGGCGAAAAATCAGACAAAGTCCGTAAGAGAAAAGAAAGGTTACAGACAAAATCTGTTGATAAATTTAAAATCCTTCTCGGTTTGACAATGGACCGAAGAAGTGAGGTAGAAAATCCCTACTTTTGAATTAAAACTCATTACGACGGGCCAGCAACGCGGACCGGGGTCTGCTAGTAAATAAATAAAAATTCACAAAAAATTTTCTCACAACCTTTTCGATACTCTTATACTCCAATACATTTCAAAATTATGCAAAATTGGGACACATTTTGACGAATTTTTTAAATACATTTTTACAAAACTTTTGCTAGAACAATTTTTTCTGTATTGAGAAATACTTCTATTTGATATGTATATCCATACTAAAAATCGCAATTTTCACGGTTCAAAACAACCCAATTTTATGTTTTCTTCACATGTTGACACAAATTTAAAAAATTTTTTAACTTTAAGACAGCGCAACAAGAAAAGTAAACAATATACGACGTTGATATTTTGGATACTGAGGTTCAATTTTGCAATCTGTCAAGACAGATTATGAAATAACTAGCAAAATGCCCGCTACTTCGTATGCGGAAAGGATATAAAAAAAACAAATAAACAATATATAATATGGAAATGACGAACACTGAAAATTTGGTCGCACTAATACCAATTTTAATAAATATTTATTTTTATCTTAGTACTGTATGTACCCCTTAAGTTCGATTTTCAAAAAGATCAGCCGTATCTCACCCTTACACATTAACAGCGAGATCAACGTTGCACACCAATACACACCCTAACTCCAAAAAATAAAAATTCCAGCACTGTCCCTACACCCAAAAACAAATTGAGTAACATTAAGTAATTTTCGTATACTTATGGTACGTATTTCGACGACATATCTCAGCCATACACGGACATTAATACAAAATAATTACAGTAAATTCCATAATAATTACAGTAATTCCAAATCTCAAGATTCCAGCTGTATCCGTTCGTCCAATTCCAAATTGTACCAAACTTAGTATCAAGTCGAACTCTTCGTACCCATAAGTAAGATTTTCCAAAACTACCTCAATCCTTCACTTTAGTAGTAATCTTACTTCAAAATTTCAGGATTCAAACTCTATCCGTTAAACCAAATTAAAATTGTACTAAATTTAGAACAATTTATAACTTTCGTACCAATTTTCAAAACTTCCTCAACGCAACAGGGCTACAATAATCATACTTTCAAATTGCAGGATTCCACCGCTATCCGTTCACCTACATACAAATTGTACTAAATTTAGTACCATTTAGTGCTTTTCGTAACCATAAGTTTGCTTTTTCAAAACAATCTGAATCCTACTCTTCGACTGTAATCGTAATTCCAAATTTCAGGATTCCAGCTCTATTAAGTCGAGTTTCTAAATACCCTTTGGTACATCTTCCTAACTCTCCATCAATGACCATTCGTTCAAAATTTCAGATTTCTAGCTCTTCGCGTTTGCCTAATACAATGGATTCCATATTTAGTACACTTTAGCACTTTTCATACCTTTCTACGACGAATTTCCAAAAACCCCTTTACACAAAAACAAATTATACCAAATTCTGTACAATTCGATTTTCCAAAACAACCTTAATCCTTCACTTCAACAGTAACCATAATTCCAAATAACAGGATTCCAGCGCTATCCGTGCACTCAAATCCAAGTTGTACCATTTGGTACATTTCGTACCCATAAGTACGAATTTCAAAAACTACCTCCATGTCTCAATCCTACACTCCAACCGTAGTCTTACCAAATTCCAGGATTCCAGCTCTATCCGTTCCCCCAAATCCAAATTGTACCACAGGTAGTACCACTTAGTACTTTTCGTACCCTTACTACCTCAGTCCTACACTCCAATAGTAATCCTAATTTCAAATTTCAGGACTCAAACACTATCCGTCACCCAAATCCAAATTCTACCTCTATAGCCTACCGCGAACGGGTTGCAAATTCTAACTCTTTCCGTATGCAAAAATTCATACTTTAAATTAAAATAAATAAAATTAAAATACTTAAAATTCAGGATTCAGGATAAGTACGAATTTCCAAAACCACCCTCATATCTTAGTCCTACCATTCACAGTAATTTTAATTCCAAATTTCAGGTTTCCAGCTACATACATACGTTCACCCAAATCCAAATTGTAGTAAATTTAGTACCATTTAGTACTTTTCGTACCCATAAGTACGAATTTTCAAAACTACCTCAATTCTACACCCCACCAGTAATCTCAATTCCAAATTTCGAGATTCCAACTATATCCGTTCACCCAAATCCCCATTGTCCCAAATTTAGTACCATTTAGTACTTTTCATTCACATAAGTAAGAATTTCCAAAACTTCCCCAGTCCTACACTCCAACAGTAATATCAATTCCAAATTTCAGGAATCCAGCTCTATCCGTTCACCCAAATCCAAATTGTACTAAATTTAGTACCATTTAGTACTTTTCGTACACTCAAGTTTCCAAAAACCCTTTGGTGCATCTTTCTTACTCTTCATCAGTGATCCTCAGTCCAAATTTGAGGAATCAAGCTCTATCCGTTCACCCAAATCGAAACTGTACCAAATTTAGTGCTATTTAGTATTTTTCGTACCCTATGTACGAATTTCCAAAACTTCCACAATACTAAACTCCACCAGTAAACTCAGTTCCAAATTTAGAGATTCCAGCGCTATCCGTTCACCCAAATCCCCATTATACAAAATTTAGTTCCATTTAGTACTTTCCGTACACATAAGTACTAATTTCCAAAACCACCCTCATATCTCAATCCTACACTTCAACAGTAATATTAATTCCAAATTTCAGGTTTCCAGCTCTATCCGTTCATTCAAATCCAAACTGTACTAAATTTAGTACCATTTAGTACTTTCCGTACCCATAAGTACGAATTTTCAAAACTACCTCAATCCTACACCCCACCAGTAATCTCAATTCCAAATTTCGAGATTCCAGCTATTATCCGTTCACCCAAATCCCCATTGTATCAAATTTAGTACCATTTAGTACTTTTCATACACATAAGTACGAATTTCCAAAAGTTCTTCAATCCTACACTCCAACAGTAATCTCAATTCCAAATATCAGGATTCCAGCTCTATCCGTTCACCCAAATCCCCATTGTATCAAATTTAGTACCATTTAGTACTTTTCATACACATAAGTTCGAATTTCCAAAACTACCCTCATATCTCAATCCTACACTACAACAGTAACCTTAATTCCAAATTTCAGGTTTCCAGCTCTTTACGTTCACCCAAATCTAAATTGTACTAAATTTAGTACCATTTAGTACTTTTCGTACACATGATTGGTAATTTTGCAAACCATTTCCTTTTAGAAGCACCACTTCCCAACCTTGATTTCCATACCAAATTCCTATATTCCTGGGGCCTATTATTGATTTCATTAATTATTTAGCGATTTCTTCAAATTACAGATTTTGAAATTGAATAGTTATAACTGTACATCTCCATGTACGATAAAATTCTTAATTGCAAATAAATCGTGGTAATATGCACAATTTTATTGCACTTTCATTGATTTGCAAACATTTAGTTATTACCAAAAAGTGAGGTCCATACAGTTTTTAGTTGTTGTTATTTCTGGCCGATTTCTGAATTTATTCCCCTAATGTTGTCTTCAACAGCAACTCATTTGTTCAACAAACCCAACATCATTTATTGAAAGAATTTTTGTTTTAATTTTAAATTGAAAATCAAAATTTTTACAAATGCATCGTTTGTAATCATCTTTTCTAACTGTATTTTAACGAATGAAAAACTTTTGTGCGACACCTGTTATGTGAAAACAAAATCAGGATCGGTTTGTATTTTTTGCGTAATTGATGTTTATACCATTATCACCAACTGCGACATCTGTTGCAATGGAAGATAACAAATGTGTTGTCTTTCTATTATTTAGTGGTTTACGATAAAATAAGTGCGCCTAGAAGTAAACTACAAAATTTGAAATTATGTGTGATCGTTTACGGTATCATGAAGTTATAGCATTGTTAATTTGACACATGTCTTGCAGAGGGCCAACTAAGTGAATAAGTACGTAATAATAATGAAAAATAAGGATTTTTGTTGTTGTTATTTTTTTGTGGTTCCAGGACGAATTTTCTAAAACCCGGCCTTATCTCGCACATTTGCATCAACAGTGACCCACTGGTAAAATTTCAAGCTCCTAGCTTTAGCCGTTTTGGCTGGGCGTTGATGATGAGTCAGTCAGTCAGTCAATCACTTATCACCAAGCTCATTTATATATATAGAAATATTTCCAGGTGTAAGCACCTTTCATTTAAAGTTAGTTCAGGCGCACCGTGGTATTTGGGGTTCTCAGGTTAGAAGGAGCTACGATTCCCCTATATGTGATGTAATTTAAATGACAAATCACAGTTTTATATATATTCTGTGTATAATCTGAGAGCTGAGCCGCCATCTTCTACTATTCCAGTACAGGCTGAAGAAAAGTGCAATTGGGAACTTCTTTGTAATAGGTGGTTGAAAATAACTTTGTATTTACTAAAATGTAATTATAAAAATTGCATTACATTGTAATTTTAGTCATAGTTTTTGGACTGATAAAGAATGACCGTGGTAGTGTTATTTTACTGTTTAATATTTCAAAAGATTTTTTTTCTTTTTGGTCTCAAACCTAATTAGTAACATGATATGACCTTTATACATATGTATACTGACAACATTGAATAGAAAGACATGATCAAGTTTGCAGAATATTAAATGAAATAACACTGCATAATATCATGCATTCATTCATGCGAATTCATGCCCACAAATGAGTTATGTGAAATTGCAGGTATTTATGTAGAATGTATGTAGTAGGTATATCTTGTAATTTTTTTCGCATTAGGCAAATTCGAATAATGGCAATTCCTGTAACATGCTGACCACTGAAGCACGAAATGTGACATACATATCTATATATATAAATGAGCTTGGTGATAAGTGATTGACTGACTGACTGACTGACTCATCATCAACGCCCAGCCAAAACGGCTAAAGCTAGGAGCTTGAAATTTTACCAGTGGGTCACTGTTGATGCAAATGTGCGAGATAAGGCCGGGTTTTAGAAAATTCGTCCTGGAACCACAAAAAATAACAACAACAAAAATCCTTATTTTTCATTACTATTACGTACTTATTCACTTAGTTGGCCCTCTGCAAGACATGTGTAAAATTAACAATGCCATAACTTCTTGATATCGTAAGAGATCACACATAATTTCAAATTTTGTAGTTTACTTCTAGGCGCACTTATTTTATCGTAAACCACTAAATAATAGAAAGACAAGACATTTGTTATCTTCCATTGCAACAGATGTCGCAGTTGGTGATAATGGTGTATAAACATCAATTACGCAAATGAACAAATGAGTTGCTGTTGAAGACAACATTAGGGGGGGAATAAATTCAGAAATCGGCCAGAAATAACAACAACTAAAAACTGTATGGACCTGACTTTTTGGTAATAACTAAATGTTTGCAAATCAATGAAAGTGCAATAGAATTGTGCATATTACCACGATTTATTTGCAATTAAGAATTTTATCGTATATGGAGATGTACAGTCATAACTATTCAATTTTCAATTTCAAAATCTGTAATTTGATGAAATCGCTAAATAATTAATGAAATCAATAATAGGCCCCAGGAATATAGGAATTTGGTATGGAAATCAAGGTTGGGAAGTGGTGCTTCTAAAAGGAAATGGTTTGGAAAATTACCAATCATGTGTACGAAAAGTACTAAATTTAGTACAATTTAGATTTGGGTGAACGTAAAGAGCTGGAAACCTGAAATTTGGAATTAAGGTAACTGTTGTAGTGTAGGATTGAGATATGAGGGTAGTTTTGGAAATTCGTGCTTATGTGTACGAAAAGTACTAAATTTGGTACAATAGGGATTTGGGTGAACGGATAGAGCTGGAATCCTGATATTTGGAATTGAGATTACTATTGGAGTGTAGGATTGAAGAACTTTTGGAAATTCGTACTTATGTGTATGAAAAGTACTAAATGGTACTAAATTTGATACAATGGGGATTTGGGTGAACGGATAATAGCTGGAATCTCGAAATTTGGAATTGAGATTACTGGTGGGGTGTAGGATTGAAGTAGTTTTGAAAATTCGTACTTATGGGTACGAAAAGTACTAAATGGTGCTAAATTTAGTACAATTTGGATTTGAATGAACGGATAGAGCTGGAAACCTGAAATTTGGAATTAATATTACTGTTGAAGTGTAGGATTGAGATATGAAGGTGGTTTTGGAAATTAGTACTTATGTGTACGGAAAGTACTAAATGGAACTAAATTTTGTATAATGGGGATTTGGGTGAACGGATAGCGCTGGAATCTCTAAATTTGGAACTGAGATTACTGGTGGAGTTTAATATTGTGGAAGTTTTGGAAATTCGTACATAGGGTACGAAAAATACTAAATAGCACTAAATTTGGTACAGTTTCGATTTGGGTGAACGGATAGAGCTTGATTCCTCAAATTTGGACTGAGGATCACTGATGAAGAGTAAGAAAGATGCACCAAAGGCTTTTGGAAACTTGAGTGTACGAAAAGTAATAATTGGTACTAAATTTGGTACATTTTCGATTTGGGTGAACGGATAGAGCTGGATTCCTGAAATTTGGAATTGATATTACTGTTGGAGTGTAGGACTGGGGAAGTTTTGGAAATTCTTACTTATGTGAATGAAAAGTACTAAATGGTACTAAATTTGGGACAATGGGGATTTGGGTGAACGGATATAGTTGGAATCTCGAAATTTGGAATTGAGATTACTGGTGGGGTGTAGAATTGAGGTAGTTTTGAAAATTCGTACTTATGGGTACGAAAAGTACTAAATGGTACTAAATTTAGTACAATTTGGATTTGGGTGAACGTATGTATGTAGCTGGAAACCTGAAATTTGGAATTAAGATTACTGTGAAGTGTAGGACTGAGATATGAGGGTGGTTTTGGAAATTCGTAATTATGTGTTCGAAAAGTACTAAATATGGTACAATAGGGATTCGAGTGAACGGACAGTGCTGGAATCCTGAAATTTGAAATTGAGATTACTGTTGGATCATAGGATTGGGGAAATTTTGGAAATTCGTATTTATGTGTACGAAAAGTACTAAATGGTACTAAATTTATTACAATTTGGATTTGGGTGAACGGATAGAACTGCAATCCTGAATTTTAAGTATCAAGGTTGGGAAATGGCGTTGAAATAAGGAAATGGTTTTGAAAGTTCGTATTTATGATTACGAGCAGTACTAAATTTGGATTTGGGTGAACGGATAGAGCTGGAATCCTAAAGTTTTGAATTAAGATTACTGTAGGGGTGGGTGTAGGATTGAGATAGTTTTAGAAATTCGTACCTTTGAGTACGAAAAGTACTAAATGGTACTAAATTTTGTACAATTTGGATTTGGATGAACGGATAGAGCTGGAATTCTGAAATTTGGAACTAAGATTACTGTCGGACAGTAGAATTGAGGTAGTTTTGGAAATTCGTACTTATGGGTACAGAAAGCACTAAATTCGGTACAATTTGAATTTTAGTAAACGGATAGTGTTGGAATTAGGAATTAAGATTACTGTAGGAGTGTAGTATTGAGGAAATTTTGAAAAGTCGTACGTGTGCGTACGAGAAGTACTAAATGGTACTAAATATGGTACAATGTGGATTTGGGTGAACGGGTAGAGCTGGAATCCTGAAATTTTTGTTTGGGAAAGAAATGGTACTAAATTTGATACAATTTGGATTCGGGTGAATTAATAGAGCTGGAATCCTGAAATTTGGAATTACGATTACAGTCGAAGAGTAGGATTCAGGTTATTTTGAAAAAGCAAACTTATGGTTACGAAAAGCACTAAATGGTACTAAATTTAGTACAATTTGTATGTAGGTGAACGGATAGCGGTGGAATCCTGCAATTTGAAAGTATGATTATTGTAGCCCTGTTGCGTTGAGGAAGTTTTGAAAATTGGTACGAAAATTCTAAATTGTTCTAAATTTAGTACAATTTTAATTTGGTTTAACGGATAGAGTTTGAATCCTGAAATTTGGAAGTAAGATTACTACTAAAGTGATGGATTGAGGTAGTTTTGGAAAATCTTTCTTATGGGTACGAAGAGTTAGACTTGATACTAAGTTTGGTACAATTTGGAATTGGACGAACGGATACAGCTGGAATCTTGAGATTTGGAATTACTGCAATTATTATGGAATTTACTGTAATTATTTTGTATTAATGTCCGTGTATGGCTGAGATATGTCGTCGAAATACGTACCATAAGTATACGAAAATTACTTAATGGTACTCAATTTGTTTTTGGGTGTAGGGACAGTGCTGGAATTTTTATTTTTTGGAGTTAGGGTGTGTATTGGTGTGCAACGTTGATCTCGCTGTTAATGTGTAAGGGTGAGATACGGCTGATCTTTTTTAAAAACGAACTTAAGGGGTACGTACAGTACTAAGATACAAATAAATATTGATTAAAATTGGTATTAGTGCGACCAAATTTTCAGTGTTTGTCATTTCCATATTATATATTGTTTATTTGTTTTTTTATATCCTTTCCGCATACGAAGTAGCGGGCATTTTGCTAGTAAATACATATGTAGCTATAAGAAAATCAGGAAAAAAAAACATTCAAAGCAACTTTAAGGAAAAATATGAAATGCAAGATTGACATAACTCAAGAAATTACTTTTTCGAGTTAAGAATTTCTTTTATTCCAATTCATATTATGTCAAAGTTGCACTTTGATATCTTGAGAATTTCAACGAATTACCACAAAATCCATTTACTATACAGTTTTTATTTTAGGTGTAATAATCTTTTTGGCATTATCTATTGGGATAATTTGGTTATAAATCGAATACCAACGATTAAATTGAACATATTTTTGTTGAAATTTTGCAGATAAAGAACGAGTAAAAAGTTGTTAAGTTCGTCGGACCGAACTTCCGATACCCTCCATTATAAAGTATTATTAACTAAAATTAAACAATTAGTTTCCTTTCCTGCCCACAAATTTAGTTGCAAAAAATGTTCGACCACGGATTCTTCAAATGCCTAAATTATCCAATTTAATCGTAAAAATGTGCTCAATCAGGTTGCACTTTTATATCGAAGTGTGGACCTATGTTGAAATTTTTTGCTCATAAATTATTTTGATTCTTTCAACAAGATCAGTGAAGTGAACTGGAGTGGAATTTATACAGGCGTCTCTGTGGATCAATTCACTATCCCTGTGCACAAGCTTTTGACTGGTAAAATTCAAAATATTAAAATTGGGATAGCTTAGCGCCTCTGCTCTGAATGTCTTCATTAATACAGTTAAACTTTGTTGAAACGCAATTAAGTACATCGTCAGTACAACTCAAATAAAACAAGTAAAAAAGCATTAAGTTCGGCCGGGCCGAACTTTTCATACCCTCCACCATAAAATATTCATTCCTGTCCCCAACTTTAAGTGAGTACGTTAAAATGTCAGATAATGTACATAAAATGCTTCATTCGGGAGGCCCTTTTTTATGGTGCCTATATCTAACTGTTGACAATTTTTGGTGGGCTAGAAATTGGGAGGTACTGTTATATAGGGGTTATAATAAAACATGGGCCTATGTTGACAGTTTTTGATGGGAGCCTTTAATGTCAAATAACTCCTAATTAGGTTAAAAAATTTAGCTAGAATCCTCAAAATATCGAAAATCGGTACATAACGGGAGAACTTCAAATGTCATTAACAGCTAGTTCGGAGGTATGTGGGCTATACGAAAATATGAACTTAAATGAACAATTTTTGTTGCAGAATTTTTGTTGACTTTTGAATTTCAAATTACAGAAAGTTCGTCCAAAAAATAAAGCTAAGGTACGGAAAATCGGGAGGTTTGTTTTGGGGATATACAAAAACATGGACCTACGTTCGGTTAAACATTTTAAGTAAAATCCTCAAAGTACCGAAAATAGGGAAGTATCGTTATATTGGGGCTATGTTGAAAATTGTTGATGCAGATGTGTGGTGACCACTACAACCTTCAAATGTCAAATTACAGTTAGTTCTGTTAAAAATTGTAGCTAAAATTGCCAAATTACTGAAAATTGGGAGGTACCGTTACATGGGAGCTATATCCGAACATGGACCTATGTTGACAATTTTTGATGGAGAGGTGTTGTGACCACTAAGAACTTCAAATGTCAAATTACTGCTTGTTCGGTTTAATATTGTAGCTAAAATCATCAAATTACTGAAAATCGGGAGGTACCGTTATATGGGGGCTTTCTTGACAATTTTTGGTGGAGAGGTGTGGTGACCACTAAGAATTTCAAATGTCAAATGTTCAAATTACAGATAATTCGGTTAAAACTTGTTGGTAAAATTCTCAAAATACCTGAAATCGGGCGGTAACGTTATATGGGGGCTATTCCAAAACATGGACCTATGTCCACTAGTTATATAAGTTTATTGACATTTAAGAACCCTAAATGCCAATTGATAGCTAAATCGGTCTGAAAATGTAGATAAAAACGTCAAAATGCTGTAAATCGGGGGTACCGTTATATGGGGGCAATACCAAAACTTGGACCTAGGTCCACAACTTTTGTTATATAAGTTTAGTTACACTTAAGAGCCCTAAATGTCAAATTATAGCTATATCGGTCTGAAAATGTAGGTAAACCCGTCAAAATACCGTAAATCGGGGGGTACCGTTATATGGGGGCTATACCAATACGTGGACCTATGTCCACAACTTTTGTTATATAAGTTTATTGACTTTTAAGAACCCTAAATGTCAAATTATAGCTAAATCGGTCTGAAAATGTAGCTAAACCCGTCAAAATACCGTAAATCGGGGGGTACCGTTATATGGGGGCTATACCAATACGTGGACCTATGTCCACAACTTTTGTTATATAAGTTTATTGACACTTAAGAACCCTAAATGTTAAATTATAGCTACATCGGTCTGAAAATGTAGCTAAAAACGTCAAAATACCGCAAATCGGCGGTACCGTTATATGGGGGCTATACCAAAACGTGGACCTATGTCCACAACTTCTAATATATAAGTTTATTAACACTTAAGAACCCTAAATGTCAAATTATAGCTACATCGGTCTGATAATGTAGCTAAAAACGTCAAAATACCGTATATCGGGGGGTACCGTTATATGGGAGCTATACCAGAACGTGGACCTATGTCCACAACTTTTGTTATATAAGTTTATTGATACTTAAGAACCCTAAATTTCAAATTATAGCTAAATCGGTTTAAAAATGTAGCTAAAAACGTCAAAATACCGCAAATCGGGGGGTACCGTTATATGGGGGCTATACCAAAACGTGGACCTATGTCCACAAGTTTTGTTATATATGTTTGTTGACACTTAAGAACCCTTAATGTCGAATTATAGCCAAATCGGTCTGAAAATGTAGCTAAAAACATCAAAATACCGTAAATCGGGGGGTACCGTTATATGGGGGCTATACCAAAACGTGGACCGATATAGCCCATCATCGAACTTGACCTGCCTGCAAACAAAAGACATATTTTCCCAAAATTTCAGCGTCCTATCTCTATTTTTGTGGATGCTAGAGTGATTACCACAGACGGACGGACGGACGGACGGACGGACGGACGTGCTCAGATCGACTTAGAATTTTACCCTGATCAAGAATATATATACTTTATAGGGTCGCAAATGAGTATTTCAATGCGTTACAAACGGAAAAACAAACTTAATATACCCTCCATACTATGGTGGAGGGTATAAAAATGGAAAAGCGGGATGTACGCCAACCACTAACAGGCTTCTTTTAACCCGATCAAGAACATATGTATATAGGGTGGCAAATTTTCTTTAGAATGGCTATAGTAGGTGCTATGTGATACCTACACCACTACCCCTTTGCATAACGGATCCACATTTATTTTGAAGAGGTACAAGGGCTGCTCGAAAAGATTCTGGCCTAATAATGAAAAGAGGAATATTTATCATCAAAGAATCATTTCATTGTTCATAATTGTTTTGAAAATGTTCCAACTTATCAGATTCCGAAACACTCGATTCTGTCCGTCGACCCACAAAATTCCAACCTGTAGTGTGATTGCACAAAAAATGGAAAAAAGGGATGTATTACCGACTATTGCGATATCTCTGTTGTTTGACAACCTATGACAACATACTTCGCATCGTTGTAAAGGCGATTTTTTCTACTTTCCTTGCCAGGTTTTGCTTTCGACATACCTATTACAGAAGAGAGATATTTGCTTTGAAATAAAACGTTGGCCTTTTCTCCAAAAAAGTTTTTTTTTTCACATTCCGATCCCTGAATAATATTCTATCATTACCAAACCATTACCATTAACCCCCAAAATTTCGTGATGATCCGATCAAAACTGCGACCTGTGGCGTGATTACAAACAAATGAAAAAATGGGATGTATTACCGACTCCCTTGTCCCGTATGGGATGTTTGTTGAACAATTATGTATATATTACCGACTATTGCGATATCTCCGTTATTTGGCCACCTACGCCAACCTACTTTGCATCATTGTAAAGATGGGATTTTCTTCTTTCATAGTCAGACTTTGTCTTGGGATGGGATTTTCCACTTTCATAGTCAGACTTTGTCTTGGAATATCCACAACAAAAGCTGTGATATTCGTCAAGAAACAGTTCCTTAGGCCGCAATAAGTGAAATAAGTGACGGAAGCTGTTTACACTATCTCCATAGGCCAACGAAGCCCGATATAGTCCATCTTCGAACTTGACCTGCCTTCTTTTTGTCTCAAGTTGCTTGAATGCTAGAGTGATAACAACAAACAACTGACTCAGAATTTTACCCCAATCAAGAACACATGTCTATAGGGTGGCAAATTTTGGCAACAATGGCTATACTAGGTGCTATGTGATGCCCTGCACCACTACCCCTTTGCATAACGGGTCCACATTTATTTTGAAGAGGTACAAGGGCTGCTCGAAAATATTCTGGCCTAATAATGATAACGGGAATATTTATCATCAAAGAATCATTTCATTGTTCATAATTCTTTTGAAAATGTTCCACCTTATCAGCATCCGAAGCACTCGATTATATCCGTCGACGTTGTATATGTCATATTCTATCTTATTGTGAAGAAATATGACATAACTCTTTTACGCTGTTATTTCGGGGTCCGCGGAATTATTTATAGTTTTTTTTGCGAAAAAATGACTGTTCTATTCTGATGACAAAAAATAAATGGCTATTATTTATATAGATGGGATTTTACCCGGTATTTACCCAAAACTTGGGTAAATACCTGGTAAATTCCCGATAAATACCTTTTTGGGGTGTTTATTTGGGTATATAAAAATTTATTTTGAAATTAAATTTTTGTTTTTTTTTTCAACCTTGAGCGTTGGCGTTGTTGTATGTAGGAAGAAAATCAATGCAGACCGCAGAAAATATAGCTTTATCGAAGATGACCAAAATCTCAAGATTATCAGCTGAAATCAAAAGTTATACCATCAGATATATAAAAAAATTAGAATATTGGTCCAGCATTTACGTTTTCCGCAAGAAGGACTTCAACAAACCGTTCTAAAAGATTTACCAAATACATACATATGCACATGGAATAAAATTGGTAAAATATTAACTAGTCACATTTCCAAAAAAAAGGTAATTTTATTCATAGTCAGTTAAAATGTGTTAAAATACTGCGTTTTCGCGTTCAATTGGATGGTTTCAGTTTCTGTAGTTTTAACACACGTATTGGGTAAATACCTGGGTATTTACCCAATTTACCCATTTTAATGTGTATTTACCATTTGGGTATTTACCCATTTCCCATCTCTAATTATTTAACGGAAAATCATTTTGCTAAGAGCTAGAAACAAACAAATTAGAAACAATTGTTTCTGCCCACCAAAAAATCATGGGTTTCGTAAGGGATTTTTGGCAGCCGTAACTACTCTCAAACCCCCTTTCTTCCCCATTATTTTTACAAGGGCATGTAGTTATTTTAGGACTACGAAGAAGAATAGTGTTGGCTAACAGATGCTACTTTGGGCTGAGTAAGCAGTTTAGGAATAAAGCCACCTCTCGTCAAACAAAAATAACACTGTACAAAACACTGATACTACCCGTGCTAATGTATGGTTCCGAAGCATGGGTACTTGCTCAAGCAGATAAGGCAGTGCTTTGTGTGTTTGAGAGAAAAATTCTTCGAAAGATCTACGGGCCAATCACACTTCTTACTTTTATTTTATTTCGCTGTCTGCCCGAATTGAACCCACGAACCCTCTGATTTCTAGCCAAAGACACTACACACTATGCCAGCACACCAATATTAAGGGTCGCTTAAGAACTTAAATGTGCAGTGCACATGTGCACCACGAACTGTTATATTTTAATTAAAAAAAACTCGTGTGCCGACGGTGAGCGTTGAACACACAACCGTAGGATTTATAGTCGGACACACTCTCACTGTGCCACCGTCGTCATTACTTAGTGAGGAGTAAAGTAAGTAGGTTTACATTGTACATTTTTTAAGAAGTAACCCATTACTTTTCAGATTACTTGTAATGCGAAAAGAAGCTTGTTAACATTACTTTGTAAAGGGTTACGTAATGACTACCGGATCCAAATTTTTGCTGGGTGTATTTGATACGGACCATCATCATAGGCTTTAAATTCCTCCAAGATTAAGAAAGTAGATTCATTCGATTTGGGATAAAGAAGCTAACATTAACTAAAATTTAGGTGTTCTATTCTACTGACGGTGGAGTGTATGTACAGTTGTTTATTTTTATGTTTTTAGTTTTATTGATTTATTTAAGAAGCATTTTTTTTTTTATTAATCAGTTTATTAATGCGATCTATCTTATAATCGATATTTACATTATTCTTAAGTGTAAACATATTTACATACAATTCTATATGGATCACCCAGTGGTTAACCCATAATATTTGTTTTTGGGATATTTCTACTATGTTATTAGAATATCTTGTGGAGCTCTTCTGCGGGAGTCGGACGAAAGTTTCTGGATTGTTCATCAAATTTGCTGCCAGAGGATTCGGATGTGTTTTCAATCCTTAATTTGTAATTTTTGTAATTGGCATGAAATTTCTTCTTTGACAGTTTTTATGTTTAAATCCTTATGTAGTTGTGTGTTTCTTATGTATTGGGGTGCACCAGTAATTTTTCGTAGCGTTTTTGATTGGAATTGTTGGAGAATTTTGATTGTGGTATTGGAGGCGGTGCCCCATAGCTGGATGCCATGTGTCCAAATTGGCTTAATGATACATTTGTAAATAAGAAATTTATTTTCAAGTGACATTTTGGATTTGGAGCAAAGAAGGAAAGTTCATTTTGCGAGCTTGAATATCTAGAGCTTTTCTCTTGGTTTTTATATGGGTATTCCAGTTCAGTTTTTTGTCTAGATAAAGTCCAAGATACTTAACTTCTGTTTCTTGGGGGAAGTTGTATTTGGTTCATCTGAACGGGTGGACAGGTTCCGTGTTGAGCGTGAAAGTAATGTGGGTAGATTTGGATTCATTTGCTTTTATGCGCCAGCACTTTAGCCATGTACAAAGGGTATTCAAATAGTTTTGTAGTTTGTTACTAGCATTAGAAGCATTTTCGTCGGTGGCTAAAACAGCAGTATCATCAGCAAATGTGCCAATTATAGCATTATCAGTTTGAGGAAGATCAGATGTGAACAGTAGGTACAATATTGGGCCCATTACGCTGCCTTGGGGGACACCAGCTCTTATGGTTTTTAGGTTACTCATTTCATTTGTTTCGTACACATAAAACAGCCTGTTTTCTATATAAGACTTAATAAACAAATAATAGTTTACTGGAAGAAGACTTTTGACTTTGTATAGTAACCCATCATGCCATACTTTGTCGAAAGCTTGGGAAATGTCTAGAAACGCAGAGGTACAGTATTTCTTTGATTCAAATGCATCATTATTGTTTCAACTAAACGATGAATCTGCTCAATCGTTCCATGTTTTTTCTGAACCAAAACTGATGGGTTGGAATAAAATTTCTAGCCTCAATAATGGGCATTAGTCTTTTAAGGAACAGAGTTTCTAATACTTTGAAAGAATTGGTAATAGGCTTATAGGTCGATAAGATTTCACTTGATCGACCGGTTTTCCAGGTTTTTGAATCATAGAAATTTGTGCCACTTTCCATTGTGGCGGAACAAAATTACGAATTAGACATGCATTGAAAATATAAGTAATGAGACTTATACCTTCTTGCGGGAGCTCCTTCAGAATCTTAGGAGTAATCAAGTCGTAGCCAGGAGCTTTAAAAAGTTTTAAGGACTTTATCGCTTGTGAGGTTTCAGCTTTAGTGAATTTCTTTATCGGCAGGTCCAGCTGATGAGTTTGGTCTAAGAAAGTTTTGATGTAGGGTGGTGTATCTTCATTGCAATTTGGTGTAAAAAACGTCATATAAATAACTTGAGAATGTTGTGGCCTTTTCTAAATTACTTCTAGTCCAGCTGTTGTCTGCCTTACGGATTGGATAATTTGTTTTTGTCTGATGTTTGACCTTCTTAGTTATCTTCCATAGAGAATAATCTGTCACATTTTGACAGGATTTATATTTCGAAATGAAAGAATTACTCAAGTTCTATATATGGTCTGACAGTAATCCCAGGCGTCTATTATTTTTGCTACAAAAATACATGTTTTCTAATTTGAAGCACAAAGAAATTGAAATTTAAAATTTATTAAGTTTATTGTCTAAATGGCCAATCTGCAGTAAACCTTAGATTAACTAAAGAATATCCAAGAAAAACAGCATTTGTGAAATTCTCTTATGTCAAACTATACGAGGGGAACTAGAAAAGTTTGCGGCCTATGCAACACGCAGTGTCGCCAGGCATCAGGACAGTTTGACATACGACCATGTGTTGTGTTATTTTACGGTGACTTGAAAAATTAAATTGCAAAAGAACAAGTAAGAACGGCGTTAAGTTCGGCCGGGCCGAACTTGTTATACCCTCCACCACAAGTTGTATTGAAGTAAAATGGAATAATTAGTTTCCTTTCGTGTATGAAGAAGACTTAATACTAAATTTCAGCAATTTCGGTAAAACAATGTGAGGCACCATTCTATGGGGGCTATTTCAAAAACGTCGATCTATACCGACAAATTTCTGACGGAAAGTTTTTAGGCTCAAAGAAGACTAAATACCAAATTTCCTATATTCAAAAAAATCAAGAAGTAAGCTTCTATGGGGATATAGAAAGACGTGGACCTATACTGATAATACTGTTCTGGAATATTTTATAATTCTTGGAAGACGAATAACGAATTTCAGCCATTTCGGTTGGATATTGACGTCACAATCTTCAGTATTACGAAAATCCGGAGGTATCGTTCTATGGAGCTATATCGAAACTTGGACCTAAAATGTTGAGTTTCGTACTAATTTTATTCCACTCTTCTTTCACGTTAATTTTTTTTATTCCATTGCTGTAACCTCTGGCCAAATTTGGATTGTTCTGCAAATCTGGACCATTGTGTCAAACTGCTTCTTTGTGGTGACTTTTGTTCTAAAACATGTGCAATATTATAAAATTTATACGAATATATAATCTTTTGTAATATAGACACATACCTTTTGTTTAAATCCATTTTATTTGTTCATTTTTATTAACGTTTTAAGAAATTTGTCTGTTGTCGTCAACAAAATCTCTAACGACTAATTTCACAGCGTTTCTCGTAACAAAACGCCTCCCGTGGTAGCAAAAGAATGGCATACAGAGTTGTAATATCTCGTATACGACATACATAATACCAATTAGTCGTTGCGAAAATGTCGTGTACAAAATACATAATACCAATTAGACGTTACGACACGTCAATTTGCAGTTTGGATACGACTACGCCAACCGTAATAAGGCTGATTATTTGGCATTTAGGCTGATCAAATCTGATCCAAAAATTGTGGACATAGGTGTTGGAGCGTGATGAACACTTAGTTTCGGTTTTTATTTTTGAATTTTTAATTTCCCTTTTTATACCCTCCACCATAGGATGGGGGTATATTAAGTTTGTCACTACGTTTGTAACTACTCGAAATAATCATTGTAGACCCCACAAAGTATATATATTCTTGATCAGCGTGCATTCTACATCGATATAGCCATGTCCGTCCGTCTGTCCGTCTGTGGAAATCACTCTACCGTCCGAACGGATTGACGTAGGTTGATGAATTTTGGGAAAATATGTTATTATTTACGTAGGACTTTTGGTATTGAAAGCGGGCTATGTAGGTCCACGCTTTCGTATAGCCCCCATACAAAATGACGCGTGACGCGTCGTCGTTTTAAGGAATTTTTAAGATATTTGGCCCATTTTACCACCGAATTGGTTGTAATTTGGTACTTTGTGTCTCCAGAGGCCAAACAATATTCCTACCAAAGTTATTTAACGGAAAATCATTTTGCTAAGAGCTAGAAACAAACAAATTAGAAACAATTGTTTCTGCCCACCAAAAAATCATGGGTTTCGTAAGGGATTTTTGGCAGCCGTAACTACTCTCAAAACCCCCTTTCTTCCCCATTATTTTACAAGGGCATGTAGTTATTTTTAGGACTACGAAGAAGAAATAGTGTTGGGCTAAAGATGCTACTTTGGCTGAGTAAGCAGTTTAGGAATAAAGCCACCTCTCGTCAAACAAAAATAACACTGTACAAAACACTGATACTACCCGTGCTAATGTATGGTTCCGAAGCATGGGTACTTGCTCAAGCAGATAAGGCAGTGCTTTGTGTGTTTGAGAGAAAAATTCTTCGAAAGATCTACGGGCCAATCACACTTCTTACTTTTATTTTATTTCGCTGTCTGCCCGAATTGAACCCACGAACCCTCTGATTTCTAGCCAAAGACACTACACACTATGCCAGCACACCAATATTAAGGGTCGCTTAAGAACTTAAATGTGCAGTGCACATGTGCACCACGAACTGTTATATTTTAATTAAAAAAAACTCGTGTGCCGACGGTGAGCGTTGAACACACAACCGTAGGATTTATAGTCGGACACACTCTCACTGTGCCACCGTCGTCAATTACTTAGTGAGGAGTAAAGTAAGTAGGTTTACATTGTACATTTTTTAAGAAGTAACCCATTACTTTTCAGATTACTTGTAATGCGAAAAGAAGCTTGTTAACATTACTTTGTAAAGGGTTACGTAATGACTACCGGATCCAAATTTTTGCTGGGTGTATTTGATACGGACCATCATCATAGGCTTTAAATTCCTCCAAGATTAAGAAAGTAGATTCATTCGATTTGGGATAAAGAAGCTAACATTAACTAAAATTTAGGTGTTCTATTCTACTGACGTGGAGTGTATGTACAGTTGTTTATTTTATGTTTTTAGTTTTATTGATTTATTTAAGAAGCATTTTTTTTTTTTATTAATCAGTTTATTAATGCGATCTATCTTATAATCGATATTTACATTATTCTTAAGTGTATAACATATTTTACATACAATTCTATATGGATCACCCAGTGGTTAACCCATAATATTTGTTTTTTGGGATATTTTTCTACTATGTTATTAGAATATCTTGTGGAGCTCTTCTGCGGAGTCGGACGAAAGTTTCTGGATTGTTCATCAAATTTGCTGCCAGAGGATTCGGATGTGTTTCAATCCTTAATTTGTAATTTTGTAATTGGCATGAAAATTCTTCTTTGACAGTTTTTATGTTTAAATCCTTATGTAGTTGTGTGTTTCTTATGTATTGGGGTGCACCAGTAATTTTCGTAGCGTTTTTGATTGGAATTGTTGGAGAATTTTGATTGTGGTATTGGAGGCGGTGCCCCATAGCTGGATGCCATGTGTCCAAATTGGCTTAATGATACATTTGTAAATAAGAAATTTATTTTCAAGTGACATTTTGGATTTGGAGCAAAGAAGGAAGTTCATTTTGCGAGCTTGAATATCTAGAGCTTTTCTCTTGGTTTTTATATGGGTATTCCAGTTCAGTTTTTTGTCTAGATAAAGTCCAAGATACTTAACTTCTGTTTTCTTGGGGAAGTTGTATTGGTTCATCTGAACGGGTGGACAGGTTCCGTGTTTGAGCGTGAAAGTAATGTGGGTAGATTTGGATTCATTTGCTTTTATGCGCCAGCACTTTAGCCATGTACAAAGGGTATTCAAATAGTTTTGTAGTTTGTTACTAGCATTAGAAGCATTTTCGGTCGGTGGCTAAAACAGCAGTATCATCAGCAAATGTGCCAATTATAGCATTATCAGTTTGAGGAAGATCAGATGTGAACAGTAGGTACAATATTGGGCCCATTACGCTGCCTTGGGGGACACCAGCTCTTATGGTTTTAGGTTACTCATTTCATTTGTTTCGTACACATAAACACAGCCTGTTTTTCTATATAAGACTTAATAAACAAATAATAGTTTACTGGAAGAAGACTTTTGACTTTGTATAGTAACCCATCATGCCATACTTTGTCGAAAGCTTGGGAAATGTCTAGAAACGCAGAGGTACAGTATTTCTTTGATTCAAATGCATCATTTATTGTTTCAACTAAACGATGAATCTGCTCAATCGTTCCATGTTTTTTCTGAACCCAAACTGATGGGTTGGAATAAAAATTTCTAGCCTCAATAATGGGCATTAGTCTTTTAAGGAACAGAGTTTCTAATACTTTTGAAAGAATTGGTAATAGGCTTATAGGTCGATAAGATTTCACTTGATCGACCGGTTTTCCAGGTTTTTGAATCATAGAAATTTGTGCCACTTTCCATTGTGGCGGAACAAAATTACGAATTAGACATGCATTGAAAATATAAGTAATGAGACTTATACCTTCTTGCGGGAGCTCCTTCAGAATCTTAGGAGTAATCAAGTCGTAGCCAGGAGCTTTAAAAAGTTTTAAGGACTTTATCGCTTGTGGAGGTTTCAGCTTTAGTGAATTTCTTTATCGGCAGGTCCAGCTGATGAGTTTGGTCTAAGAAAGTTTTGATGTAGGGTGGTGTATCTTCATTGCAATTTGGTGTAAAAACGTCATATAAATAACTTGAGAATGTTGTGGCCTTTTTCTAAATTACTTCTAGTCCAGCTGTTGTCTGCCTTACGGATTGGATAATTTGTTTTTGTCTGATGTTTGACCTTCTTAGTTATCTTCCATAGAGAATAATCTGTCACATTTTGACAGGATTTATATTTCGAAATGAAAGAATTACTCAAGTTCTATATATGGTCTGACAGTAATCCCAGGCGTCTATTATTTTTGCTACAAAAATACATGTTTTCTAATTTGAAGCACAAAGAAATTGAAATTTAAAATTTATTAAGTTTATTGTCTAAATGGCCAATCTGCAGTAAACCTTAGATTAACTAAAGAATATCCAAGAAAAACAGCATTTGTGAAATTCTCTTATGTCAAACTAATACGAGGGGAACTAGAAAGTTTGCGGCCTATGCAACACGCAGTGTCGCCAGGCATCAGGACAGTTTGACATACGACCATGTGTTGTGTTATTTACGGTGACTTGAAAAATTAAATTGCAAAAGAAACAAGTAAGAACGGCGTTAAGTTCGGCCGGGCCGAACTTGTTATACCCTCCACCACAAGTTGTATTGAAGTAAAATGGAATAATTAGTTTCCTTTCGTGTATGAAGAAGACTTAATACTAAATTTCAGCAATTTCGGTAAAACAATGTGAGGCACCATTCTATGGGGGCTATTTCAAAACGTCGATCTATACCGACAAATTTCTGACGGAAAGTTTTTTAGGCTCAAAGAAGACTAAATACCAAATTTCCTATATTCAAAAAAATCAAGAAGTAAGCTTCTATGGGGATATAGAAAGACGTGGACCTATACTGATAATACTGTTCTGGAATATTTTATAATTCTTGGAAGACGAAATAACGAATTTCAGCCATTTCGGTTGGATATTGACGTCACAATCTTCAGTATTACGAAAATCCGGAGGTATCGTTCTATGGAGCTATATCGAAACTTGGACCTAAAATGTTGAGTTTCGTACTAATTTTATTCCACTCTTCTTTCACGTTAATTTTTTTTATTCCATTGCTGTAACCTCTGGCCAAATTTGGATTGTTCTGCAAAATCTGGACCATTGTGTCAAACTGCTTCTTTGTGGTGACTTTTGTTCTAAAACATGTGCAATATTATAAAATTTATACGAATATATAATCTTTTTGTAATATAGACACATACCTTTTGTTTAAATCCATTTTATTTGTTCATTTTTATTAACGTTTTAAGAAATTTGTCTGTTGTCGTCAACAAAATCTCTAACGACTAATTTCACAGCGTTTCTCGTAACAAAACGCCTCCCGTGGTAGCAAAAGAATGGCATACAGAGTTGTAATATCTCGTATACGACATACATAATACCAATTAGTCGTTGCGAAAATGTCGTGTACAACATACATAATACCAATTAGACGTTACGACACGTCAATTTGCAGTTTTGGATACGACTACGCCAACCGTAATAAGGCTGATTATTTGGCATTTAGGCTGATCAAATCTGATCCAAAAATTGTGGACATAGGTGTTGGAGCGTGATGAACACTTAGTTTCGGTTTTTATTTTTGAATTTTTAATTTCCCTTTTTATACCCTCCACCATAGGATGGGGGTATATTAAGTTTGTCACTACGTTTGTAACTACTCGAAATAATCATTGTAGACCCCACAAAGTATATATATTCTTGATCAGCGTGCAATTCTACATCGATATAGCCATGTCCGTCCGTCTGTCCGTCTGTGGAAATCACTCTACCGTCCGAACGGATTGACGTAGGTTGATGAAATTTTGGGAAAATATGTTATATTTACGTAGGACTTTTGGTATTGAAAGCGGGCTATGTAGGTCCACGCTTTCGTATAGCCCCCATACAAAATGACGCGTGACGCGTCGTCGTTTTAAGGAATTTTTAAGATATTTGGCCCATTTTACCACCGAATTGGTTGTAATTTGGTACTTTGTGTCTCCAGAGGCCAAACAATATTCCTACCAAAGTTGGGTTATATAGGTCCACGTTTTGATATAGCCTCCATATAAGGCCCCATATAAAGTACGCGTCGTTTTAAGGAATTTTTAAGATATTTGGCCCATTTTACCACCGAATTGGTTGTAATTTGGTACTTTGTGTCTCCAGAGGCCAACAAATATTTCTACCAAAGTTGGGTTATATAGGTCCACGTTTTGGTATAGCCCGCATATAAGGCCCCATATAAAGTACGCGTCATTTTAACATATTTTGAATGTATTAGACCCATTTGACCACAGAATTGGTTGTAATTTGGTATTTTGTGTCTTCAGAGGCCAGAAAACATTCTTACCAAAGTTGGGTTATATAGGTCCACGTTTTGGTATAGTCCCCACATAAGACCCCTTATAAAGTACGCGTCATTATACCCTATACCACATGTGGAAAAGGGTATTATAAGTTTGTTTTGGTAAAAATTCATGTAACACCGCGAAATATTCGTCGGAGACCCCCAATGTGGTATACCAATCTTAATATCTCGACGAGATAAAGCGATTTTGAGATGTGTGTCCGTCCGTCAGTCCGTCCGTCCGTCCGTCCGTCTGTCCATTATAAATTGTAAACACGCTCCAGGCCGCAATTATGGACCGATCGTCATGAAATTTTGTATGGAGGTCGGGTACAGATCAGAATAGATCCCTATTGTTATTGGTAATGATCGTGAAATATTTAGCGGGTGAAATGGACCAAAAACATAATATTTGTCCAATTTTCTAGCGGCTCTGTAGGTCTCAATAATAGTCCGATCAACGCGTAATTTCAAATAAGGTAAGAGTATATCACAAAGGAGAAGCTTGCAATTTGAGATGGCGATCGGATAATATTAAGAGGGTTAAATGGACCAAAACTTTTGTGTGAAAATTGTGAAATATTTTAATATACAGCTTATATCTTAATTCATGGAAGTGACATTCCGGACAAGTGAGATATACTTGAAAGTGGAACGCTTGACCTTTCAATTGATGCCAATTATGTTGGTGTGCATGATCAAATAACAGAGTTACAGCCAAATATATCATGTTATTTGTTTGTAGTGTAATAATAAACTCGCTAGAAGTCGCAATTATACATCAATAGTCACGAAATTTTGCACCGGGTAAGAGTATAGGTCGAAAAAGATGCCTACAATTTTGAATGATGATCTGATATTCTTTAGCGGGTGAAATGGACCATTACTTTTGTATGAAAAATATACAAATTTTATTTTTGGTCGATAGTTTAATTCCTTGAGGACATACATATACATATATTACGCAAAGTAGCCTACATATGGAAAAAACTACTGACCTTTCCTCTGATGTAAATCGCAATAAAGTGTTTGCTAGATAACGGGCCTACTGCCTAATATATAATGGGATCTGTGTAGAGAACCACAACTTTTATCCCATGCTACATATTGTCTCTCCAAAAGTTTATGTAACACCACGAAATATTCGTCCTAGAGCCCTTATTTGGTATGCCAAAATTCATATCTCGACGAGATAAAGCGATTTAGCGATGTGTGTCTGTCCATTAAAAATTGTAAACAAGCTTAAGGCCGCAATTATGGATTGTAACGAATTTTTTAAGGAGGTTGGGTTCGGGCCAGAATAGAAATGATTAGTTTTTGGTGATGAATGTGAAATGTTCAGGGGATGAAATGGACCAAAAACAAAATTTTAACCAATTTTGTAGCGGCTCTGTAGGTCAAAATAATAACCCGCAAAATTTTAAACAAAGTTTAAGTTTATGATGAAGAAGAAGCGTAAAAACCGACGTGAAGATCAGATATTACTTAGCGGGTTAAATGGGCTGAAACTTTTGGTGAAATTGGTAAAAATTTCAATAAGGTAGCGGTTAAACAACGGAAGTAGTAGTACTACATAAGTGGGTTTCATTACATTTTAGTTTGTGTGAACTAAATTTTCCTTTCCTGCTACAAAAATGCCTTTGTCATGCTAGATAATTTTTGGTTATGGTCATAAGTATTATACATTACATCTCTGAAATTTGATAACACTATGCAACACTGAAAATGCAAACAACTTTTGCTATCTATTTTTTGAAAGTACATATTTAGACTACAAAAACCCTAGTAGGGTTTTGTCCTGTCAGATCCAGTTCGGATTTTATGGCCTCATCTAAACCGGGCTAAATCTACACATTTTTGCATTTATCAGGCCTTTATCTCAGAAACGAATAGAAATTTGGCCTTGCTGTCTTTAGCAATATTGCATCCCTAAACTAGTAGAACTTATCTTTTGAAAAAAACCACATAAGAAAAACTCCATCTAGGGCATCAAAATCTATAAAATATAGAACATTTTACATAATTGCTGAAATTCTGGTCAGTATCGGCTAAACTATTGGGAGTTGAACCAAGTAACCATTTGCTAAAATCTTCCAAATGAAGTTCTCAACAATTCTTTAGAACATTCTGAAACTCTAAAATGCTTACTTTATGTTGTTTCAGCGGTATTTTGCATCATATCTTTTACAACACTTATTTCAAACACTGTTTACACCAACAGTTTATTCTCGCATTTCGGATTTCAATACATTATTTACATTTTTATTAAATCGTCGTTGAAAAATGTACAGAAAACAACGACATAGAGGCATTTTACAACAATGACATGTTCTGAAGAGTTGTGTATTACATTCCAGGGTATATTTTACCAAAAGAAAATATTCAGAAAAACGGTTTTGGAGATACGGTGCGAAATGTATAACAATTGTGGAACTTTTGCATATATTTTGAAATTTGAGGCAATAAATGTAGTTTTTCGAGTTCATTATTTCTCCAAATATTTTATTCTTGTCCTTATCTACAAATTTGCTTCAGAGGTCAGAAGAAAATTCGCATTGGTTTCAGAGATATAGCCCCGGATTTCTTTAAAAACTCAATATTTAACAATGCTTAGAAGGGGCCATAAAATCCGAGCTGGATCTGACACAACAAAATCCAACTAGGGTTTCTTGTCGTGTGGGTCTGTACTTTCAAAAAATACTCAGTTCGAATTGTTTGCACAAGATCACCTTAAAAATGTTGCACAGTGTAATTAAATTTTCACAATCATTGAAAAGAAGTTCCGTGGAAAGCGATTGTCCAGGGATAGTGGTATAGGGTATCCCATGGTCGGCTCCGTCCGACTATAGACTTTACTTACTTGTTTTAATATATTTTGAATGTATTAGACCCATTTGACCAAAGAATCGGTTTCAACTTTGTATTTTGTGTTTCCAGAGGCTAAGAAACATTTCTACCATAAAATGTTTATATAGGTCCACGTGTTGATATAGCCCCCTTAATACAAATCTCCCGATTTTCGATATTTTGAACGTTTTAGCCTCATTATCACACCGATATGGCTGAAATTTGGTATTTAGTCTTCTTTAGGCGTATAAAACTTTACCCCAGAAATTTGTAGGTATAGGTCCACGCCATGATATAGCCCCCATAGAACGGTACCTTCCGAATTTCGGTGTTTTGAAGGTAGTGGCCACATTAATCCACCGAAACGGCTGAAATTTGTGGTGGAGGGTATAAAAAGTTCGGCCCGACCGAACTTAACGCTTTTCTTACTTGTTTGTTATTGTTTATTATTTTTTTTTTAATTTTCATGTTTCTTTTGTTGATTTATTGCTTTTTATTGATTTCTTTTTTTACATTTTGATTTGAATTTTTTCCTTAATGTTAACGTAGCTTAATATGAATTCCTTAGATGCAAATTAACGTAGTATTTTAGTATGTAAAATCTCCATTAAGTTAGCTGTAAAGAAAACAAAATAGGATAAGAAAATGAATTACAAAATGAAATAATAACAAGTAAAAAAGTATTAAGTTCGGCCGGGCCGAACTTTTCATACCCTCCACCATAAAATATTCATTCCTGTCCCCAACTTTAAGTGAGTACGTTAAAATGTCAGATAATGTACATAAAATGCTTCATTCGGGAGGCCCTTTTTTATGGTGCCTATATCTAACTGTTGACAATTTTTGGTGGGCTAGAAATTGGGAGGTACTGTTATATAGGGGTTATAATAAAACATGGGCCTATTTTGACAGTTTTTGATGGGAGCTTTTAATGTCAAATAACTCCTAATTCGGTTAAAAAATTTAGCTAGAATCCTCAAAATATCGAAAATCGGTACATAACGTGGGAACTTCAAATGTCATTAACAGCTAGTTCGAAAGTATCTGGGCTATACGAAAATATGAACTTAAACGAACAATTTTTGTTGCAGAATTTTTGTTGACTTTTAAATTTCAAATTACAGAAAGTTTGTCCAAAAAAATCCTTAGAAAATCGGGATGTTTGTTTTGGGGCTATACAAAAACATGGACCTACGTTCGGTTGAACATTTTAAGTAAAATCCTCAAAGTACCGAAAATCGGGAAGTATCGTTATATTTGGGCTATGTTGAAAATTGTTGATGCAGATGTGTGGTGACCACTACAACCTTCAAATGCCAAATTACAGTTAGTTCTGTTAAAAATTGTAGCTAAAATTGCCAAATTACTGAAAATTGGGAGGTACCGTTACATGGGAGCTATATCCGAACATGGACCTATGTTGACAATTTTTGATGGAGAGGTGTTGTGACCACTAAGAACTTCAAATATCAAATTACTGCTAGTTCGGTTTAATATTGTAGCTAAAATCATCAAATTACTGAAAATCGGGAGGTACCGTTATATGGGACTTTCTGACAATTTTTGGTGGAGAGGTGTGGTGACCACTAAGAATTTCAAATGTCAAATGTTCAAATTACAGATAATTCGGTTAAAACTTGTTGGTAAAATTCTCAAAATACCTGAAATCGGGCGGTAACGTTATATGGGGGCTATTCCAAAACATGGACCTATGTCCTCTAGTTATATAAGTTTATTGACATTTAAGAACCCTAAATGTCAATTGATAGCTAAATAGGTCTGAAAATGTAGATGAAAACGTCAAAATGCCGTAAATCGGGGGTACCGTTATATGGGGGCTATACCAAAACGTGGACCTAGGTCCACAACTTTTGTTATATAAGTTTAGTTACACTTAAGAACCCTAAATGTCAAATTATAGCTATATCGGTCTGAAAATGTAGATAAAAACGTAAAAATACCGTAAATTGGGGGGTACCGTTATATGGGGGCTATACCAAAACGTGGACCTATGTCCACAACTTTTGTTATATAAGTTTATTGACATTTAGGAACCCTAAATGTCTAAAAATGTCTAAAAATTTAGCTAAAAACGTCAAAATACCGCAAATCGGGGGTATCGTTTTATGGGGGCTATACCAAAACGTGGACCTATGTCCACAAGTTTTGTTATATATGTTTATTGACACTTAAGAACCCTAAATGTCAAATTATAGCCAAATCGGTCTGAAAATGTAGCTAAAACCGTCAAAATACCGTTAATCGGGGGGTACCGTTGTATGGGGGCTATACCAAAACGTGGACCTATGTCCACAACTTTTGTTATATAAGTTTATTGACATTCAAGAACCCTAAATGTCAAATTATAGCTACATCGGTCTGAAAATGTAGCTAAAAACGTCAAAATACCGCAAATCGGGGGGTACCGTTATATGGGGGCTATACCAAAACGTGGACCGATATAGCCCAGCATCGAACTTGACCTGCCTGCAAACAAAAGACGCATTTTCCCAAAATTTCAGCGTCCTATCTCCATTTTTGTGGATGCTAGAGTGATTACCACAGACGGACGGACGGACGGACGGACGGACGTGCTCAGATCGACTTAGTATTTTACCCTGATCAAGAATATATATACTTTATAGGGTCGCAAATGAGTATTTCAATGCGTTACAAACGGAAAAACAAACTTAATATACCCTCCATACTATGGTGGAGGGTATAAAAATGAATTTAGTTGCGTTGTAACTTACCCGCCAACTTCAAGCGTTCTTCTCTTCTCGCCCTCAAATCAAAGTGGAACAATAGGTATAGCCCCCATATAACGGTACCGCCAGATTTCAATAATTTTCAAGATTTTATCTACTCGTACAAATGTATTTGCTTTAATTTTGAATTTAGGGTTTAGGTAATTGGAAGTTATTAAGTTGGTTGAAATTTGGCTTTCTATGTTCAAGGTTGTCAAAAAAATTATCCACCGAAAAGACAATATCCCCCTCAAAATTGCGAACATAGGTCCACGTTTTG
Organism: Musca autumnalis; assembly: GCF_047663935.1. Taxonomy (NCBI): domain Eukaryota; kingdom Metazoa; phylum Arthropoda; class Insecta; order Diptera; family Muscidae; genus Musca; species Musca autumnalis. Next base: position 97,731,058 of record NW_027411977.1, on the reverse strand, counting down.
GTATGGCATTTTTATGCCCTCAGCCTTTAGGCTAACGAGGTTATATACACTTTCATACGACGAAAATGTGTCTTATCGACATAATTATTTTATGCTTAGTTTACATTTACGAAATCCACTCGATTTCAACTGTCAATTCCATAGCTCAAACGTCAAATGAAATCTCATCTGGATTTCATTTGACGTTTAACCTATGGATTTGACAGTTGAAATCGAAAAATTTTTTGAAGGTTCTAGGTGGGGGGCAGCTGCTTCTCTCATATCAATGAGTGCACCTCGATTCATATTTAGCTCAATGATATGGGACCTACTGTTTATCGCCGAGTCCGAACGGCGTGTCTTAAGACACCACTTGTGGAGAAGTTTTTCAAGGCTGAAATACTCAGGAAATGTCGCCAACACTACTGAGGGGTATTTTGCCACCGTTGAAAAATGTTTGATGTTGCCTGGCCGGGGAATCGAACCACCGACCTTCTGGGTGCAAGGCGGGCGTGCATACCATTGCACTACTTACTACCCCTTACCAAAGACACTATGCCACGCACACGAATATTAAGGTTTGCTTAAGAACTTAAATGTGCAGTGCACATGTGCACCAAGAACTGTTATTATACCCTATACCACAATGTGGAAAAGGGTATTATAAGTTTGTTTTGGTAAAAATTCATGTAACACCGCGAAATATTCGTCGGAGACCCCCAATGTGGTATACCAATCTTCATATCTCGACGAGATAAAGCGATTTTGAGATGTGTGTCCGTCCGTCAGTCCGTCCGTCCGTCCGTCTGTCCATTATAAATTGTAAACACGCTCCAGGCCGCAAATATGGACCGATCGTCACGAAATTTTGTATGGAGGTCGGGTTCAGATCAGAATAGATCCCTATTCTTATTGGTGATGATCGTGAAATATTTAGCGGGCGAAATGGACCAAAAACTTAATATTTATCCAATTTTCTAGCGGCTCTGTAGGTCTCAATAATAGTCCGATCAACGCGTAGTTTTAAATAAGGTAAGAGTATATCACAAAAGAGAAGCTTGCAATTTGAGATGGCGATAATATTTAGAGGGTTATATGGACCAATACTTTTGTGTGAAAATTGGAAAAATTTTTAATATACAGCTTATATCTTAATTCCTGGAAGTGACATTCCGGACAAGTAAGATATACTTGAAAGTGGAACGTTTTACCTTTCAATTGATGCCAATTATGTTGTTGTGCATGATCAGATAACAGAGTTACAGCCTAATATATTCCGTTATTTGTTTGTAGTGTAATAATAAACTCGCTAGAAGTCGCAATTATACATCAATAGTCACGAAATTTTGCACCATGTAAGAGAATAGGTCGAAGAAAATGCCTACAATTTTGAATGATGATCTGATATTCTTTCGCGGGTGAAATGGACCATTTTTTTTGTAAAGAAAATATAAAAATTTTATTTTTGGTCGATATTTTAATTCCTTGAGGACATATATATTACGCAAAGTAGCCTACATGTGGGAAAAAACTACTGACCTTTCCTCTGATGTAAATTGCAATAAAGTGTTTGCTAGATAACAGGCCTACTGCCTAATATGTAATGGGTTCTGTGTAGAGAACCACATTTTTATCCCATGCTACATATTGTCTCTCCAAAAGTTTATGTAACACCACGAAATATTCGACCCAGACCCCTTATTTCGTATGCCAAAATTCATATCTCGACGAGATAAAGCGATTTAGCGTCCATTAATAATTGCAAACAAGCTTTAGGCCGCAATTATGGACCGATTGTAACGAATTTTTTTAAGAAGCTTGGGTTCGGGCTAGAATAGAAATGATTAGTTTTTGCTGATGATCGTGAAATGTTCAGGGAAGGAAATGGACCAAAAACAAAATTTTAACCAATTTTGTAGCGGCTCTGTAGGTCAAAATAATAACCCGCAAAATTTTAAACAAAGTTTGAGTTTATGATGAAGAAGAAGCGTACAAACCAACGTGAAGATCAGATAATACTTAGCGGGTTAAATGGACTGAAACTTTTGTGTGAAATTGGTAAAAATTTCAAAAACGTGGCGGTTAAACAACGGAAGTAGTAGTACTACATAAGTGGGTTTCATTACTTTTTAGTTTGTGTGAACTAGATTTTCCTTTCCTGCTACAAAAATGTCTTTGTCAAGCTAGATAACTTTTTGGTTTTGGTCATAAGTATTATATATTACATATCTGATATTTGATAATTAAATTTTCACAATCATTGAAAAGAAGTTCCGTGGAGAGCGATTGTCCAGGGATAGTGGTATAGGGTATCCCATGGTCGGCTCCGTCCGACTATAGACTTTTCTTACTTGTTTTTTAATTAAAAAAACTCGCGTGTCGACGGTGAGCGTTGAACACACAACCCTAGGATTTATACACACACACACTCACTGTTCCACCGCCATTATTACTTAGTGAGGAGTAAAGTAAGTAGGTTTACCTTGTAAATTTTTTAAGAAGTAACCCATTAATTTTCATATTACTTGTAATGCGAAAAGAAGCTTGTTTATATTACTTTGTAAAGGATTACGTAATGACTACCGGATCCAAATTTTGCTGGGAAGATTTAGGTAGCCCTTACTGTGGTGCAATGGTAAACACACCAGTATGCGTATTTGGTCCAGACGCAGCAGATGCACCGAATTGACTAGGATGAATCTTCGACCAGGACCACCACCTCAATAATTATGTGTTTATGTTCGTGCGCTTTTTCACCATGGGAGTGGCAATTTATCCCGGAATGCCTGCTCCGAGCACTTTTGGTCCGTGCCGGGATAGAGATAAACCCCGGGCCAGTATGGATCTGTCGCAGATTGGCATCAACGTCGGTGAGATGCAATGGCCTTAGTGGCATGCAGGATTACTGCTATAGGTGTGTTGCCGCTTGCCGCGCCGGAACATCTCCCACTGTTTCTCCAACTTCGTATTCTATCTAAGGAATATGAAAATATCCGTCGCAAAATCCATTGCTACACTGTTCACTACTTGGAAGTCTTAAATGAGGCTGGTTGATGAGGTACTATTTCCGGCCACTAACTACCCCAAAATATTGGGTGTAACGTTCGATAGCATGTTTAAATTGTCCGCTCAAGTCACAGCTATTTGCGATAAGATCAGAAGTAGGAACAAGGTTCGGTAGCAGTTGGGGTGTTGACAAAGAAATCTTGTTGACCTCTTAAGGCCTCTGTACATACAGTCCGTTATGAGTCGCGTCACGTGTGGGTAACAACAACCATATGAAAAATGTGCAAGTGATGGGAAATTTGTTCTTGAAGTTTTCATGTGATTGTTGTAAATCGGCACTCAACAGATCGTATGTGCCGAGGCCTTTACAAAGCAATAGGCCGGTCTGTGGCAAGCTATGCGGCGCCGTAGTATGCAAATGTTAGCTCTACGGAGTGGAAGAATATTCAAACCTGCCAGTGGACCATGTTCATGAGGAGGCGAAGGTTTTGCCGGTGCATCAGCTCAACAGGATGTTTTCGATGCAGTACCGGCGTGGGTCTCATAGCAGTGATCATCCCTGTCACGATTTAATGGACAGGCTTCCCAGGCACGTCATGATTTAGAGAGAGAGAGGTTCAAAGTTATAAACAATACCCTGTAGACCAACGAGCATATCGGGCAGGCTTGGATAGCATTCACATTGATGCAGTCGCGCAGGCGGTACAGAGATACAGTGTGAATGCCGTACTTGAGGACCACCCCCATCCATCGCAACAGCTGTCAAGGCAAACACGAGTGGTCTTAGCCCAGTTTAGATTCGGTCGATGCATCCGCCTCAATTCGTATCGGTCCCGAATTGATGCCATGATATCCAACACATGCGCACACATGTATTTGTTTAGCTGCCCAGCTAACGCCACTCACCGTCTCCTCATTCTTTATCGACGCAGGTCCAGTTCAGGTTGCAGAATTTTTCAGTCTGGATGAACCGGATAACTGAAATAATACCCGAACGAACATGTTTGCGTCTCTGCAGCAGCAACGTTTCTAGTAGATCTAAACATTTTTTGTGTGTTCCATTTATTTTTTTTCACACTTCATTAATTTTGAAATTTGAATATGAACAAACATAAAACAACAAAACTTGAAGTTTGTCACAATAGACAATTTTGAAAGGAAGCGGGAATACGTGTAATGTTGATTTTCTATGGTTTTTTTTAACTTGTTCTACCTTCCTTATTGTACCACGGATGTAGCATCAAATTTTTTTTTTGGATTTATGTAAAATGAAAAACTCAACATTTCAAATGTTTGCCCACAAATATTCTTACAGTTAAAGTTCTTAAACTTAATGGCATTCTTACTTTAACTATTCTCTTCCTAGGACAGAGTAGACAAGTAGGCTCATGGGAGGTGTACCTTCAATATGACAAAATAGTGTGATGGCAAATGTGATATTCTTATTTACGTAAGTAAAGACACAGAGGATTTTTATTTCCTATAAAATGCAAAAGCTATCAACAGATCCACCGAACGGGTGGAGAACGGTATCAAATACCCTTCATTTATGCATTGAAACCCACAAAAAATGATAACTTAAAAATTGAATGGAATTAATGGGGCTGGGAAGCACACCGAATTCTGTTATTTTGTATTCTTTTTTAAATAAAAGTGGGGATAAAAGTGAAATTTAAGGGAGTGCTATTCAAGTGAATGTATGTGTATATAATTTTTGTGTTTTACGACAATTAAACGAAAAACTGTGCAACAAATGTGGCTGCAAAATGGTCAGTAACCAGTTTTCGGTTTTGTCCAACAACAAGTCAAAGGAATGGGACATAAAAAATAGAACAACATTAAAACGTCAACATAAAACGGAAACGGAAGCAGAACTTTACGTACGCCTTGCAACATATAACCGGACAATGTCTGGGCATATGGACTATCCAATGTGTATGGATGGCATCGAATAGAGTATTATGGCTATCTGGCTATGCCATCGCTATAGATGGAACACTTTAGAACGTGTACAACCACATATTGAAATATTTTCAAGTATTTTTTTATTCTTTATTCCACAAAAACTTTTTTAAATTGAACAACAATCTTCTTTAATAAAAAGCAGTATGATAGAACTTTTTCATATCAACTTTTTATTGTAAAAATTTCACATCAAACTTTAAATAAGATTAAATGTTAACAAATTAGTTAACAAGCAACTTTATACTAACACAAAAAAAAAAAAAAAATAAACTCATAACAAACAACATCGTAGAACACATCATGTATATGTAAGGAAAACATTATTTGATAGGAATTAACCAGGACTACGGAGCTGAAGGCTATGAATATGAATTGAACAATTTCACTCAAGGAGGATTCTCAGACAAGAGAAAATAAGTAAAAAAAAAATATCAGTTGGCTTTGCCGGCAGAAATTTATGGTATAAACAAGTAATAGAGGGCTACACCTACACCGCTTCCCCTGAGCAATCCATGGAATTTACTTTGTATGATTACGACATGTTATGTTTTTTTTTTTGTTTTCTTATTTATAATGGACCGAAGGACGGTTTTGACTACACATGCATACATACGAGGGTCGCTAGGAAACTATCTGGCCTAGGAAACACCCAGTGTCGTCTGACGTCATTTGACATTTTTATACCCTCAGCCATTAGGCTAGAAATGGTATATACACTTTGATACGGCCAAAAATATGCCTGATAGAAATAAAGGTTTTAGACCCCAAGTATGTTTGGACGAAATTTTTTTCAGACAATTCGATTTAACAGTGTCCGTCTGTCTGTCTGTCTCGCTGGTTGGTGCGCACGATAACTCTCGAACGGATCAACCGATTCAAACTAAATTTTGGGTATCGTAATATTTTGTATAGCGATATACACTTAGTTTAAGTTTGTAACGCCCAAAAGTCTCATAGTTCGTTTTTGGGGTTCATTATTTAATCTTCATCATAATTTACACTATTCATCGTATTATCCATTGCATAACATTATCATGAGTCTTAAATTATCATGTTTTTCGTATATGAATGATTTATTTGCATTCAAGTTTAAAGGTCACAACAAAACTCCTAGTGGTAGAAGTATAAATTTAATACGCATGTCAATTAAGCAGAGCCCCTAGTGATACTGGTGTGATGTTTGCATAATCCTGTCATGTGGTGACAGTTCAAGTGATCGTCGTTGATTGACAGTTGACCTGGCGAAATCGTATAAAAGGAGGTGCCTTTCACATACTCGTGGCAGTCGTCTGTTGATGATTGCTGGTTAGAAGAAACGGCGCGCAAACTTGCACTATAGGTCAAACAGCCCATTTTACTGGCCAAAAGTCAGATTTCGCACTTTGTATTTTCATTTATTTTGTGTTACGTTCTTGTAAGAAACACTTCAAATGTAATAAAAACAAGTAAAAAAGTATCAGTCGGCTTTGCCGACAGAGATATACCCTCAGCCTGTGTATATTGAAACAATTTTTTTTCCAAAAAACGCATGTATTTAGGGAGTTTTAAGAATTTTGGGCGTTTGAGCTGACAAAAATGTTGATTAGGATTTAATATCAAAAGTTTTGCGGAGGAGATACTAAAAAGAATGGATCTCCAGGCACTACATATGGTACCATAGGGGTTTTTTTAGAACTTCAGGGATGTTTGCTCAAGAAGTATGAACTTGCCCCTGAAAGAACTTTTACCATCGCAATTGAGGTAGCAATGCAAGTTGCTTCAACAAAAATCAAAGCGATTCGAAAGCAGGTCTTAAAGTGAACATGTATCCGAACTTTTGAGTGGGAGGTACCGGATGGAGTGGACAAATATAGTCCATATTTGAACCTGATCTATATCTGGTAGATATATTAGGATGTGTAAAGTATGGACCAATTCGGCCACTCTCTTCAAGAGTTATCGTACGCACAATTTTCCGAACATTTTTGAACTTTTGTGAGGGAGGTACCTGAAGGAGTGGACCGATATGGCTTATCATCGAACTTAAACTATGTTTGGACAAAATATTACTAAGGCCAAACTTTGGACCGAATCGGCAGACCTGTTCGAGAGTTTTTTTGCCCTCCAACCTCCTCACACGGTGTCATAGGGGTTTTTTGAAACTTTCAGGCTATTTTCTCAGGAAGTATGGACTTGCCCCTGATGAAACTTATACCGTCGTATGGAGGGCAGTAAATACAAGTTGCTAAAGCAAAAATCAAAGCGATTCGAGAGATGTTCCTAAACTGAACTTTTCCAAAATTTTGTGTGGGAGGTACCCGACGGAGTGGACCGATTGAGTCCATATTAAAACCTGATCTAAGTCTGGTACACGCTCCACGATGGGCAAAGTATGGACCAAATCGGTTACACCCTTCAAGAGTTATCGTTCGTACAAATTTTCCGAACATTTTCGAACTTTTGTGGGGGAGGTACCGGAAGGAGTGGACCGATATAGCTCATCTTCGAACTTAAACTAAGTTTGGACAAAATATTACGAAAGCCAAAATTTGAACCGAATCGGTTATCGTGCGCTCCAGCCAGCCAGACAGACAGACAGACGGACGGACATTGCTCAATCGACTCCAAATTGTCTGAAACACATTTCGTCCAAACATACTTGGGGTCTAAAACCATTATTTCGATGAGGCACATTTTGCCCGTATGAAAGTGTATATACCCTTCATAGCCTAAAGGCTGAGGGTATAATAAATTTTGTTTTTGTATGAGAAATTATGCCGTTACATGGCAGGCAGAAAATTGTATGTGATTTTGCGTATATTTGCTCGACAAGAATTCTACAACTTTTTTCAGGTTACCATATTTTCCATAATATTGATTTTTTTGAAGTCAGGGTTAAACCTCTTACAAAATAATATTAGCCAAATTGGAGTCTACAGCATTCTGCTGTGTTCTAAAGTCAAATTATTTACAAATCTTTTATAAATATATACAGTTATAGTCAAAATATGTCACATCATATTGTGGGATTTTCAAGGTAATAATTTTAAGGCACATTCACATTAAAACTAAAACGAAACACAACAAAAAAGCTTCTGAACTTATCGGACGTTGATGCCTTCAATTCTGTAGACAAATAACAGATCTTCCAGTTTTTGTCCCCAAAGGGTTAAGGTACCAGTTGTGTATTTGGTCCATAAAGGGTTAATTTTTTAGCCCACGTTGTTCCATTTTTCTCCCTGAATCTAAAAACGCTATATTAACTTAAACCAAATACTTGTTTTAACTTTAAGACTTTTGGCCAATAAAATGGCCCGTTTGACCTATAGTGCCTTGGTTGAATTGAGTCGAAGTATTCTATGCAATATTCCTTGGCTCATAGTGGGGACTGAACTACGGCGACGGGTGGGTGTATAGCGATATACACTATTCTCTAGCTGTGCGACGCGACTGAACCACGGGTGGGTGTATAGCAATATACACAATTCTCTAGCTGTGTTGACGCTACTTAACTACGGCGACGGGTGTGTGTGTAGCAATACACACTATTCTCTAGCTGTGTTACACACTATTCTCTAGTTGTGCGACGCGACTGAACCACGGCGACGGGTGGGTGTATAGCAATATACACAATTCTCTAGCTGTGTTGACGCTACTGAACTATGGCGACGGGTGGGTGTGTAGCAATACACACTATTCTCTAGCTGTGCGACGCGACTGGGTGTGTAGAAATACACACTATTCTCTGGCTGTGCGGACGGAAAACTAGACTGAACATGGATACTCATCGCGCCGCCATCTGGTCAAGCCGCTGCCACCATTATTCTTCGATATTTATCGGGCCGCCGCACAGTGTCACGACCGTGGCCAAAAATGGTAAAAACTAAATACTTCGTGAACAAATTTATTGATGGGGAGTGATAAAAAAAATATTAATTGAGAAGAATCTGAATTTTGGTACTGATACGTGAAGTAGTTTTTGCGTATTTAATACGTATTTTTGTGTGTTTTTTTTTCTAAAATTAATAAATTATATTATGCGTTAATATTTAAAATTTAAAAGTAACGATCGCTGCAAAAATGTTTCCTAAGTTCTCTTGGGATGTAATAAACTTGGCTACACTTTTGTTTGCATGTAAATATTAATCATATGGTATTTACATTTACCCAAACATGTATTACTACGTTTATTAATTTTTTGAGTGGAGTGGAAAAAAATGGTATAAAAGTGTATATCGATATTTTTTGCTGTATGAGTAGCAAAAAGTGAGTACTTCAAATATATAAAGGTCCCAGCTGCAGAGGTTTGCAGACGAATGTGTCATTTCTCTTTTTCAGCGACCACCTCATTGAGAGGATACCCCCTTTTTTAACAAATCGTTTTGCGGTGTAGGCTATAGCGCGAAAACGATAGAACCGACCATCATATATTTTTGAGGGCTTATTAAGTACCTAATAATCTGGCTTTAAAACGAGAGAATTTTAAAAATATCAATTTTTAAAAAAATTGTGAACAGCGAATATCAAAATTCGATTTTTTAAAAAAATTTACCGCTTTTTTGACCACTAATCGGTCAAAAAAAAAATTTTAAGGAAATTTCTCATATATAAAGACAAGAGTTTGATATATTCAATATGTTCACAAACAATATGAAGACTAAACACCAAATTTCAGTCATATCGGGTGGATATTGAGGCCACAACACTCAAAATACCGAAAATGAGGAGGCACGGTTCTATGGGGGCTATAGGACGACGAGGACCTATACTGACATATTTCTGGTGGAAGGTTATAAGTCCTCCAACGGAGACTTAATACCAATTTTCAGCCATTTCTGTGTGGTAATCAGGCTAAAACCTCCAAAATACCGAAAATCGGGAGATACCGTCCTATGGGGGATATATGAAGGCATGGACCTATGCAGACAAATTTCAAGGTGAAGGTATAATGGCCCCTACGAAGACTTAATGCCAAATTTCACCAATTTCGGTGTAATAATGAGGTTAAAATCTTCAAAATACCGATAATCGGGAGGTACCGTTGTATGGGGGCTATGCCATCATTATTCGTCGATATTCATCGGGTCGCCGCATTGTCAAGCCGCTGCCACCATTATTCGTCGATATTAATCAGGTAAAAACTGCGAAAATACCGTAAAGGCCGATCTTGTAGAGAATTTTCATAGCTACAACATTTTCTTTAGTCCAATTTTGATAGGACTTGCGGTTTCTAAGCAAAATCGTGAAATCCTAAACAACCCCTAAAAATGTCAACTTAAATCGCGATTTATTTAAAAAGCGCTCCGGCGATTTTTTTGTTTTTTGATATTTCTCATCTATAAACAATGTAGTTTCAGAATCCGCAAAAACTTCTGAGGTACAAGCATCATCCATTTAAAATTGTTTCAAGAGCACCGTGGTATTCCTTCATGCAATAGCAAATAATTTGTTGAGATTTTTTTTAATCATAGTATTTTTATAAAAAATTATTTTGAAAGTGGTATGTGCGGGACATTTTTAAATACTTGAATGAAACCCTAATGTACATATTCCAAATTTTCCCCATTGTTCCCTTCGAAATAAATGCCGCGAATTTCGAAATGAAAACAAACAAATCAATACTTCTTAGAACAAAAAGAAAAAGAGAAAATTAGTTAATTCTTCACCTTTCTCTTTACCTATCACTTCTTTAGTGACTAAAAGCGCAGTGCTGTGCCAAAGCTTTTTGATTGAATTTTCAACTTTCTTTTGTTGTGATTGTTTTAAAAATTTTTAAGACTTTAAAGGTGTCTACCACATTTTTTGCCAATAGTATCTTCAACTACTTTATAACTTACTTTGAAATAATTGAAATGCTGCAACGAAGAAAAAGTCAAATGAATATTTGCCAACTTAATTGCGGTCGTGGGAACGCCACAATCCCCTTCTTTTCGCTTTCCTTGATATCAACGACTTTGAACTAAAAATGAGAAGTTAAGCACCAAGACATTGATGTTGCGTAAAAACTTTAAATGTTGACTAATTAATTCGAAATACGTTTTTTCAAACTGCGCTTTTTCAGGAACAGCATTCTGGGAATTATTAATGAAGAAAAATAATTAAAAGAGAGTTATAGACGGACGGGACCGTCCATTTGATATTCCCTGGTTTTATATGATTGCGAAGTCTCCACCTTGACCAAAAATTATGAAATTAAAAAATGTTGTGTAGCGTTACATAAAGCTATTTTAAAGGGTTTTTAGTTGATTTTATATGAAATACTAGCAAAATGCCCGCTACTTCGTATGCGGAAAGGATATAAAAAAAAAAACAAATAAACAATATATAATATGGAAATGACAAACACTGAAAATTTGGTCGCACTAATACCAATTTTAAGTTCGATTTTCAAAAAGATTAGCCGTATCTCACCCTTACACATTAACAAAAAATAAAAATTCCAGCACTGTCCCTACACCCAAAAACAAATTGAGTACCATTAAGTAATTTTCGTATACTTATGGTACGTATTTCGACGACATATCGCAGCCATACACGGACATTAATACAAAATAATTACAGTAAATTCCATAATAATTACAGATCTCAAGATTCCAGCTGTATCCGTTCGTCCAATTCCAAATTGTACCAAACTTAGTATCAAGTCGAACTCTTCGTACCCATAAGTAAGATTTTCCAAAACTACCTCAATCCTTCACTTTAGTAGTAATCTTACTTCAAAATTTCAGGATTCAAACTCTATCCGTTAAACCAAATTAAAATTGTACTAAATTTAGAACAAATTATAACTTTCGTACCAATTTTCAAAACTTCCTCAACGCAACAGGGCTACAATAATCATACTTTCAAATTGCAGGATTCCACCGCTATCCGTTCACCTACATACAAATTGTACAAAATTTAGTACCATTTAGTGCTTTTCGTAACCATAAGTTTGCTTTTTCAAAACAATCTGAATCCTACTCTTCGACTGTAATCGTAATTCCAAATTTCAGGATTCCAGCTCTATTAATTCACCCGAATCCAAATTGTATCAAATTTAGTACCATTTCTTTCCCAAACAAAACTTCAGGATTCCAGCTCTACCCGTTCACCCAAATCCATATTGTACCATATTTAGTACCATTTAGTACTTCTCTTACCCATACGTACGACTTTTCAAAATTTCCTCAATACTACACTCCTACAGTAATCTTAATTCCTAATTCCAACACTATCCGTTTACTAAAATTCAAATTGTACCAAATTTAGTGCTTTCTGTACCCATAAGTACGAATTTCCAAAACTACCTCAATTCTACTGTCCGGCAGTAATCTTAGTTCCAAATTTCAGAATTCCAGCTCTATCCGTTCATCCAAATCCAAATTGTACCAAATGTAGTACCATTTAGTACTTTTCGTACGGTACGAATTTCCAAAACTATCTCAATCCTACACCCCTACAGTAATCTTAATTCAAAACTTTAGGATTCCAGCTCTATCCGTTCACCCAAATCCAAATTTAGTACTGCTCGTAATCATAAATACGAACTTCCAAAACCATTTCCTTATTTCAACGCCATTTCCCAACCTTGATTCCCATACCAAATTTGAAGATTCTAGCTTTATCCATTAAAAATATGCAATTGGTACCAAATTTAGAAACTTTTAGTACTTTTCGTAGTACTTTAGTACTTTTCGGGTTGCAAATTCTAACTCTTTCCGTTTACAAAAATTCATACTTTAAATTAAAATAAATAAAATTAAAATACTTAAAATTCAGGATTCCAGTTCTATCCGTTCACCCAAATCCAAATTGTAATAAATTTAGTACCATTTTCGTACACATAAATACGAATTTCCAAAATTTCCCCAATCCCATGCTCCAACAGTAATCTCAATTTCAAATTTCAGGATTCCAGCTCTGTCCGTTCACTCGAATCCCTATTGTACCAAATTTAGTACTTTTCGAACACATAAGTACGAATTTCCAAAACCACCCTCATGTCTCAGTCCTACAGTTCACAGTAATCTTAATTCCAAATTTCAGGTTTCCAGCTACATACATACGTTCACCCAAATCCAAATTGTACTAAATTTAGTACCATTTAGTACTTTTCGTACCCATAAGTTAGAATTTTCAAAACTACCTCAATTCTACACCCCACCAGTAATCTCAATTCCAAATTTCGAGATTCCAACTATATCCGTTCACCCAAATCCCCATTGTCCCAAATTTAGTACCATTTAGTACTTTTCATTCACATAAGTAAGAATTTCCAAAACTTCCCCAGTCCTACACTCCAACAGTAATATCAATTCCAAATTTCAGGAATCCAGCTCTATCCGTTCACCCAAATCGAAAATGTACCAAATTTAGTGCTATTTAGTATTTTTCGTACCCTATGTACGAATTTACAAAACTTCCACAATACTAAACTCCACCAGTAATCTCAGTTCCAAATTTAGAGATTCCAGCGCTATCCGTTCACCCAAATCCCCATTATACAAAATTTAGTTCCATTTAGTACTTTCCGTACACATAAGTACTAATTTCCAAAACCACCCTCATATCTCAATCCTACACTTCAACAGTAATATTAATTCCAAATTTCAGGTTTCCAGCTCTATCCGTTCATTCAAATCGAAATTGTACTAAATTTAGTACCATGTAGTACTTTCCGTACCCATAAGTACGAATTTTCAAAACTACCTCAATCCTACACCCCACCAGTAATCTCAATTCCAAATTTCGAGATTCCAGCTATTATCCGTTCACCCAAATCCACATTGTATCAAATTTAGTACCATTTAGTACTTTTCATACTCATAAGTACGAATTTCCAAAAGTTCTTCAATCCTACACTCCAACAGTAATCTCAATTCCAAATATCAGGATTCCAGCTCTATCCGTCCACCAAAATTCCTATTGTACCAAATTTAGTACTATTTAGTACTTTTCGTACACCTAAGCACGAATTTCCAAAACTACCCTCATATCTCAATCCTACACTACAACAGTAACCTTAATTCCAAATTTCAGGTTTCCAGCTCTTTACGTTCACCCAAATCTTAATTGTACTAAATTTAGTACCATTTAGTACTTTTCGCACACATGATTGGTAATTTTCCAAACCATTTCCTTTTAGAAGCACCACTTCCCAACCTTGATTTCCATACCAAATTCCTATATTCCTATATTCCTGGGGCCTATTATTGATTTCATTAATTATTTAGCGATTTCTTCAAATTACAGATATTGAAATTGAATAGTTATGACTGTACATCTCCATATACGATAAAATTCTTAATTGCAAATAAATCGTGGTAATATCCACAATTTTATTGCACTTTCATTGATTTGCGAACATTTAGTTATTAGCAAAAAGTGAGGTCCATACAGTTTTTAGTTGTTGTTATTTCTGGCCGATTTCTGAATTTATTCCCCTAATGTTGTCTTCAACAGCAACTCATTTGTTCAACAAACCAACATCATTTATTGAAAGAATTTTTGTTTTAATTTTAAATTGAAAATCAAAATTTTTACAAATGCATCGTTTGTAATCATCTTTTCTAACTGTATTTTAACGAATGAAAATCTTTTGTGCGACACCTGTTATGTGAAAACTGAATCAGGATCGGTTTGTATTTTTCGCGTAATTGATGTTTATTCCATTATCACCAACTGCGACATCTGTTGCAATGGAAGATAACAAATGTCTTGTCTTTCTATTATTTAGTGGTTTACGATAAAATAAGTGCGCCTAGAAGTAAACTACAAAATTTGAAATTATGTGTGATCTCTTACGATATCAAGAAGTTATAGCATTGTTAATTTGACACATGTCATGCAGAGGGCCAACTAAGTGAATAAGTACGTAATAGTAATGAAAAATAAGGATTTTTGTTGTTGTTATTTTTTGTGGTTCCAGGACGAATTTTCTAAAACCCGGCCTTATCTCGCACATTTGCATCAACAGTGACCCACTGGTGAAATTTCAAGCTCCTAGCTTTAGCCGTTTTGGCTGGGCGTTGATGATGAGTCAGTCAGTCAGTCAATCACTTACCACCAAGCTCATTTATATATATAAGATAGATTGACAGAAAGTATATAATTTCAATAGAGAGAGTTTAGAATATTTTAGATATAACTTTGAAATTTGGAGCAGAGTATAATATTAGTCTTTGGATGTTTAAAATTGATATGAACCGCCTGGTATTTCGAAGTTTTTAAACAAATTCTCCAACAGAGAATTTACCGCGAGGACTGATTCTGATAAGAAGATCTATCTAAAAGCGCTATTAATGTTATTTGTATACCAATAATTAATTGAAATAAATGACTCAAAAAGAAGAATAACTCGAATCCGCGAGTGCAGATTGGACTTGTACCGAACTATTGTAAGAAAATAATATTCTTTTATGTCATAAAAACACCAAAACTTTACTATTTTACCAGAAGTGATAGACAACTAAAAATTTCAGAAAATTACATTTATGGTCAAGAATTGACACATTTTTAGTAGTAAAAATGTGTAGATTATTGCAGGTTCTGAAACAGGCCTTTGGAAAAAAACAGCAAACAAATTTTATCAGAAGTTGGGCGATACCAACCACGACTCATAGACTCCGAATTCTACTCGCAGTACTGTTTGAAACTACGAAATCCACATTAGGTCTCGGCAAAATTTTAACTAAGTCCTGACAAAATAGGTTAAGTCGAAAAACTCCATCAACTGATATCCCAGTGATTGTTGTTCCGCCTTATTTATATCTTAATTGTACGATTAGAAGTTTATGAACTCTATGACATTTAAAACTTTCCAAGGACTATGACTTCTGTCGGCACAGGGGAGGCAAACTTTTGAAAATTCATAACTTTTGTTTTCTCGAAAACAAGTTAAAAAGTATCAGTCGGGTTTGCCGACAGAATTATACTCTTAGCCTGTGTGAGCTGAGACTTTAATCTATTGACAGATCGAATACGGGCTTTATAACCAAAATCTTTGTCCTAAAATTGTGTAGTCAGGGAGTTTCAGAATTTCATGGCCTTTTTAAGACGTATAAACTTTCCGATAAAAATATCCAAACATTTGCGAATAAATGCTTATGTTGAGCTCATAAATTTAACTTCTATAAGTGCGCAACAGTTTTGCACTTTTGTGGAGAAGATACCTGAAAGAAGGATCCATTTTGGAAGTGAACCTAATTTTGGAAGTCATTCTTTTGATAGTTATGGTGTCAAGCTGTCATTTTAGTTGGTCATGGTAAGATTTAGAGCTTTTGAACCGTTATGTCAGGAAGCATGGACTTACCCACGAAAAATAGAATATCGCTGTAAACAAGACCGCAGGCAGTAGCATGGGTCGAAATGTCCAATGGATTCTCGAAGAGCCCTTATATTGCACTTATGTTGAAATTTTGTTAGGGAGGTATCCGAAGATGTTGTCGCGTATAGCCCCTTTTGGTGCTTGATATACATATGTACGTCCGGAAGTAATTTTCGGATGTTCAAAGTTTCGGTGAAATCGGATATGGAAATTTTGTGTGGGGGGTACCTGAAGGAGTGAACCGATACAATCCATTTCTGAACCTAATCTATGTCTCGAAGAAATCGATTTGGACCTTCGAGAGTTATTGTGTGCACCATTTTAGCGAAACATTTTGTAGTCTTGGCCCAAACTACCAAAACTATAAACGAAAACACACTTACATGTCACGCCTGCTGCTTACGCCTGCGAAGTTTTTGCGGATTCTTAAGTTACAATGTTCATAGATGATAAAAATGAAAAAAATCGCCGCAGCGCTGTTTAAAGTAATGGCGATCAAAGTTCACATTTATAGCGTTTTTAGGTTTTCAAGATTTTGCTTGGAGACCGCATGTCCAAATGAAATTAGGTTCGATCAAATGTTGTAGCTGTGAAAGTTCTCTAAAAGATTGACCTTTATAGTTTTTTCCTAGGTTTTACCATTTTTGAGATATAGTAGTTGAAATTTAGACAATGAACTGACTGTCGCCTCCTTATAAAACAATGTCGTGCACGTTGCCCGTTAACTAACTAAAAGTGGAATGTGCTGGAAATTTTTTGCAGATTCTAAATCTACAATGTCAATAGATGGAAAAAAATAAATAAAAAACCAAAAAAAATGACGAAGGGATTTTGAAATAAATCGCGGTTAAAGGTCACATTTTTAGGGTTTTTTTATGTTTTCAGGATTTTGCTTGGAAACTGCAAGTCCTACCGAAATGCGACTAAAGAATATGTTGTAGCAGTGAAAATTGTATACAACACTTTTTACTCACATTTCAATATGACTTGCGAAAACGTAAAACTCCCCTAAAAATGTGAGCTTTTATCGCGATTTATTTGAAAATCCCTCCAGCGATTTGTTCTTGTTTTTGGATTTTTCTCATCTATGAACATTGCTGTTTCAGAATCTGCACTTCCTAGGTGTAAGCGGTTTTCATTATGATTTAGTTAGGGCAAACCGTACATGACATTGTTTTATAAGGAGGTGATACAGTCGACGCATTGTCCCAATTTGAACTTCTATAAGAAGATATTATAAAAGTCAACCTTTTAGAGAATTTTTACAGCTACAACATTTCGGATTGCAATAGGACTTGTGGTTTGCAAGCAAAATCGTAAAAAAAACTAAAAACCCCTTCTATTTTGTCACAACAAAAATCGCTAGCCTAAGTTCTTCAACATATTTTCAAGAATATTGTTTTAGTTAGAGTTTGACCATCACCATGAGTGGATAAACAAAATTAGGGATTTTACGACTGTGTTTTTAGTTGTTTTTTTAATGAATTTTTATTTATATTTTATTATATTTATTGAAATGGAGATAAAAATAGAAAATCTAATAATTAGTGGAATGACGGAGACTGTCCGTAGTCAATGAAGCAATTACTGCTTTAAGAAACAAAATATTGTATCCAAACATCATGGACGTATGCAGGGGACACAAAAGTTGAAGGTGAGTTATTATTTAGAAAACCTTTTAATTTGTTAAAATTGTTCACTCTTTCAATTCTATTTACAAATGACAACGCCCAATTATATCATAAATGTCGTTAATGTCTGAGGAATTAAAAATGATGCCTTGTATCCATGGACAAAGCTAATTGCAATAAAATTATTTAAACATATTTAAACATAACAATAGATTTATTGAACGTCTTTCATGTTTCCGGTATATATAACGGCTAGTCAAATGTGAAAGAAATCGGACCGATTTATATCATAATAATTTATTTAGATCTTAATATATATCTAAATTAAATTAAATTTTGTTACAATTCTGTCACACGTTATAATTTTAATAAACGCGTGATCGGTGAATCAGATACACTCCGGTTCATCTGAATAGAACCAGCCAGTATTTGTCTACAAATTGTAAATTTTAATTTTGTGGACATGTAGAGTATATAGTAGCCGATATTTTCAATACCTAACATGTTTCACATATGCGTCGTAACGGTACTTTTTACTCGCTTTATGAAAAAATGTCAAAATATTAGCATTTTTTAATGGTTCACCCTAATAATTTACACAAATCCTTTGTTAGATGTGGTAAACTTTAACAAAAAACTATTTATAATTATAAATAAATGCCGTGAGTGTTAATTGCTATCAAATATTGTGGAACAATTTGTATTAGGGTCTTGAAATTTGATGAAAATCGATGCTTAGAGCACCAAAAAATATTTTTATGAAGAAATCGGTAGAAAAAATTTATAAAGACAAAATGTTATACTGAATTATGTTCAAAATTTTCTATACTACAATAAAATTACAAAAAAGTCACATTTGACAGGTTTATGAGTCCGAAACAGAGGAAGTATGGAAAGATAACTCATCCAACTAATCCAAAATCCAAAATTTGATATGTTATCTTAGGAAAGTGAATGCAAATCGATGGGTTCCACACAGTTTCGTTGGCCGCCGAACGCTCCATGTCACCATCAAGTCCTTGGAATTTCAAAAGGTTCTAAGACATTTGATGTGATGAAAAAGCTTAGCGATAGGTGAAGGCACACGTTAATTTTTTCGAAAGGAAAGAGCTTAATTTGGATGGTTATGATGTTCACACATCTTTTACTCATAGTATAAGTACCGAAAAAATATTTCTGATCCGTTATTACACATAAAGAGCGCCTTTGTTTCTGTGCTTTCCATGTCATGCGATATCTTCTAAATCAAAGCCCTTGATGTTGCGTGAAGCGTTCGGCGGTGGGATTTTCTTTATTTTTTGGACCTGTACATGTTCACAGCCAACGAAACTGGGTGGAATCCATCGATTTGCATTCACTTTCCTGAGATAAAATATCAAATTTTGGATTGGAAAGGTAGAATTTGAAGTTATCTTTCCATACTTCCTCTGTTTCGGACTCATAAACCTGTCAAATGTGACTTTTTTGTAATTTTATTGTAGTATAGAAATTTTTGAACATAATTCAGTATAACACTTTGTTAAATGGTTTTATTTAGCTCACCCCGTTTGTTTTATTATTTATTCTTGGGTCAAATTTAGTAATTCAAATTTCACCCTCTTCCTGTCAACCGATTAATCTGAAATTTTGGTGACAACACACTTATGTTTATTCATTATCATTATAAATTCAAGATGGCGGCCGCTACAAAATGGCGGATAACGTAGGTTTTATCAATCCCATCAATATGGGTATCAAATGAAAGGGCTCAACAAGCGGAATACAATATACTATAAAAAATTGAAATCCAAGATGGCGGCCGCTACAAAATGGCGGATAACGTAGGTTTTATCAATCCCATCACTATGGGTATCAGATGAAAGTGCTCAACCAGTAGAATACAATGTATTATATAAAATTAAAATCCAAAATGGCGGATAACTTAGGTTTTATCAATCCCATCAACATGGGTATCAAATGAAAGGATAGTTGACCGTTTAAATGTCCATTACTCGTGAGAACAAAATAGTAAAAAAAATATAAAAATACAAACACAAATAAAACAGAAACTGCAACACAACGTAAACGAAGGCTTCAAAAAGCGAATGAAAAGTATAAAGCAAAATGAGCTAAAGAAAGTGAAGGTGATAGAAATTGTCGATTACAGAAACGACGGGAACAATTAGCGTCAAAAACACCTGTGCAATATGAGGCCAGGTTAAAAAAGCAACGTCAGCGATATACACAAATGACGGCGTCAGAAACGCCTGAAGAATATGGGTTAACAAAGCAACGTGAGCGATGCACACAGATGATAGCTTCAGAAACGCCTGAAGAATATGAAGCCAGGTTAACAAAACAACGGATACACACAGATGTGTGTTGCCTTTACTACTATCATGGGCTTCTACAATACATAAAATGCAGGGCAGCACTGTGGATCACGCAGTCGTATACTTAGGTGCGAAACTGTTTGAAGAAGTTCAAGCCTACGTGGCTCTTAGTAGAGTAAGATCTTTGCAGGGACTACGTATAGAGGAGATGAACTGCAATAAACTAACGGGCAAGAAACCTTGCAATAATGAAGCACTAAATGAATTAAACAGAATGCGAAATAAAAACTAAAAACTAGAAAATAAAAATAGGTAAAAAACTTTTTAAGTTAAACGGTTTTATGTTAAACATACATTGCAATGTTTAAGATAAATGTACTAAAAACCAAAAAATAATAAAATAGATACAGTCGTGGGAATTATAAACATATGCATAGACTAGACTAAAATAAAACCGTGGGGCACGTCAATTGTCTGCAATCGTTGATTAAAATGTTTGTTTTGTAATGTTACACTATAATTAGGCAATTGTACAACCGACAACGATGGACGTGTGATAAGTAGGGCTAGAATGTGGAAACAAGCTAGCAAGCTCGATTATAAGCGAGTTTTAGGGTTTCATAGTGGTGAGCGAGTAGTACTTTGTCGATTAAAGACAAACTACGAGCAGTGAAACGATTCCTTGCCAGCCAGCAGTGTGAATGTCCAACGATAAACTAGTTGAAACATCTCTTTTATTTACATGGAGTGTATAACTATTGGAATTTCCATGAGCAAGAAAATAGTAAGTAATTTCCTCACCGTCTGCGGGCCAACTGCCTAACGACGAATTAAACGATTCTTCTATCGCACATTAAGTCGATAATTTGTAGACAATTGACGTGCCCCACGGTTTTATTTTAGTCTAGTCTATGCATATGTTTATAATTCCCACGACTGTATCTATTTTATTATTTTTTGGTTTTTAGTACATTTATCTTAAACATTGCAATGTATGTTTAACATAAAACCGTTTAACTTAAAAAGTTTTTTACCTATTTTTATTTTTATAAATTGTTCTACCGATTTCTTCATAAAAATATTTTTTGGAGATCTAAGCATCGATTTTCATCAAATTTCTAGAAACTAATACAAATTTTTGCACTATATTTAATATCAATTAACACTCACGGCATTTATTTATAATTATAAATAGTTTTTTGTTAAATTTTACCACATCTAACAAAGGATTTGTGTAAATTCTTAGGGTGGTTCTATCCTGGTGAACCAATAAAACATGCTAATATTTTGACATTTTTTAATAAAGCGAGTAAAAAGTACCGTTATGACGCATATGTGAAACATGTTAGGTATTGAAAATATCGGCTACTATATACTCTACTTGTCCACAAAATTATAATTTACAATTCCTCTCCTTTCGTCAGATATAACGGTATTTGTAGACAAATATTGGTTGGTTCTATTCAGATGAACCGGAGTGTATATTAAATCGAGCGAAAATTTATGGGACCAAAGAAGAGATATGGTAGAAGCAATCATATTTTAAGAACAAAATAGTGTATTTTAAAAATTTGAAAATATATATTGTTTGTTTCATCCATATATTTTTTGTCGGGAACCATAATGACACAAAATATATTGCTGGGTACAATACATGTTTCCAGATTTTTATAATACACTATTTTTTTCTTAAAATATGATTGCTCCTACAATATCTCTTCTCTGCGTGTATAAAATAAAAAAGTATAAAAAGTTCGGCCTGGACGAACTTAACGCCGTTCTTACTTGTTATATTTATACCCTACACCACTATTTGGGGAGGGTATTATAAGTAGGTTTTGCCCAAAAAGTTTGTAACGTATCGAAATAATGGTCGTAGACCCATACTTATATATACCAAAATGAATGTCTCGACGAGCTGAATCTATCTGGCTATGTATGTCCGTCCGTCAGTCCGTCCGTCCGTCCGTCTGTCCATCTAAACCTTGTAATCACGCTACAGGTCGCAATTTTGATCGGATCGTCACGAAATTTGTTGATGAGGGTCCCGGAGGGGAAGAAACCTATTGATTTTGGTGATGGTCGGATAATATTCAGGGTTCGGAATGGGCAAAAAACTTATGTGGATAAAAAGACAACGTTTTTTCCAAAGCGAATATCTCAGCTTCTATATGTTGTATACCAAAAGCAAGACCTGACAATAAAAGTAAAAAATATCACCTTTCTAATGATGTAAAGTAAGTTCTCGTAGGTGATCAAACAACGAAGATATTACAATAGTCGCTAATAAAACCCAAATTTTCATTCTTGCGATTTGAATTATAATGACGAATATCACAGCTTTGGTTGGGGACTTTTCAAAAGCAAAGCCTGACTATGAAAGTACAAGATCCCATCTTTACAATGATGCAAACTAGGTCGACGTAGGTGACCAAATAACGGAGATATTTCAATAGCCGTTAATACATCCCATTTTTCCATTTTTTTTGGAAATCACGCCTACAGGTCGCAATTTTGATCAGATCGTCACGAAATTTTGGGTGTTGATTGGGTTCCCGGAGTGGAAAAAGCCTATTGATTTGGTGATGGTAGGATAATAATTAGGGGTCAGAATGAGCAAAACAGTTATTTGGAGAAAGAGTCTACATTTTATTCCAAAGCAAATATCTCGGCGTCTATAAAAGGTATATAAAAAGCAAAACTTGGCAATGAAAGTAGAAAATATCACCTTTGAAACGATGTAACGTAGGTTGTCTTAGGTGGTCACACAACGTTGATATCGCAATAGTCGCTAATAGAACCAACTTTTCCTTTTTGCGATTTTATTAATAATGACGGAT
Organism: Musca autumnalis; assembly: GCF_047663935.1. NCBI lineage: Eukaryota > Metazoa > Arthropoda > Insecta > Diptera > Muscidae > Musca > Musca autumnalis. Next base: position 97,708,038 of record NW_027411977.1, on the reverse strand, counting down.
ATCACACCTTTGGTTTGGGACCTTCTAAAAGCAAAGCCTGACTAACAAAGTAGAAAATCCCATCTTTAAAATTATGCAAATTAGATTGGCGTAGGTGGTCAAAAAAAAAAAAAAGAGATATCGCAATAGTCGGTAATGCATCCCTTTTTTCCACTTTTTCTGCAATCACACTACAGGTCGGAATTTTGATTGGATCATCACGAAATTTTCTCACAGAGATAGAAGCATATTGATGTTGGTGATGTCGATAGCAGTCAAATATAAAATTAAATATTAATTATTTTGGTTCAGTTCGCCTTAGGTCATTTGGTATAAAAGCCAGATAGGTGAAAACTTTCGTATCTCCGTAAAAGAAATGTTTTCGAGTGAAAATATTATGTACAGGGGTAGTGGTGTAGGGTATCGCATAGTCGGCCCCGTACCGACTATAGCCTTTTCTCACTTGTTGAAATCATAAATCAACTTTTCATTCATCTTTTAAAAAATAACATTTAACAACAAGAATTCCAAATTAAATTATCTCGCTTGCGTGTTTCATTTCTCATAATAATGTGTTTTAATTAGCATCCCTCAAAATAGAATTTATGCATTTTCTAAGCATGCATAATGAAGTAGCTTAAACTATTTTAAAATATATGGTGCGAATTTTGTGAATCAGAGATTTAAAGCAGATAAATTTACTTTTTGGAATTAACAATCTTAATCATGGAAAATAATGATTAAATCATGGAATATAATAATGGCATAATTAAAAGTTAACTGTAAAAAGTTCTAATAAAAAATCCCCCTGAAAGTTTCTCTTGTTTGCTTCTCTTAATAGTTGTCGTAAAATAAAAAATAAGTTCAAATTCAATTTAACCAGTAAGCTTTAAGAATATTCCAATATATGTGCACTAACAAGGTGTCCGCTACTTCGTATGCGGAAAGTAAATATAAAACAAATAAACAATATTTGATATGGAAGTGGTAAAGTATGGACATTTTGTTGGTAATTGATATTTAGTTCCATTTAAATACTCTTCGTACGCCTTTAGTAAAATTTGCAAAAAATCGACGTATCTCGCGCCAAAACATCAACAACGACCAATATTTTCAATTAAGGGATAAAAACATTTTTATAAAAAAATATTGTCACATAAGTCTACGTTTCCAAAATACCCGTTTATAATTTACTTAGAAAACGCCTTCGTGTTCACACGATGCCAATGATACAATATGTAATACAATTTTTCAAACCCACGACCTTATCTAAAATTTTTCAATTTTAGCCCTACTGGTTCGCCTAATACCTACGGTATTACATATATATCCTACATTTACTAAATCTTATATGCTAATTTTCATAACCATTCTGATCAAATCCCAACAATGATCCTCATAACAAATTTCAAATCGCTGGATTTACCACTTCATTCAATATCAATGCTTCAATGTTTAGTACTATTTAGTACTGCTAGTATACTTATTGTTTAATATCTTTTAGAACTTTAAGTACACTAATAGAATCATTCCAATTTATATAATTTTAGATTTATTCCCACACGCAATACCAAAATTGTACAAAATTTAGTATGAGGTAGAATAAGCGTAAAAAATACCTCCTTATATCAACCCTATATACCAACCGTGATTCTCATTTCCCAATATACCTATATACCAACCGTCATTTCAAGTTCCTAAAAAAAAAAAAATATATGCCACTATCAAAACCAGAACCTTAATTCCAAATTCAGGATTCCAGCTCTAAAATTTCTCCCATATCCAAAATGTACCAAATTTCGTACCATTTAGAACACATAAGTGCGAATTTCCTCCTCCTCATTTCCAACTGCTATCCCAATACCGAATTTCAAATTCCAACTTGACCCCCTCAACCCCACACACAAGTAGGGACTCCAATATAAATTTTTTGAATTGCACAGCTCTGGGTCACCGCCTATTTTATGGTACGTACATTTATATAGCAACCTACATATACCAACGCTCTATACCTACAAACATCCAATAACAAACTGACTACAATTTAGCACTTTTCGTATACTTATTGTATGTAAGTATTTCAACAACCACATCCACATCTCAACCCTACTCACATACAGCGACTTTCATACTAAATTTTCGAATTGCAACTCTATTCCTTAACCCAATATCCGTTTCGGAATTTTCGTACACATAAGGCGTAATTTCCGAAATCTCTTTCTTACCTCCCTTCTACACACCAACGGTGATCCTAATATTAAAATTCAAAATTCCAGTTCCATATTTTAGCAAATACCAAACTATTCCAAATTTAGTTCCACTTATAACCTTTCGTACACGTAAGTAAGCATTTCCAAAACTACCTCCATATCTCAACCGCACACTTAATGCCGTAGTTCAGGATTCCATCTCTATCCGTTCACACATATCCAAAATGTACCAAATTGAGTACTATTTAGTACACATAACTACGAGTTGCCAAAACTACCTCAACGCTACACTCCAACAGTAACCTGAATTCCAAATTTCTGGAGTCCATCTCTATTCATTCCCAAAAATTTAAATGGACGAAATGTAGTGCCATTTAGTACTTTTCATACACATAAGTACGAATTTCCAAAACTACCTCAAACTTATGGCCTGTTTCTCTAAGACGATTCGACTTCAATTTCGTTCGAATTACTATCAAACTCCTATTGTTGTTGTAAATGTTTGTTTGATTGAAATTAAAAACAATTCAAATATTTTTCGAAAAATAGAAGTTTAGTAGTAGTTCGAACGAATTTGTATTCGAACCGTCTTAGTGAAACAGGCCATTATACTCCAATAGTCATCGTTATTCTAAATATCAAGTAGCCCGCTCTATTCGTTCACGCAAATCCAAATTGTACCAAATTTAGTACTTTTCGTAAATATAAATACGAATTTCTAAAACTATCCCCATATCTTAATCGTATACTTCAACAGTAATCATAAGTCTAAATTTTAGGTTTCTAGCTCTATTCTTTACCCAAATCCAAACTGTACCCAATGTAGTACCATTTTGTATTTTTCGTTCACATAACTACGAATTTCCAAAGCTACTACCATAACTCAATCATGCACTGTAATAACAATCTTAATTCCAAATGTCAACTCCATCCGTTCTCCAAAATACAAATTGTACCAAATTTAGTACCATTTAGTACTCTTCGTGCACATAAGTACAAATTTCCAATACTCGAATTTCCCACACTCCCACAGTAATCATTATTCCAAAATTTCAGGTTTCCAGCTTTATCCTTCAGTCAAATCCAAATTGTACGAAATTTAGTACGATTTAGTACTCTTCGTTCACATAAATACGAATTTCCAAAACTTCCCCCATATCTCAATCCAACACTTCAACAGTAATCATAATTCCAATTTGTACTAAAATTCAAATTGTACTTACATCCGCATCTTCACCCACATCCAACCTTCGGTGAGATGCAATAGATGTCAGGAGTGGGTGCATCTAAGGAGTTGCTCTGGACTTGTCCACGTGAGGGAGTACGACAAGGACTATGTTGCTGCGTGCTGCGTGAGTACAGTCCCCAGTGAGTCGTCATCGGATTACGAAACTCCCTCGTTGTTTAATTATGAGACTCCCCCGCTGTCCCCTCGACAACACCACACATGCAGCCTTTAACACCAGTGGTAGTTGTCCCAATGCAATGCATCTTTTTGCAACCTTTTTACAATTTAATTGCAATGGACTCCGAGGTAATATCGAGGATATAGTAGATTTCATGAGTCGGGGGAATATCAAGGTCGCTGCCGTGCAAGAAACCAAGCTCAACAACAACTGTAACTTACACGTTGTGATGGTTACAACGTGCTAAGGAAGGATCGCACCAGAAGTGGAGGTGGGGGATTAGCTCTCCTGTTGCACCAGTCTGTCCAATACAGACCTATCTCGCTTGTGCCTGTCTCTAATGACCCGTACATGGAATGTATGGTGGTAGCAGTCAGGTGTGGAACTGTCGAAATAGAGTCGCTGAACGTATACATCCCGCCAAGAAATAGCTGTATCTCAGATAACGAGCCCGGCATTATCCCGTGAGAGATATGGTATTCGGCCCTCGGAAACGACCAGAGGAGTACAGCGCTGGCTGAGCAGACTGATAGCTCTACGTTTTGCACGGTCAATGAAGACGCCCCTACCAGAATTAGAGAAGAGGTTCAAAGTCCGCCAGACATAACCATCGTCACCTGTAGTGGGATTATGTAACTCATTTTTGCTGTTATCGATAATTGTCGGTAAAATTAAAATGCTTATAATTTCGATAAATAACGAAATTTTCCCGTAAGTTAACGATGAATAAAAAATAGTCGCTAGCCTCTACCGACACAAACAGTGATGCCAACTTTTCTTTACGTTTTTAGTCATAATTTTGCGATTTAATTTTATCAGACCAGCATAATCAATCATAAGAAAGCTGATTGGCCGAGTTTCAGAGAGTTCACCAGTCACCGCTACCGAGAACTGCCCATTCCTTCTGATGTTCGGGTAGCGGAAAGGACGTTCCGAGACATCATCACTGCTGCAGCCGCTCGCCGTATCCCTGCTGGTCGAATACACAAAGTATGACCAAACTTCCCAGCAGAGGCGACGGGATTAGCAAATGAGCTTCGTCGAGCCAATCCCAATGATCCCAGAGTCAGGGAGCTGATACTGGAGGTTAACAGGCTGGTTGGCGAGTATAAGCGGAACAAGTGGTTAAATTTTGACTGACCCGAAGAGGTGCGCAAGTTATTTCAATCGACAGTTGGTCGAGCACCCCGTGAGTGACAGGGCGAAGAGAAGAGTATTACCTCGCATTAGATCTTTTCCAGCCGAGGATGAGCCACCACAGTTTACAATGGATGATGTTGCCAATGCCATCAGGAACGCTAAATCATCCATAGCATTGGGCCCTGATGGAATCTCCATGGTATTGCTGAAGCAGCTGGATGAGCCGGGAGTGGAGTATCTCTCTTCATTATTCCCGAAGTCTGGAAAATGGGCAGGGTGGTCCCACTACGGAAGCCCGGCAAGGATATCAGTAAAAGTAAATCGTACAGGCCGATTTCGCTTTTGTGACCCGTAACAAAGACCCTGGAGGCCTTATTCCTTCCCAGTATCAGAGATAGTTATCAAGCTGCCGATCATCAGAATGGATTCCGTAAGCACCACAGCACTACAAGAGCGTCGCTCGGGTGTTAGTCTAGGATTACGGTCTAGTTTCTACAGTCTACTACTATTACTCAAACAGTGGAACAGATGACCCGAAGGCCCTTTAGAACTGAAAACCCCGAAGGTCCAGTGCCGAATAGAACAGATGACTCGGAAGCCCTGTAGAACTGAAAGACCCGAAGGTCCAGTGCCGAATGGAACAGATGACCCGAAGGCCCTGTAGAACTGAAAAACCCGAAGGTCCAGTGCCGAATGGAACAGATGACCCGAAGGCCCTGTAGAACTGAAAACATGAAGGTCCAGTGCCGAATTGAACAGATGACCCGAAGGCCCTGTAGAACTGAAAAACCCGAAGGTCCAGTGCAATTTATTAGCTACCACAATTTAATGGGTAGCTTCCAAAAAGTATTCCCAACTCGGTAACACCAAGGTGTACGTTGGCGGATTTAGAACAATATTTAGTTCCAACCCGTGTAGCTTACTCCCTGCAGTAGCCAGCTCGCCATTTGCCTCCAAAACTGAAATACTTTAATAACTATGAGTATGAAGCGAATGAGAATTATTCGCCCTATGTATAAATTACGATTGTTGCAAAAATACACTGGAGTTAAATGTAGCAGCGTGTGACCTGTGATGCCACTAGGGGCGTTTCTTGGTAATAGTTGTTGTATTATGTACGTGAACATATTGTCACGTTACAAAGGCCATAAGCAAATTTTCTCGTAGTGTGAATAAAATTCTCGGAGTACAACCCCCATCTATCGCCGCTGGGGAGCGTCAGCTGCCACGACAAACCAAGGTAATTTTGGCTCAACTATCCTCGGGATATTGCAGTCGCCTAAATTTTTATTGGGCGGAAATCGATCGCGCCGAGCAAGACATCAGCCCAGTATGCGGCATGGGACCGCACGACACAAAGCACCTATTCAACCAAACCTACTTATATAACTCCAGTGGATCTGTGGCTACATCCCATCGAAGCTGCCATTTTCCTGGAACTGGAGATAGACCCAGAGCCAGATTGAACAGAAGAACGAACAGCAACAACAACTTTCAAGATTGTCTTACATGATTCCCTCATGTAATCAAATACTGGCTATTCATAGCTCAACAGAAGAATATCGGTTACATCTCTCCGGCAGATATGTCATTGTCAAAGTTTTAAATGTCTACCAATAAGTTCCTGTGAGGCTTTTGCCTTTTACAGCTAAAATAAGTAAAATAGGGCTTTAATCGAAGGGGGCCGACCATGTGATACCCTACACCACTTCCACTGGACACTAGTTTTCCGCGGAATATATTTATATGATTGAAAATATCATGAAGGTCACTTGGGTAGAGAATTTTAACAGCTACCACACTTGCTCCAATCCCATTTCAATAGGACTTGCGGCTTTGAAGGAAAATGTTGAACATCTAAAAAACCCTGTGAAAATGTGAAATTTGGTGATTTGTATAAAAATCCCCTCGTCGAGTTTTTTTTTTATTTTTCTCATCTACGAGCAGAAAAGAATCTGAAAAAACTTCTCAGGTGTAAGCACCTTCCATATAAAGTTGGTTCAGGCGCACTGTGATGCTAGACAGTAATTCCCTTATCTAGCTGCTACATTGATATAATTTGCATCAAGTGAGAGGTCAAGAGTTGGTTTTCAAGTTTTGTTTTCGTAATGTCCGAATATGTCCCCAGAATTTAAATTACTGATTAAATTTAAATTTTTCACTTGCAAATAATTTCAGATCATCAAGCTTAACTCTAAACGAGAAAATTAACAAAAATCATTAATAATGATCTTCGCCCTAAAAAGGCAAAAAATTACAAAAAAAAAAAAAATAAAAAACAGGCTGAGCCCGGCTGGGATTTGAACCCAGGTCCTTGAAAAACATATAAAAAAAAATGTTGTCATGGCGTGTTAGCGTTCAAAGCCAAAACTCATAACTTCAAAGTCAGCGCAAAAAGCGTTTGTCATGAAGAAAATACATTTCTGTGGCCAAGTATCCGCGTTAATGTACAAAAAACACATTTGCATTTGAAAAACGATAAGTTCTAGGACAGAGAAGCCATTACATAGTCGATACGTCCGAAGATTTGCTTTACTACCAATGAAACCAGGTAACGTAATTTGGTGACTATGTGGGTTCGAGTCCTTGGCTTTCCTTTTTCACTTGCAAATAATTTCAGATCATCAAGCTTAACTCTAAACGAGAAAATTAACAAAAATCATTAAAAATGAACTTCGCCATAAAAAGGCAAAAAATTACAAAAAAAATAATGAAAGTAGGACTAAAAGTATGAGGCACGTGTATCGGCGTTTTTCACCTTGACATCGGAAAGTAACCAAAGTAGGCGGGGCAAATTCCGCCCACTTCTTGTTTTTCCGAAATATTAGATTTGAGATATCATGGAATCTGTACATTTTAGACATATAGTGTCTTTGGCAACTTTAAAGACAAGAGTATGGGGAATATTTGTGTTAAAAATTTTAACCCTCATGCTGTTCATTAAAAGGGTCTTCTCGGTCCTTTTTTTTCGAAAAACGTTCAAAATCTCATTTAAAATGTGATCGTATCAAATCAAAATATTGTCATAAAATTTTACTATAGGTCGCAGAATACACCAAATCTGTAAATCTATTCTATTCGTCAGGAATCTATATAAAGGAAAAACACTTTTTTAAGGTTAAAGTCGCACTTCATCTGAGTTTATTCAAAATTGTCCAACAAAACATAATTTTAGAGGGACGACGTCAAAGACGAAAATATTCTTCGTTATTATAGTTCACCAAAGAAAGTAAGTCTCTATTTACATTACCTATCATGAAAATGTCAGTATCAATTTTGCTGAAAAAAACATGAAAATATTTACCAATTTTTTTGAAGAAAAACGTTCTTTCTTTTTGCTACACTGCATATATTATTAAGAACCACGACAAAATCATGCATCTTAGGACCCATATGTTATGCATATATTCACTAGACAATAGCCGTTGACTTCCAACGCATTTTCATATCCTGCTTACGTAATTTTAATTTGAAGTACTAAAAATACGCAATTTTACAAAGCACGATCAGGGTTTTCTATATTTTACAAATATATATTCATCAAAAATATTAAAAAAGTCTTATTAAATGACGCACGCAACTTCTTCGGGATGTATTCGTGACTAGAGTTTGGGAATTCCTGACATTTTTTCATTCCCGGGAAATCGGGCACTGAAGGCAATGTTCATGCCATGTTTGCTGTCCCACTTACTACATTTGTAAATCCAATCAGTAAGACTAAAGCTTTCAAAAATTGGACGCAATCGCGGTATTCTGCTTCCAAAACACCAACTAATGGCAGAGGCCACAACTGCAATTTTATTAAGTACCAATACGTCTAATAATCTCTGATATTTAGCGATTTGTTAAAACCCGTTGTTGGGGAGGTCCCCCACACCCTCCATTTTCGGTATTCTCCCACCTTATGAACCTACACACATATTCATCCAATTCGGTCCAGCCGATTCGGAAGTTTAATTTAAAAATTATAAATGCACCGAATTGCTTGCCCATCGCTTTAGTGACCAATGTACATTTTTAGACGTCCTACTTATTTAAGCATCTTTGAAATTATGCTTTGCCTGATTTCTCAACCGAATTTTTGTAATTTCGGTCAAGCGACATTTAACATAAGTCCAAAAATATCTACCATTTCACGTTTTCTTAAAAATATTTGTGGGGGAGGTACCCTCGTCACACCACTGACCAGTATAAAAAATAGCTAAAAACCTATTCTCAGACCTAAAAACTCCACATACAAAATTTCATCGAATTCGGTCCAGTCGTTTCGGAGGAGTTTCATTTCAAACATCATGACAGACTCGAAGAATTTTATATGTATATAATAAGATTAGAAGGACATTTTTTTCTTCAAAAAAATTGGTAAATATTTTCGTGTTTTTTCAGCAAAACTGATACTGACATTTTCATGATTGGTAATGTAAATAGAGACTTTATTTCTTTGGTGACCTATAATGAAATTCGACGAAGAATATTTTCGTCTTTGACGTCGTCCCTCTAAAATTATGTTTTGTTAGACAATTTTTGTTTTTCCTTTATAGAGATTCCTGGCGATTAGAATAGATTTACAGATTTGGTGTATTCTGAGACTTGTAATAAAATTTTATGGCGAACAATTTTGTAGAATATTTTGATTGGATACGATCACAGTCTACAGAAGATTGTGGACGATATTCGAAAAAAGGACCAAAAAGACCCTTTTAATAAACAGAATGAGGGTTAATATTTTTAATACAAATGTTCCCCATACTCTTGTCTTTAAAGTTACTAAAGACACTATATGTCTAAAATGTACGGATTCCAAGATATCTTAAATCGAATATTTCGGGAAAACAAGAAATGGGCGGAATTTGCCCCGCCTGCTTTGGTTACTTTCCGATGTCAAGGTGAACAAGTAAAAAGTCGTTATACCCTCCACCATAAAATAGTCTTAATTGAAATGGAATAATTAGGGTTCTTTCACAATTTTAGGTGTAACAACTTTTCGACAATGGATAGAATCCTACTGCCTCCCACTATTGCTTAAATTACACTGTGAACACAAATGTTGGGGCAGAGATAATTCCTCTTGGAGATGAAAGCCCTTGTTGTGTTTATATTAAAAACCCCGAAGGACAGATGCGATGAAGTTTTTGCAACAGACCCTCTAAGCCATCATGAATTAGCATTATATCTTTGTTTGTTGTTTTTGTAGAGCACTTACGCAACAGTGAACAAAGATATAACTCTAATTCCTGATGGCCCACAGGGTCTCTAACAAAAATTTCATCACGCCATAACGCGGAAGTTCGACTCACGGCGGATCTGTCCTTCGGGGTTCATAATATACTCACCAAGGCCTTTTTCCCCAAGAAGAATTTTCCGTGCCCCAGACTTTCACCTCCATTTTGTTGCACAGTGTTATCTAATCTAATCTAAAAAAATGTGTTAAGCTAGGTGAAAGGTATCACCTACGGGGCTGTATCAAAGAGTCAACTTATCTTAAAAAATTTTGGCGGAAAAGTTTTATAGCTGCAGGGAACTTCAAGAATCAAATTGAGGGTAGTTTCGTCAAAACAATGTAGACCCTCAAAAATGGACCCATGTTCACCAATTTTAGTGAAGAAATTTGGTGACCACTGAAAATTCCCGAAAATCGGGAGATACAGTTTTATGGGGAAATATATACCAACACATGGACCTATATTGACGATTATTTTTGAATAGACAAAATTGTAGCTAAATTCCCAAAATACCGATCATTACACCTACTTCGGTTAAAAATTGCAGCTACAATTCTTAAAATACCGAAAATCGGGGTATACAGTTATATGGGGGCTATACCAAAACATGTTGACAATGTTTCGTTGGAGATGTTTTATGACCACTGAGAACTTCAAATGTCAAATTACAGCTATTTCGGTTAAAAACTGCAGCTAAAATTCTCAAAATACCGAAAATCGGGAGGTACCGTTATATGGGGGCTGCACCAAAACATGGACCTATGTTGACGATATTTAATGGAGATGTTTCATGACCACTGAGAACCTCAAATGGCAAATTACAGCTAGTTCGGTTCAAATTTGTAGCTAAAATTCTCAAAATACAGAAAATCGAGAGGTACCGATATATGGGGGCTATACCAAAACATGGACCTATGTTGACGACGTTTCGTGGTGATGTTTCATGACCACTGGGAACCTCAAATGTCAAATTACAGCTAGTTCGTTTAAAAATTTTAACTAAAATGCTCAAAATACCGAAAATCGGGAGGTACGGTTATAAGGGAGCCATATCAAAACATGGATCTATGTTGACGATATTTAGTGGAGATGTTTCATGACCACTGAGAACCTCAAATATCAAATTACAGCTAGTTCGGTTAAAAATTTTAACTAAAATGCTCAAAATACCGAAAATCGGGAGGTACGGTTATAAGGGTGCCATACCAAAACATGGATCTATGTTGACGATATTTGGTGAAGATGTTTCATGACCACTGAGAACCTCAAGTGTCAAATTGCAGATAGTTCGGTTACAAATTGTGGCTAAAATTCTCAAAATACCGAAAATCGGAAGGTACCGTTATATGGGGGCTATAACAAAACATGGACCTATGTTGACGATGTTTCGTGGAGATGTTTCGTGACCACTGAGAACCTCAAATGTCAAATTACAGATAGTTCGGTTAAAAATTGCAGCTAAAATTCTCAAAATACCGAAAATCGGGAGGTACCGTTATATGGGGACTATACCAAAACATGGACCTTTTACCCATATCCCGGAATGACAAACTTAATATACCCTCCATACTATGGTGGAAGGTATAAAAACGCCGATACACGTGTCTCATATTTTAGTCCTACTTTCATAATCTACTCAGTTTTTCCCATCATTTTTTTGTTATCGCACAGTGTTATCATCAATGGAGAGGTGAAGAGTTCCTCTTCTAAATATAACTTACATTGGTTTAACATAGTTTCCAGAAATAAAAATATAGCCATGTCATTAAAAACTTTACCAATTTTCACACAAATGTTCTGGTCCATTTAACCCGCTAAATATTATCTGATCTTCACGTAAATTGTATGTTATTTTTTGTCGTAAACCCAAACCTTACATACATTTTGCGCCGAACAGACTACCATTGCAACCTACAGAGCCGTTACAAAATTGGATACAAATTTTGTTTTTGGTCTATTTCATACCCTTAACATTTCACGATAATCGCCAAAAACTATAGGGGTCTATTCTGGTCTGAACCCGACCCCCATAAAAAATTGGTCCATAATTGCGGCCTGTATCGTGCATACAATTTTTAATGGACGGAAAGACAAACGGACACATCTCAAAATAGCTTTTTAGCGAGATATGAATTTTGGTATACCAAATGGGGGTCTACGACGAATATTTCGCGGTGTTACATGAATTTTTCGAAAAATAAACTTATAATACCCTTTTCACATTGTGGTGTAGCGTATAATGGCTTGGAAAAATTGTCGCCCTGTGATCCGAAAACGAGCAGAATAGTCCCTCGATACTTTCTAGCGCCCAATATTATAGTAATAAAGTTTGTTAATAGGACTAAAACATTGAAAACTTTTAAAAACGGTTGGCATTTTTATGACACATTTGGTAGAGTTTCTCTGCCCTCTCCAAAGAATTAACGAAAGATCTCCCAAACGTATGTAAACAAAAGTATATGATGGTGATGAAACACTATTAGCAATATTATATTGAATGTAAAAGGGTTTTATACAAATGCGATTGTTTTCTTTATTATGAAATATTTTTAATTGCTTTATGCAAAAGATTTTTTAAATTGGAAAAGAAGATTTCCCAAAGGAAAACGTAAAATTGCATTGTAGAAAGAAACTTGCAATTCTAAATAGGAATGTTTGTGTGTAAGGTCGATCTGAGATGTCACGGCATTTAATGGAGCGCATGTTAATCAAGTTTTTTTTTTAATTATTTTAATTGCAATTGTTTCCAAACACTATTGGTTGTAGCACAATTTACTTATTGGAATATTTTTGCAGACAAATCGAACATGCATAAAACCATTGACATCTAAATCCAAACTACTCTATTCAATGCCAATTTAACAGTTTTTCTTAATTACTTAATCCTGGACATGCCAGAATCTTGCTGAACAATACGCTATTATTTTGTACGTAGCATTCAAATTTGTTTTTGAAATAGATGCACCTTTTGTTGATTTACGTGAAGATGAATTGTAAAAGGATTTCAATGGACTTCATACAAATTGTAATTCAATTTTAACTTACAAAATGTATGATTTGTTCTAGTTGTAATTAATGTACATCAGCTGACTTTTATAAATTATGAAGTTTCATTTAAAACAAGTAGGACATGAGTATAGTCGGATGCACAGTGGGAAAAAGGACAGATCTAGCGTGCAGAAAATAAAAGTCGCTGTTTTAATGTATGTTTATCCATATTTTAGATAAGAATGACTCAATATTGACAATTTTACATCATTTGAATTATTATTGGTATATTTTTATTTTTTTTTTTTTAAAGGTAAATTATAATTTTTAAGGAAAAATTATTACATTTATTTCTAAGAATTTTTTTTACAGATTATCAATCTTAAAAATTAAATTATTTATACTTTAATACATTGTATACATTATTTCTTAAAAACTAATCACTTTCAAAATCCAAGTTTTGATCTGAATTAGTTGGTAGCATTGGATCCTGCAGGAATTTAAGGACTTCCTTAGATAGGGGCTCCCTATTTCGATGGTTGATAAAAGTACTGCGAGACAAACTCGATATTTTCGGATCAGAAGAAAATAGCAACCTGTTGAAAAGATCTCTCATTGTTTCTTCACGACTCATTTTTCTGGTGTACAGCTCCCTGTAGTTCCGAAAGTCCTTATTTCTGGATTCCATGGCCTCCTCAGACACCATTCCTATGGGCAAAGCTGCACATTTAATTATATCAGCACCATGCACTAATATTTTGTGTATGCTTGAAGGCATGTAGAACCAAGGATATAATTTAACGAAATGAATGAACGTTTCCTCCGTAAATTGTTTAAATAAATCAGAATTTATTGCGTATCCACAGGTCATGGTTGAAAGGATGGTACTAAAATTTGTAATTAATTTTTCATCAACACCAGTTATAGATGATGCTAAGCTAGGTTGACCAAAAAGCGTCTAGCGGTATTGCCATCATTTGTTGTTCCCGATACTGACTTAGGCGTGTCAACAATAATGTGCATTTCTTCCTTTAATGCGTTTATGATGCGTGTCTTCCTTTCTTCAAAAACTGTCTTATCTGAGGAAAAAACTTCCCATTTTTTTAAATTCAGTCTGTATGAAATGTGCAATATACATTCTAAACATCGAATCCATGCATGTAAGGTAGACAGGCCGTATTCGTATAAGTTGACGTTTGGTGTTAAAGATGAAATTTTGTTGTAGTCATTCATTATTTTAGGAGTTGTTCCGCAAATTCCACATGATTGTGTAGATGATTCCGATATAGCGCTAAATGCCTTACCGTCGATCATTGTTAAATGGAAGATGTGGCCAACCTCTATGTCTGGATCGTCAATTTTTAGGAGGGCAATATTTCTGATTTGTTCCTTTATAAAATTCACTTCGGTTTGGATTAAAGATGTGGTCTCCTTTTCAAAACAAAGTTTAACTGGGCGACAAAAGCGTGTAGATGAAGGGCGTGGATTTTGCCACGCTATTATATTATCCACATTTAGTTGTAAGGGGACTAAACATATTGCAAACAAATGTTCATCTGTTTTATTGCCAGGAAATTGTTGTTTGTAAGTAGAGTGACCCGAACTGCCATCACAACCCCATTTAAAAGTCATTGTAAATTTTCTGAGTGCTGTTTTTTCCATTGCCTGTGAAATGGCATCTCTTTGCTCTTCGACGATTCTTAATGTTGTATGATCTGCCAAAGCTTGCAAACTTACTTCAGCCGATACACCTGTTACCGTTATGTCAGATTCCTTCGGATAACATTTTTTTTTGGCTTCTCGTAACACACTGTATGGAGGATAAATATTTGCATTTCTACATTTTGCACCAGATTGCATGAGCATGTAAGAATTTTTAGTGTATCCGCCATCAACAAAGAGTGCAAGTGCTTCTTCTGGCGTGTATGGAGTTGGACAAACTTGAGAGCGAGTAATCTTTTGTTTTAACTTGGAAGCACTGGTTGGGGATTTCCCTATGGCTTATAGAATTGTTGCCGCATCCCTTTTACCAGATTTGTATGAGCTCACACGTGCAGCGACTAATAATTCTTCGCTCGTAGTAGTTTGAACGAGTGTGGATACCTTTTGAACCTTCGTCCGTGAAGACACATCACTAAACGATTTAGAGGGGCGTCCTCGAATCTTATTTCCACAATTTGATATCGTCTCACTTGGTTGGTTGGTTGGTACGTTGAAATCCACATGCTTGCTTAACCAATTTCCGTAGCGATGCTCCATTTGTGTTTTGTTCCTATTGGTGGCAATCCATTTCCTTTTAAAATCTGTGCATATGGTATAAATAATTCGGCAAACCTTTGCAATAAGCGCAGCATCGGTAGTATTGCCTCCAAGTCTATGTAACACATGCTCTTTTAAATCAGAAACTTTTTTAGAATTGGTTTTTGATTTAAGCCAAACTTCAAAAAGCTCCTTACGCAATATTGACATTTTTGTATTCACTATTCACTTTTTGAAGATCTTAAACAATCCCGTTCGGTAACACTTATAAAAGCTACCTTGATATCAATGCTACTAAAATTAACTTTTTAGAATGTTTATTTTTTTCAGCCGATTTTGTTGTAATTGCATTATTGAATTACAAATACTGTTTAAATAAATGTACATTCAGTACAAGAGTTCAAATGTTTTAATCCTGCACATTTTAGTAATAAAAAATTGACTTTAGCAGTTTGTTTGGGGACGTGTAACTACTTCCGGTTTGCTACGTCCATCCATTTCAGAGAAACCGCGGGACAGAAATTTTCAATTTTTATTACCTTATCTGTTATGATGTGATCAATTCCAAGTGAAATCTAACATATTATATCAAAAATTTTACCAGAATAGTCATTTTATTTAAAATAAACTTTAAAAAGCATCCTGCTCTAAATTGGCATATTTCCTTAAAACTGGCAAAAAGTCAAAAAAAAAAACGCAAAAAGGCGCAAGAGATATTTTGGGAAGTTATTCTAGACAATATGTACAAAAAATAAAAAAATATCTCGATCCGACCTGATCCGAATTCGTACTTTACCCCTCATTTAATTCCAGAAATGCAATATAATGTACGTTACATATAATTAGCCCGTAATATCTACATTAACGTAACTTTTGGCTTATAAAACTGTTTAGTTTAATTAAATACTTTCACTTTAAACCAAAAATACAAAAAATTCGACAATAATATGTTCACAGACTGCACACGTCCATCACAATTTTACAAATAAAAAACATCATCGTGAGCACTGTAAAAAATATCGATATTAAATGTACCGTTATTCCGTTCCAACTACTTATTTCTAATTATAGCATATGCAGTTAAGTACAGTCAAGCCTCTAGTTTAATACTGCATTTAAGTTTCATACTTTCTTTCAAATTAATTTTTTGATTTTCTGCACGCTAGATCGGTAATTTTTCCCTCTGTGGGACGGTCCGGTCATGTGATACCCTACACAACTACCCCAGTTGTATAGACGAAACATTACTAGTATGTCCAAATTGTGCCTTGAAATTTCAATACAATTTATCATGAACATGCGGATCGACGGACGTTTTATTGTATTATTTAATTAGGGTTATGACTTTTCACAACCTTGTATGCCTGTATCATATTTTGATGGTTTTTACCTAAGATTAGATAAACTTTTATTTATAAGGCGATTCGGTAAAAAAAAGACCACGCACAAAGTCATTTTAAATTTTTTCTATATGATCTTTTTTACAAAGTTTTGAAGTCACTACAAGCAGATGCACAACTGAAAATAAGCCACACGATATAATCAAAATGGCATAACCTTTTGTTTCTCACTAAATTTATCATCATATAATTACACTAGCAAAGTGCCCGCCACTTCGTATGCGGAAAGGAAATAAAAACAAAAACAAACAATATTTAATACCGGAATGGTGAACACTGAAAATTTTGTACTACTACCTATTTCATTTAAGTACTATTTGTAACACTTTTGTTAGATTTTCCAAAAAATCGGAATTATCTCACCCCTACAAAGCATTAGCGAGGTCGCATAGGTCTACGTTTCCAAATGGATTTTTTTAAAATAAAAGCCGCCTTCGCATTCACATAAAACCAATGCACTGTGATCCCAGCCCGCGACAAAAATACAAAAATCGATGTATACAAATTATGATTGTAACTATTCAAATCTATCGTGGACACATCAAATTTTAGTATTCCGGCTTTGTTTTTACAACTTCTAACGGTACATGCTAAAGCAGAACCACAGAAGTGAGCATTTCCATTTGAAGAAATTGAGGCCTTGAAATTTCCAATAACGTAGTGATAAGTTACAAGTGATATCACAAAAAAGTAATGAGTAAAATTACTATAGTAAGAAATGGAAGTTAAAGTGAATGGCATTGTTATTGTTTTTAATTGATAACTAGACATCGGATTTTGCATATTTGCATATTTTTTATTAATAAAGATACGAAAATTCTGATTGGACCAAAATTCGTTTTGAAGAAAACTGAATGCAATGACAGGCTCATATTTTTTATTTTTTTGCATATTTGCATATTTTGCATATGCACAAAATATGCAAAAAATATGCAAAATATGCAAAAAATATGCAAAATATGCAAAAAATATGCAAAATATGCAAAAAATATGCAAAATATGCAACTAATTTTTTTGACGAAAATCGTCAAATTAAAGTTGGAAAGTCATCAAAAAGTGTTCTAAATTAAGTTTATTGTCGTTAAACGTCGATTTCTTAGCAGATTATTATGTTATTAATTATTATTCCGTCACAGCAATAAATCTGGACTAAAACACTTAGAAAATTTCCTATAACCCAGCCTTCTTATTACAACATAAGTTGCTTTCTAATACAAATTTGTTCAAAAACTCAATCAGAAATGTCAAAATGAACGTATCCAAATATGTTGATAGTTTCTGCTCGGCCAAATTGTCTGACAGAATAACAAATGAGCTAGAAATTAAGACTAAGACAATATTGAATATTACATAAAATCTTTCATATTTTACTAAAAACATATAACATATAAAAACATATACAGGGCAATCATGAAAATTTTCCCTCCGAATTTTCCGCACGGAAAATAATTTTAGAAAGTGAAACTATTCTATTCTAGTCAAATCGACAAAAATATTCCCTTTTTGGGTATAAATATGGAAAAAAATTTTGAATTTTGGGAAAGGAAACAAATTATGTGATATAATTGTTCCACAAACATCCCAGGCGGGACAGGGGAGACTTCTCTCATATCAATGAGTGCACCCCGATTCATATTAGCTCAATGATATGGGACCTACTGTTTATCGCCGAGTCCGAACGGCGTGTCTAAGACACCACGTGTAGAGAAGTTGTACAAGGCTGAAATACTCAGAAAATGTCGCCAAAATTACTAAGGGGTATTTTGCCACCGTTGAAAAGTGTTTGATGTTGACAGGCCGGGGAATCGAACCCACGACCTTTAGCGTGCAAGGCGGGTGTGCATACCATTGCACCACGGTGGCACCCACCGGAATTGCACGGAATTTTTATTCATGATTGCACTGATAACTATATTTTAATACCCTAAGGGTATTATGCCTTAGTGAATGAGTTTGCAACATGCAAAAGGAAACAAAATAGACCCACAGTTCCTTTTGATTATCTGCATAGATTCGCATTTATCCAGGTATTTTTGAAAACAAAGTACAGGTCACATTATAGACCAATTCGCATAAAAAATTTTTTTTTGGCCCTAGGGCGATCCCTGTTTTGTTTGAAAATTAAAATTCCTTGAAATCTTTGCCTTTTAGGTGTATAGTGCCTTAGGCAATTTTAATGACAATATTGCGGCGAATATTTTTCTTAATATATTTATTTATATCCTAGACAACAAGACTAACGTGTTATAAAAGGTGTTATATCCTTGTACTCGATAATTTTTTCTAAATGTTGCTGAAAAAATTTTTACAGC
The DNA here is from genome assembly GCF_047663935.1 of Musca autumnalis. Classification (NCBI taxonomy): domain Eukaryota; kingdom Metazoa; phylum Arthropoda; class Insecta; order Diptera; family Muscidae; genus Musca; species Musca autumnalis. The sequence continues at coordinate 97,689,122 of NW_027411977.1, read as the reverse complement.
AACTCCTCCATTAAACAACTATCCAAATTCGAAACATTTGTAATAATTAGTTCAAATTATCGAGTACACGGTCAGGTATAAGTTAATTAATTGTATAATTTCTTTTCGACTGTGTTATCAAAATTGTTTTCCTGTAGCAGGAATGACAGAACTATATTTTTTAGCATTCCAAATGCTTTTCTAGCAGAAATATGTGAGTGGTTTTGCCATGTTAAAGATAATTCCAAGGGTTTGACTTATTTTACCACCACCACGCTATTGTGTGGTTTTTCTGAGTGATGTCATTTTGCACTAATCATTTGGTGTTCTTCACATCAATTTTAACTACATCCCACTTTAAATAAAACTTGTTGCTTTTAAAATTTGAAAACAACAAAACCCGAGATTAAGCTGAAATTATTTTACAACAATAAAATAATACACATCTCAACACAACTGCCAAAAGTGAATCTAAAAATAATGCATTACTTTTCGCCTAGGAGTGAACATTTCCCAATTCTGCATTAAGCGGTTGTATGCTTACAATATACATATAAAATTATGTATTTTTAGTGCATTAAACTAAAACCATGTCATCAATATTAAAGCGGCAGTTAGAGCGTTTTTCCAAAGAAGCTTTTTGACCACAAATATAGGACTAAACACTATAAAATATATTCAAATCAAATATGTGGATATTCAAAAAGTATACTTCTAATTATAGTTATATTCCAGAACCTGGAATCGTAAATGGTACTTTAGTACTTTTTCCCATTTTGCGCTAAAAAACGAACCCTTTTTCCAAAAACTAGAAAAAAATGAGCTTTTATCTAAACAAAAATAGCGATGACTAACTCCAGCTCCTTTGTTTTTCTGCTAGACAATTTTAGCCGATTAGAAACTATCATCATATTTGGAAATGTTGATTTTGACATTTCTAATTGAGTTTTTGAAATTTTTCCATTATCTATCTACATTTGTATAGGAAGCAAATTATGTTGTAATAGGAATGCTGGCTTATTTGACATTTTGTCACCTTGTGAAAACGGATTTAAGTCTTGTTAGTCTAGATTTATTGCTTTGGCGGAATATCTGGAGAGTCTCAATAACATAATAATCTGCAAAAAAACTATGTTAAACGTCAAAAAACTTAATTTAGAATGCTTTTTTGATGATTTTCCAAATTTAATTGACGATTTTTGTCAAAAAAACACTTGCATATTTAGCATATTTTTTGCATATTTTGCATATTTTTTGCATATATTTTGCATATTTTTTGCATATATTTTGCATATTTTTTGCATATTTTTTGCATATTTTTGATATGACCCCAAATATCGATAAATTGACCCTCAAAACGCCTAGATCCAAAATTTGAGTAAAATCGGATAAGAAATAAAAAACATGCTAAAATCCGATGTCTATTGATAACATCATAAAGTTGTATGTTTATTTTGTAGTAAAATTGATCGCTTTTGAAATGTATTTTTGTGAGTGTTTTTTATTTAATATTGTGAAAAGAAATAGACTTTTAGTACCTTGGATCCTCGCGGATCCTCACGTTATTTTTATTTAAATGTTCGTGGAAGTGTCCAGAATTAGAAAAAAATTATCTCGTCTGCCGAAAGTTGCCGAGCGGTATTCAGTTTTCATTATACTGAGTATACTCGAAGTTTTGTGAATTTTTAGTAAAGGGTTTTTGGGTGTTTTCAGGCAATCGGTGTTGTTGTTTTGCATTTTGTTTCGATCTTATTTTATAAAAACTTATGCTTTTGGGATTACAGTATTAATGTGTGTTTTCACATTTGTATGTTTTTGCAATATGGTATTCGAAAAACTTTGTCAATGGCAACATGAGACGGACGGTATTCGAAGAAATTATAGCAAACATCCAGGTGGATCTTGCGGGATATGATTTCTCTAAGTTGTCAGATCGTATACACTATCTCTGCAAGGGAATTTCAAAAACTGGGTGCAGAACAAGAGGACAAAACAAATGTATAAACATCATGCAAATTGGCTTGCTGTACCACCATTATTTTTGAAACATACATGCCACTTCAAGGATTATCTGCCGTTGAAATTAAAAACGCGGAAGGCCTGCAGTAGATGTAAGCTCGACACAGAAAACTAAACAATGTAGAATGGTTAAATAGACAAGCAGGACCACCTGTGTGGTCTTGTTTACTGTTTTTATGTCCTGGTACATTTTTAGTCGATCCGGGAACTCTCCTAATCGAGATATCCTGTAGCCAGTATTTATTGTAATAGGTGTCAACCCATCCTCGCGAATTAAACGTATCATATAAAATCATAGTTTCCAGATTTCCTGTTTGAGACCTATAGGACATTGTTTACATCTAATATAATCTGGTACGCCCTTGTAACATATGTTAACCCTCCTATAAGAATATTATGTGCCTCATATTGTTGATACTTTTTACCAGTTAATCCTTGTCAAGAACAAAATTCATAAAAAGTCATGATTTTTACAAAAGTTTTTGCAAAAAATTTGGGCCAAATACTTAAATATGCCAAATATCGGGAGTTAACATGATATAGGACTATACCAATATGTTGACATATATTAATGATTTTTATACCCTCCACCATAGTATGGAGGGTATATTAAGTTTGTTTTTCCGTTTGTAACGCATTGAAATACTCATTTGCGACCCTATAAAGTATATATATTCTTGATCAGGGTAAAATTCTAAGTCGATCTGAGCACGTCCGTCCGTCCGTCCGTCCGTCTGTGGTAATCACTCTAGCATCCACAAAAATGGAGGTAAGACGCTGAAATTTTGGGAAAATGCGTCTTTTGTTTGCAGGCAGGTCAAGTTCGATGATGGGCTATATCGGTCCACGTTTTGGTATAGCCCCCATATAACGGTACCCCCCGATTTACGGTATTTTGACGTTTTTAGCTACATTTTCAGACCGATTTGGCTATAATTTGACATTTAGGGTTCTTAAGTATCAATAAACATATATAACAAAACTTGTGGACATAGGTCCACGTTTTGGTATAGTCCCCATATAACGGTACCCCCGATTTGCGGTATTTTGACGTTTTTAGCTACATTTTTAGACCGATTTAGCTATAATTTAACATTTAGGGTTCTTAAGTATCAATAAACTTAGATAACAAAAGTTGTGGACATAGGTCCTCGTTTTGGTATAGCCCCCATATAACGGTACCCCCCGATATACGGCATTTTGTCGTTTTTAGCTACATTATCAGACCGATGTATCTATAATTTGACATTTAGGGTTCTTAAGTGTTAATAAACTTATATATTAGAAGTTGTGGACATAGGTCCACGTTTTGGTATAGCCCCCATATAACGGTACCCCCCGATTTGCGGTATTTTGACGTTTTTAGCTACATTTTCAGACCGATGTTGCTATAATTTGACATTTAGGGTTCTTAAATGTCAATAAACTTATATAACAAAACTTGTGGATATAGGTCCACGTTTTGGTATAGCCCCCATATCACGGTACCCCCCGATTTGCGGTATTTTGACGTTTTTAGCAACATTTTTAGACCGATTTAGCTATAATTTGACATTTAGGGTCCTTAAATATCAAAAAAAATATATGACAAAATTTGTGTACATAAGTCCACGGTTTGGTATAGCCCCCATATAACGGTACCCCCCGATATACGGTATTTTGACGTTTTTAGCTACATTATCAGACCGATGTAGCTATAATTTGACATTTAGGGTTCTTAAGTGTTAATAAACTTATATAATAAAAGTTGTGGACATAGGTCCACGTTTTGGTATAGCCCCCATATAACGGTACCCCCCGATTTGCGGTATTTTGACGTTTTTAGCTACATTTTCAGACCGATGTAGCTATAATTTGACATTTAGGGTTCTTAAATGTCAATAAACTTATATAAAAAAAGTTGTGGACATAGGTCCAAGTTTTGGTATAGCCCCCATATAACGGTACCCCCCGATTTGCGGTATTTTGACGTTTTTAGCTACATTTTCAGACCGATATAGCTATAATTTGGCATTTAGGGTTCTTAAATTTATATAACAAAAGTTGTGGACCTAGGTCCACGTGTTGGTATAGCCCCCATATAACGGTACCCCCGATTTACGACATTTTGACGTTTTTATCTACATTTTCAGATCGATTTAGCTATCAATTGACATTTAGGGTTCTTAAATGTCAATAAACTTATATAACTAGTGGACATATGTCCATGTTTTGGAATAGCCCCCATATAACGTTACCGCCCGATTTCAGGTATTTTGAGAATTTTACCAACAAGTTTTAACCGAATTATCTGTAATTTGAACATTTGACATTTGAAATTCTTAGTGGTCACCACACCTCTCCACCAAAAATTGTCAAGAAAGCCCCCATATAACGGTACCTCCCGATTTTCAGTAATTTGATGATTTTAGCTACAATATTAAACAGAACTAGCAGTAATTTGACATTTGAAGTTCTTAGTGGTCACAACACCTCTCCATCAAAAATAGGTCCATGTTCGGATATAGCTCCCATGTAACGGTACCTCCCAATTTTCAGTAATTTGGCCATTTTAGCTACAATTTTTAACAGAACTAACTGTAATTTGACATTTGAAGGTTGTAGTGGTCATCACGCATCTGCATCAACAATTTTCAACATAGCCCCAATATAACGATACTTCCCGATTTTCGGTACTTTGAGGATTTTACTTAAAATGTTTAACCGAGCGTAGGTCCATGTTTTTGTATAGCCCCAAAACAAACCTCCCGATTTTCCGTACCTTAGCTTTAGTTTTGGACGAATTTCTGTAATTTGAAATTTGAAAGTCAACGAAAATTCTGCAACAAAAATTGTTCATTTAAGTTCATATTTTCGTATAGCCCAGATACCTCCGAACTAGCTGTTAATGACATTTGAAGTTCCCAAGTTATGTACCGATTTTCGATATTTTGAGGATTCTAGCTAAATTTTTTAACCGAATTAGGAGTTATTTGACATTAAAGGCTCCCATCAAAAACTCTCAACATAGACCCATGTTTTATTATAACCCCTATATAACAGTACCTCCCAATTTCTAGCCCACCAAAAATTGTCAACAGTTAGATATAGGCACCATAAAAAAGGGCCTCCCGAATGAAGCATTTTATGTACATTATCTGACATTTTAACGTACTCACTTAAAGTTGGGAACAGGAATGAATATTTTATGGTGGAGGGTATGAAAAGTTCGGCCCGGCCGAACTTAATGCTTTTTTACTTGTTTTTTTTTCAAATTGTGAAATTGCAGCACATTTAGTTGGAAAATATATTCAAAATCGTGAAATTATAAAAAAGGGAAGTGCGTCTTATGAGGGATATACCAAGATGTTTACTACCACCAAAGAACATAAAATGTCAAATTACAGCGAATTACCTTTGAAAATATAGGCAAAATCTTGAAATTAATAAAAAACTGCAAGTACCGTTATGGGGAGTCTATACCTAAAAGTGGAGTTATCATCTAGTCACTACTAGTTTACGGTAAAATTTTCAGATCGATATCTTCATTAGAAATATTTTTGTCGCTCTCTCCCATATAAGCTAAACCACAGTGCAATGGTACAATTTTCAATACAATTTCACTGTGCAACATTTTTAAGGCAATCTTGTGGAAATAATTTTAGCTGAGGATTTTTTGAAAGTACAGACCCAAGCGACAAAAACCCGAGTTGGATTTTGTTGTGTCAGATCCAGCTTGGATTTTATAGCCCCATCTAAACATGGTTAAATATTGACTTTTTAAAGCAATTCTTATCTATATATCTGAATTTTCATTTGACCACTGAAGCAAATTTGTAGATAAGGGCAAGAATAACATATTTGGACAAATCATGAAATCGAAAAACTACATTAATCGCCTCAAATTTTATAAAATATCAAAAATGTCCATAGTTTTTGTACATTTCGCACCATATCTCCAAATCCGTTAATTTTCTCTTTATGTTTTCTTTTAGAAAAATATTCGTTGGAATTTAATACACAACTCTTCGGAATGTGTCATTGTTGTAAAATGCCTCTATTACGTTGTTTTCCGTATATTTTTCAACGACCATTTAATAAATATGTCAATAATGTGGTGAAATCCGAAATAAGAGAATAAACTGTTGGTGTGAACTGTGTTTGAAATACGTGCTGTAAAAGATACGATGCAAAATACCGATGAAACAACATGAAGTAAGCATTTTAGAGTTTCAGAATGCTCTGAAGAATTGCTGAGAACTTTATTTGGAATAGTTTTGCAAACGGTTACTTGGTTCAACTCCCAATAGTTTTGCTGATAGTGACCAGAATTTCAGCAATTATGTAAAATGTTCTATATTTTATCGATTTTGATGCCCTAGATGGAGTTTTTCTTATGTGGTCTCTTCAAAAGATAAATTCTACTAGTTCAGGGCTACAACATTGTCTAAGACCAAGGCCAAATTCCTAATCGTTTCTGAGATAAAGGTCCCATAAATGCAAAAAACTGGATCTGACGGGGCAAAACCCTAGTAGGATTTTTGTAGTCTCAATATGTACTTTCAAAAAATGCATACTAGAAGTTGTTTGCATTTTCAGCGTTGCATAATGTTTTCCAAAACCAGGACCTTATCTAAAAATTTACATTTTTATCCCTAGTTGTTCGCCCAATGCCTATACCTTTTAAGTGCGAATTATCATAACCATTATGATCTAATCCCAACAGTGACTCTCATAAAAAATTTCATAGCGCTGAATTTACCAGTTCATTCATATCAGCAATTCAATTTGTAGTACACTTTAGTAATCCTAAAACACTTATTGTATATTAAAATTTAGAACTTTGGTTGCAATAATTATTATATTTCATCTTTAATCCTACACCCAAGACCAAATTTAGTACTTAGCCTTATAGGAGTACCAATACCACCTCCATAGTTCAGTCCACAGCAACCTTCATACATGCCCCTATCCACCAGCCGTGATTCTCATTACCAGTTCTATATGTTCCGCCACACCAACAGCGGCTCGAACTTCAGAATTCGAGCTCTGCCCCATCACCAATTACCTAATTTAGAACGATTTAGTACTTTTAATATATTTATGGAACGTATTTCTTCAACAACTTCCATATACAAAAGTTACACACCAACACTCACCCTGACACCAAATAAAAGTTGAGTACCTTTTAGTACTTTTCGTATACTTATGGTACGTATTTCCACAACCATATCATCCATATCTTAACGCTACCTACAAACTATAAAATTAATATCAAATTTCCGAATTTCCCCTCTATTCCTACATCCGATATCAAATTTATTACAACAGAAGCACTAATTTCCGAGATTTCTTTCTCATCTCCATTCTACATATATATACATCTCCATCCTAATATTAAAATTCAGAATTTTAGTTATATATTTTGATAATTGTCAAAAGTGATGCTTTTGTTATCGTTTGGCTATAGGCTTTTTATAAATAAAAATCGATGTTGTGATTTTTAATGATTTCTTTTATTTCCAATATTTCGATTGGAATCTCCAATCATCATCAGGGAACTACAAATGTATACATACATATATCAGCAAAGAGTTTTACAAAAAATACCAATTGCAAACTTACTTAAAGAGAGTTAACTTTGTGTAATTGTCAGCGAACTTACTTTAACTAATGTTTGTCAGATTTGTATTTGTTAACTATGTGTCTGTAAATATGAGCACAGTTGTCAGTATCAGTTTGTCAGTATCAGTTTTGTAGTTAAGTCTTATATTGGTGGGAGTGTTAATTATGTGTAGCATCTCAAGAGTGAATCGTTTTTGGTAGTTGTTCTCTTGAGTGAGAACTTTGACATCATTAAAATCAGGGGTATGCCCCGTCAATGTACAATGAGCAGCCAATGCCGTCTTTTGCTCTATAGGTTTATTCTGTGCTTTATGGTCAGATTTATGTCTTTAATTTCGTTTTAGTAGTGCCAACATATACCTTCTGGCATATGTTGGACTTGTCACCCTTGCAATTTATACGGTATACTAGGTTAGACTTTTCCTCATCATTTACTTTATTTTCAATTTGCTAAACACATTGTTCAGTGTGTTGGTAGATTTAAATGCCAGCTCGTATTTGGTATGGTCATATATATTTGCATCTTTTAGCCTTTCTGAAAAACCCCGTATGTACGTCATAGGTTTATATATTTTCTCGCCGGTTTCTCGTGGTTTCTCTGTGTTTACATTGGTTGCGCGTCTTATAAGACAGTCAATAATAAATGATGGAAAATCGTTTTTATGTAGAGTTTCCCTAATTTTATGTAGATTTTGTCTATGAAATTCTGTATCGCTAATGTCTAATACTCTTTTTATGAAATTGGTTGCTGTGTTGACTATAGTTCTTCTCGGGTGTTTTGAGGTGTAGTTAATCAGTCTCCCGGATGCCGTAGGTTTATGGTACCAGTCAAGTTTAAGTAGGGTTTCATTTCTAATAACTATTGCATCCAGATATGGTAGTTTGTTGTCTCGTTCCATCTCCATGGTAAATTGTATATGTGGGTTGAAAGAGTTAAGAATGTCCATATTTTCCATGATTTCATCTTTTTTCATTATCGTAAAAATATCATCGACGTACTTCGTCAATATCTTAGGTTTTGTGCGCATTTTCTTGAGTGATGAGTCCAGTAACAGTTCCATTATAATATCGGCTACAACGGGGGAGGCGGGAGAACCCATTGGCATGCCTTTATTTTGTTTGTAAAACTTATCGTCATAAATGAAATATCTTGTATCCTTAATACACAGTGTCAAAATATTCATAAATAGTTCCTTAGGAATCGTCGTATGTGTTTTTATTGTATCCCACTTATCTTCTATGGTGTTTAATGCTAGATTTACAGGGATGCTGGGAAAAAGCGATACCACATCAAATGAAATAAGGATTTCGTCATTCGATTCATTCGATTCTGGTCTTGAAGTCTTTCGCGTCCTTTACGTTGTAGATCGAGTTCGCTGTCAAATGCTTTAATATATCTACCACATACCTACAGAGAGCATTAGCAGGGGAGTTGATTGTAGAACAAATTTGCCTTAGAGGGTTACCATCCTTGTGTATTTTAGGTAAGCCATAGAGTCTAGGTGCCGTAGACGTTTTATTCAAAAGTTTGTATTTTTCTGCATCGTTGATAATGTTTAGTTTATAAAGTTTTTCCACAATCAAATTGTTCTTATTTTGAAGAATGTTTGTTGGGTCCCTTTTTAGCCGTCTATAAGTGCATATATCTCCTACGATTGTTGTCATTTTTAATTGGTAGTCTTTTTTGTTCATAGCCACAGTTTTACCCCCCTTGTCGGCATTAACAATAATTATGTCAGTATTTTGTTTTAATAAGTGTCAAAAGTTTCAAAGTTTAGTTTATTAATTCCAAATTTCTGGATTCCAGCTCTATCCGTTCAACCGTAACTGTACCAAATATAGTACCATTTAGTTTTTTTCGTATCCATAAGTACAAATTTCCAAAACTATCTCAATTTTATACACAATCAGCAACCCTAATTCCAAATGTCAGGTTTTCATCTCTATCCCTTCACCCAAATCCAAATTGTACCAAATCTACTACCATTTAGTACTTTTTGTACCCAAAAGTACTAATTTTCAAAACTACTTCCGTTCTACACTTCAACCGTAACCTTAATTCTAAATTTCTGGATTCCTGGTCTATCCGTTCACCCAAATCCAAACTGTACAAAATATAGTACCATTTAGTACTTTTCGTATTCATAAGTGCAAATTTTCAAAACTACCTTAATCCTATACTCCAACAGCAATATTAATACCAAATTTCTGAATTCCAGCCCTATCCGTTCACCCAAATACAAATTGTATCAAATGCAGTACTTTTTGTACACAAAAGTATTATTTTTCATAACTAATTCCATTCTACACTTCAAGCGTAACCTTAATTCTAAATTTCAGGATTCCAGGTCTATCCGTTCACCCAAATGTTGAAAGTTTATGTTGGCGAAAATTTTTTATTTACGAGGGCGGTTCGGAAACTTCTTAGCCTATCAATGAAAGAGAATAGTTAGTTTTTCAAAAAATATTTTTTTTCAGTATAATCTCCTGAAACTTCAATACACTTAGTGCCATTATTACATGTGTTCTTTTACTATCTGATGGATTTGAAAATGCAAAATAAACTAATTTGGAGGCATAAAAAATATAATTTTCACATTGAAAGTTAATGGCAAGAAGCTCATCCTTGAAATTCAATCATCACTTTTATCTTTAATTTAACCGGAACGCTATAAATCTGTTCGGTAAATCCAAACTATAACAAAAGGAGACTTATAATAATGGGGGTTAGTCCAACGCTTTTCTAGTAATTCTATTCCTTGATAAAAATAGTTATCCTCAAGGTCTTCAAAATAGTGGTTTACAACAGTTATTGCATCTTTATTTGAGGTAAAAGGCTTGCCAGCAAGGAATTTTTTTAGATTTGGAAACAAGTAAAAGTCACTGGGAGCTAAATCAGGAGAATAAGGTGGGTGGTCAAGCCACTAGTACTTTAATTCGTTGATTTTAGCCATTGTTAAAACACTCTTGTGCGCTGGTGCGTTGTCTTGATGAAAAATAATTTTTTTGTGTTGTAAGTCAGGACGTTTTTCTCGAATTTGTACATTTAATTGATTCAAAAGGTTGCAATAGTACTCTGAATTTATTGTTTTACCCTTTTGCAGATATTCAATCAATAAAACACATTTGAAGTCCCAAAAAACCGTTGCCATAACCTTACCAGCCTATTGAATTGTTTTTGCCTTCTTTGGGGCACTTCCCCCAGCTTCAGTCCATTGTTTGGATTGTTCTTTTGTCTCTGGAGTATAGTGGTGGATCCATGTCTCATCAACAGTTATGAAACGACGCTTAAAATCCATTTTATTTCGCTTAAAACGATCCAAACAAGCTTGAGAAATGTTCATTCTTATGCGTTTTTGATCGACTGTTAACAAATGCGGCAGCCATCTTGCAGAAAGCTTTTTCATCTGTAGTTCTTCATGCAAAATTAAATGGACGCGATCATTTGAAATGCCCATGATATTAGCAATTTCACGCACTTTTATTCGTCGATCATTTAATTCCATATCATGCACTTTGGCTACAATTTCTGTTGTTGTTCATCTTCATCTTCAATGCTTGTACGACCACGTTTAAATTCAGCAACCCAATTTTTTACTGTTGCATATGAAGGAGCACTTTCACCTAACACATTCACCATATCATTATGAATTTCTTGTCCCGATAAACCTTTTTTATGTAAATATTTAATGACAGCACGCATTTCTAATTTGTCCATTGTAAAAAAAATGCGGATGCGTCTTTTTTTAACACCTGTTTCTATATGAAGGAGTTGCCAGATCGAACATGTGTTCATAACAGAGATGGAAGTTTCCAAAACACTTAACTTTTTTCTGTTTTTACCGCGCTTTTTGTGCTAGGCTAAGAAGTTTCCGAACTGCCCTCGTAGCAATGATGTAAACCTTATTTTAGGTTTATATTACTGATGAAATAATTTTTATTACCATATTTTAATTACAATGAGGTAAGACTTCTTGCCCAATTTCCCCCTTGTTTTCCGAACTTTTTTGACAATATATCAGAGTTTATATATGCCGAGGCACGTGTCTTCTTTTTTTGTCTTTTTTCCCGCTGCCGTGTCAGAATATGGTCGATTTCGGAAATTCAATCGTTGTTATCGTCATAAAGAAACCAATTATAGTTATTTCCCTAAATATATTTTGGTGTTAAATCGTAGATCTTATCACAAAGAATATCTGAAGGCTGATAGTGGTTTTTTTGATAGAGAACTAATGCAATAGTGAGTCTATCCATGATGAAATCGCGGGTATGTAAATGACAAATTCTGTCGCCTAATCGTGCATATGTCAACAGACTAATTTTGGCATACAATTCATATAGACATTCTGGTTTTCTTTCGTGGATCGTCTCATTAATTGATCAGGAACTAGGAAAACTCAGGCTACCAGTCTTGAATTCTTTTAAAATGAAATTCTGCCGCGCAATCCAAGGTCTATACATGTACACTAGAGTGGGGCGATTTGAACAACATCACGGGCGCCTGGAGTTTCTGATTTTTGGGATTGTACTGAGCAAAAAAGTCAACTAGACCATATGTCTACGGTGAAAATCGAGCCCCCGGATTTTGACTTGAAGTGTTTTTTCAAGGATTTTTTGATACTTTGGCATATAACAACCAAACCACTGAGATTTTCGATCCAATACACAGACAAAAATTGTAGCCAATACAATAATAAAGAACTCTCTAGTACATCGCAAAAGCATTGAAACGCTCCTTCAGGTAGTTATGGCCTCGAGAAGGTGCACATTTTTCGGAAAATATCGATAAACGACACTGTGCTACAAAATGGAACTCAAAGTCAGGGGGTGGAAAATTTCTTTTGTAGATGAAAGCCCTTGGTGAGTGTACTGAGAACCCAAAAGGAAATTTTCACCATAGGTCAAGTTTCCGAGATATTGCGTGATTAATGGTTTAATTTTGGCCCCTTAATTTGTGAACAAATAGCTTTATCTCTCTCTAAAGCGTTATTGTAGCTTCATTTTGACATTGCATGTCTTCAGTCAAATCGAATGGTAAATCTGTTGGTAGAATATTTCATCCCTCTAACTCAATTAATTTCATGTCCTTTTCGTCCTTTATTTTTTGAACCGTAGTAAAAATACCACAAGGCGAGATTTTGGTAGCTTCGTAACCAACAAAGTTGTAATCAGCTACTTGCTGTCATTTGATTGACCATTTTATTAGCTTTCTAATAATATACATATACGGTTAATCGGATACTTAAAACCGGTTCCAAAATCGGTTTTTATATCAGAATATCCGGTTCAAAAATTTAGATAACCGGATCTTTCCTTCAATAAAATTTGTTATTAAGGTGTTCGTCATTACAAGAGCTATTTATGGTAAGTATTTCAGAAGCACCACAGAACAATAACGAATATACATAAAAACAAAACATAGTTTTCTGAACAAAAACCGGTAAAATGTCAAAAAGGACCATGAAAACGGGGAAATATCGATTGGTCATCAATGAGAACCGTACCTAAAATCTTCTGAACAAAATTTTTGTAGAATATTTGGATGCTGTAAAATCTCGCCTTGTGGTATTTTTACTATGGTTGTGGTATTTTTACTATGGTTCAAAAAATAAAGGACGAAAAGGACATGAAAGGAATTGAGTTAGAGGGATGAAATATTCTACAAAAAGATTCACCATTCGATTTGACTGAAGACATGTAATGTCAAAATGAAGCTACAATAACGCTTTAGAGAGATATAAAGCTATTTGTTCACAAATTAAGGGGCCAAAATTAAACCATTAATCACGCAATATCTCGGAAACTTGACCTATGGTGAAAATTTCCTTTTGGGTTCTCAGAACACTCACCAAGGGCTTTCATCTCCAAAAGAAATTTTCCACGCACTGACTTTGAGTTCCATTTTGTAGCACAGTGTCGTTTATCGATATTTTCCGAAAAATGTGCACCTTCTCGAGGCCATAACTACCTGAAGGAGCGTTCCAATGCTTTTGCGATGTACTAGAGAGTTCTTTAATATTGTCTTGGCTACAATTGTTGTCTTTGTATTGGATCGAAAAGCTCAGTGGTTTGGTTGTTATATGCCAAAATACCCAAAAATCCTTGAAAAAAACTTCTAGTCAAAATCCGGGGGCTCGATTTCCATCGTAGACATATGGTCTAGTTGACTTTTTTGCTCAGTACAATCCCAAAAATCAGAATCTCCAGGCGCCCGATAACACTTTTTTCCTTGCATACAAATCGCCCCGGCCTAATATACACATTCTTTTAGCAAAAATCCATAAGCACAATTTTTCCCAATCTACATTTTTTATAATCTCGGCCTTAAGTCAAAATGTGCCTCATCGAAATAATGGTTTTAATGCCAAAGAGTGGTTGGAAGAAATCTGTTTCAGAAAATTTGGAGTCGACTTAGCTTTGTTCGTCCATCTGGGTGGCTGCCTGGAGAGCACGATAATTCTCGCACAGGTCAACCGATTCGGTCCAAAATTTGGCCTTCGTGATATTTTGTCCAAATTTTAATCAACTTCGAATATGGACAATATCGATCCACTCTTTCGGTAACCTTCCACAGAGTACATATTTCAAAAATTTCAGAGAAGTTCAGTTTAAGACCTCTCTGTATAAATAGTAAATATACCTGTGTAAGCTTAAGACTTCAGTAGTAGCTTCACTTCCTTTATGCTACCAATTTATTTATAAGTAAAAATATGAAATAAATAAATTAATAAACAAAAATACTTCTCGGAAAACGCTTTGCTTTTTTGCAACCGGCTTTCTGGGGTCCCCTATTACTATAGCACAAATTTTTTCAGGGGCAAGTCCATACTTCCAGAGAAAATGGCCCGAAAGCTGTAAAGAACACCTACGGCAACCGTGTGTAGTGGTTGGTGCGCACGACAACTTTCGAACAGGATACTGCGTTGGTACAAACTTTATTTATCGCAATATTTCTGCCAGCCTTATATAAAGTTCGAAGATGGTGATTTTCGGTCTTCTCATTCTGGTATTTTCACCCCCAAATGTCAAGAATTTTAGGTAAAGCGGTATATTCGATTTTTCTTGAATGGAGCAACAGATTTGGTCCATTTGGATTTAGTAATATTTTGTCCAAGCTTACTTTTAGCTCGAAAATGGACCACATTAGGTACATCCCTCACAAATCTTCACAATATTTGTTTAATACAGTTTAAGGTCTGTTCGAAGAACCTTAGAAATTTTTACTGAAGGTATTTCTTGTGTTTAGAGCGGTATTATGTTTTTGGTGGGCAAGTCCATATTTCCTGAAAAACGCTGAAAATAATACTGTGAAGAACTGAAATGACTGGTGGGCGCAATATCTTTTAAGAGGAATGACTCGCGAAACAATATCTACTTCCAAAATAAACCAACCCACCAACATTGGTCCGGTCCATTTCCTCAGGTACCTTCTCCGCAACACTTGTGATCAATGATAAATAAAATCCATATTTTGTTGGCAAGTTCATACGGCCGAAAATGGTTACACAATTCTGAGCATTGGGTTAAGGGATTTTGGTTGTGTAGCCGTTGTTCGATCTGTCCATAGATAAAAGTTTCAGTTCAAACAGGCTCCGGGTATATTCCTGTCGGCAAAGCCGACTGATACTTGTTGAGATTTTGAAGAAGAAGAATCTGTTTCCGACCAGTTATTTTTAATTTCGTTTGTCGTCACAAAGTCCTTTTCCGAAGAAGGAAAAAGGAACATTTCTAGAAATCTGCATCCATTGAAAGTACTTCCCAAAATATAATTCAATGAGTAAACAACAAAAAACCCTGAAGATGAAATTCAATGTAATTACGAAATATTGGAAATAACATGCAATAAATAAAATATAATAATAATCAATAATCTTGATTTTATTATCATTTGAAAAGTCGAACAAAACATAAAGATAGGACAGAAAAATCCTTTTTTGTACAATAGGCATTTACTAATTTGTAGCAAGAGACCAGTTTAAAATAATCTCAACTGGCGACACTACATTGGAACAGAATTATATCATAAAAAATGGTTGATATATATTTTATTTTTGCAAATTTCAAACATAAAAAAGAATTTGTAATTGTTAAGATGAATAGTTCATTACAAAAACGTGTTAGAGGCTATATACAAAAATTTAAAACCACAAACATTAAGCAACGATTTTATCCTTTTCAAAAATTAAAAAAAAAACATCGCAAGATTGTATTGGACGTAAAATGCTACAAACTTTCGATAAATACAAATAAACATCTTGTTCTGAACTCAGTAACACTTACAGTCAGCATAAAATTACGAATAAACGCTTAAACAACACCTTAAAACTTAACAACAACTATGCTGAAAATTGCTCAAAAAACCTAAAGTGTTCATTATTTTTATACTTTAAAATATGTTGGACAATAAGTATACCAATGTAGTTAAATAAGTCTCTGTAATACTTTCTCCAAATGCTTTACATATTTCTTGAAAAATTTAAAATAAATTTAAAATTTTATTCAAAAATTAAAAAATGTGTAGTGTGGTAACGAAAATCATTTCGGAGGGGGCCCCTGGCTACGTCGGTGTTACCCACCATACCAGTTGCTGATATTTTTCGAATGTTTGCCTCAAGTTCCGAAAAATATATCATTTTCTAACGCTTCGCATTATATTACTTTTGACCAAAACGTTATCTGTCTCGATAGCTACATTTTGTAGTATGGAAGAAAAATGTAGTTATTTACACACAAACCAAAAATATTAAAGAATTTACTTATTTATTATGTAGTATATTGTTATATAGAGAACTGCTAGCTAGGATGTTGAGTTGTTATTTAGTTTAAGTTTATATCTGTTTAGTAATTAAATTCTTCTTTTACCATTTTTCTGTATTTTAATGGCTCTTTCATAAATTGATAGAAATTGAGTCAACAAAAATCGTTGTTGTTTTAAGACATTTTTGAGATGACATGTCTTTAGTCAAATGAGGATTATTTTGGTAGAACATTTCGACCTTCTAGTATGCTTCCTTCCATGTCCAGTACCACAAAGTAACATTTTCAGCTTCGAAATCTTCTGCAAAAATGTCGACCAGAAGATTTTAGGTACGTTTCCTTATGACACGAAATCGATATAATCTTCTTTTAGCGGTCCTTTTTCACTTTTACCCGAACCTATATCTATTTATTTTAGTATATACCTTTAAGATGAGAATAATTCTCGGAGTCATCAGAATTGTTGGCCATAATTGTAACCCTTTTAGCCGAATACGTTAATATGATGGTTTTTTTTGAAGACAGATCCGGATATGCGAAATTCGGAACCGGTTATGCGGACATTTAAACCGGGTTTTTATTCAATACAGTAGAATGGACAAATGCCGCAGTTGGGTTTTAGAAGCCTCTTAAAATATGAAATAGTCTCGACATTCACTAGTGTAAATACGAAATTTATTTATTTACTAGCAAACCCCGGTCCGCGTTGCTGGCCCGTCGTAATGAGTTTTAATGACAATTTTTATCGACTTTATGCTTGAAAATTCAAAAATAGGTATTTTCTACCTCACTTCTTCGGTCTATTGTCAAACCGAGAAGGATTTTTTGTCTGTAAACTTTCTTTTCTCTTACGGACTTTGTCGGATTTTTTCGCCAATTTATGCTTTATAGGATTTATTATCGTCCATGTCCCTGTCTTTATCCTAAAGCGATCTAATTTTAAAGGTTAAAAAGTGGTTAAATCGAATTCTCCCGCTTATTGAGACTTATATGTTTTAGCTTTTCATGGCTGATGGACCGTTGAACCTCACCATTCAAGTAAATTTGTAAATATATAGTTTTTCTTGATCGGGGGCGCAACCACCGTTGTCTCGAAAACTAATTTGCAACCCGATGCACTCATAACTTTAGCAAATATAGCGATTATAAAATAATAGGCCCCGAAATTCGTCTACAAATATATAGCATTTTGGACCACGGGACATTCCTGAACATTTTCTGAATATTAGGTTCAGTAGTTTTGGAAAAATAATGTTTTGGTCATCAGTTTTCAAGATATAACATATTAAAAAAAGTAGGCCTGGTCCGGTATCTTGGCTCCAAATATTTACCTAGAGTGCATACAACTTCAGTGCCTACCAAAATGTATGCTAAAACCAATATAATAATACATTTGGCTTATATATAGCGTTTAACAGAAAGGCATGGGGAAGGTACCCCACCTCTTCCGAAATTCATAATATATACATAACAACGGCAAACATTGAGCTTTTGTCGCAAATTTTATGGAAATCCCTTCAGTAGTATTGGAGTTATGACATATAAAAAACAGGCGTGGTCGGGCCTATAGGCCCTAAAGAAGTACCTAGATTGTAGATTAATCCGTAAATTTTTAATCCGATACATGCATAATTTTTGCAAATATAACGTTTTTTAAAAATATCAAATATGCTCCCTTCAAAATTCGAGAAAATATCCGGAAAATTGGTTCAGTAGTTTTGTAGATGTAACATATTTTAAAAAGTGGGTGTTGGCAAGTCATTGGATCCAAAAAAAGTGGGTAAGGTCTTCAGGCAAATCGGCAATTTCAGGAAAATCGGTTCAGCAGTTTTTGTAGAAATGATAAAAATTTAAAGTTAAAAAAAAGTGGGCGTACATTTTCTTCGCGTAACGAATATCGAAATCGGTCCAGCCGTTCTCAACTGATGCCACGACCAACGAACGACATTTGATTTTTATTTTTAAAGATTTTAAAGTTTAGACAAATCGCGATTTCCCTGACAATCCCTTCAGTAGGTTTGTAGATATAACCTAATTAGAAAGTGAGCGTGGTCGGATCTTAAGTCCCGAAATAAGTACGTAAGGCTGGAGACACAATCGCCATTGACTCTTAAATAAATTCCGAAACCGATACATTCGTATTTGTTGCAAATATTGCATTTTTACAAAAATAGGGCACAGGGGAAGTACCCGCTCGATCCGAAAGTAAAAAAATATTTAACCTATTTTTATCGGGGACCAACGCTGTACATTCGCTGAAAGTTTCAGGAAAATCAATTCAGTAGTTTCGCAGATATAAAATATTTAAAAAAGTGGGCGTTGTCCAGTCTTAATGCCCCAAATAAGCACGTAAGGTCGGAGACACAATCGCCATTGAGTCGGAAATTAATTTTCAAAGCGATACATTTGTAAATGTTGCAAATATTGCATTTTTACAAAAATAGGGCATAGGGGAGGTACCCCGCCCGATCCGAAATTCAACCAAATGGGTAGCCTATTTCAACAGGGGGCCATCACTCTACGTTCCCTGGAAATTTCAGGAAAATCTGTTGAGTAGTTTCGTAGATATAACATATTTATAAAAGTGGGCGAAAAAGTGGGCGTGGCCAATTTTTCTTTGCATAAAAACCTAAACTGGACTATGACTAACATTTCCACAAAAAATTATCCAAATCGCTCCAGCCATTTTCAACTGATTCAATTACCAACAAACGACAATTGAGTTTTATATATAAAGATTTGTTTATTTCGGTCATTTTGGTAAGATAATGTGGCTAAAACCTTAAAGATGTCAAAAATCTGGAGTCACCTTTATTTGGGAGGAATTTTTCATAGCCCCATGGAAGACCAAATATAAAATGTCAGTCATTTTCTTTAAGATAATGTGTCTTAAGCCTTCAAAATATAGAAAAAAGGGAGGTACTGTTTTATGGTGGCTTTATCAAACCGTGGACCTATACTGACAACTTTCTGGGGGAATGTTTGGTAGCCCCAAACAAGACTAAATACCAAATTTCTAGCGTTTTGTTATGATAATGTGGCAGAAACCTTCAAAATAGCGAAAACTGGGAGATACAGTTCTATGGGTGCTATATCAAAAGGTGGACGGATATAGAGCTATCTTTAATATTGCACTGACAGCTTGCAAAATTTACTGATCGCTACCAATATCATGATTTCATCCCGGCGAAGGGAATTATCAATTGGCTTTTCAAATTTTCAAATTTTGCAAGCTGTCAGTGCGTTTTGTAAACATTTTTCTCTGCAAAGAGGAAAGTGATGAAGTTATGCCAATGGGCGAAACTCCAGACTTAAACAATCATATGATTGAATCTTCAACTAAAACAAAACAAACAAATTAATAAATTATATTATGCGTTAATATTTAAAATTTAAAATTAACGGTGGCTGCAAAAATGGTTCCTAAGTTCTCTTGGGATGTAATAAACTTGGCTATACTTTTGTTTCCATGTAAATATTAATTATATGGTGTTTACATTTACCCAAACATGTATTACTAAGTTTATTAATTTTCTGAAGCAAATTTTAAAATAAGTGGATTGGAAAAAAATTGTATATAAAGGTATATCGATTTTTTTTGCTGTATGAGTAGTAAAAAGTGAGTACTTCAAATGAATAAAGGTCCCAGCTGCAGAGGTTTGCAGACGAACGTGTCATTTCTCTTTTTCAGCGACCACATCACTGAGTGGATACCCCCTTTTTTAACAAATCGT
Source organism: Musca autumnalis (assembly GCF_047663935.1). Classification (NCBI taxonomy): domain Eukaryota; kingdom Metazoa; phylum Arthropoda; class Insecta; order Diptera; family Muscidae; genus Musca; species Musca autumnalis. The sequence goes on along the minus strand of NW_027411977.1, from coordinate 97,669,029 downwards.
TTTGTAGTGTTGGCTATAGCGCGAAAACGAATGAACCGATCATTACATATTTTTGTGGGCTTATCTAATAAAATTACTTTAAAACGAGAGAATTTTAAAAATATCAATTTTTAAAAAAATTGTGAACAGCGAAAATCTACAAAAAGTTGACCATTTTTGACCACTAATCGGTCAAAAAAATTTTTTAAATGAAATTTCTCATATATAAAGCATAGCCGACCAAGAAGAGCGAGCGCTTAAATTGTTTATGTGTGGGTAAAATTACACTGACAGAACAGGGTGATGATTTTCATATTGAGTGTGAAATGAAAAATATATTGTTGGCGCGTTCGCTTTGTATGACTTAAATTAAAAATAATATAAATAACTTCATAATTTGAAAAGTATTTTTCTTCATATGTTAATTTTTTTGAGAGAAAAAACAAATTGTATATAAAAATGATTTTTTAAGACTTTCTAAGCATACATACATTTTTTATTGTTGCATTGCAGACGAGGCATTCTGCGTCATTAAAAATATTAATACAAAACAAAAATCATTTTCAAATTCTTCCCTCCACATATTTGCTGTACAACTGCAAAATCTTTTCTGTGTACCCAAAAATAAACAAATAAAGCGGCATCAACCTGCTTGCATGAAATTCAGTACAAGACTGAAGTAAAAAAATCAAAACATTTGCTCTCTTACTTTGCGTTCGGGTCGCGTGTGTGTGATTTGCCGAAAAACTTCGTAACCAAATCAAAACCCACGAACGGGTTTGATATAAAGTTGAGAGCTTGATATATTCAATATACTCACAAACAATATGAAGACTAAACACCGAATTACAGTCATATCGGGTGGATATTGAGGCCACAACACTCAAAATACCGAAAATGAGGAGGTACGGTTCTATGTGAGGTATAGGAAGACGAGAACCTATACCGACATATTTCTGGTGGAAGGTTATAAGTCCCCCAACGGAGACTTAATACCAATTTTCAGCCATTTTGGTGTGATAATCAGGCTAAATCCTCCAAAATACCGAAAATCGGGAGGTACCGTCCTATGGGGCTATATGAAGACGTGGACATATACAGACAAATTTCAAGGTGAAGGAATAATGCCCCCTACGAAGACTAAATACCAAATTTCAACAATTTCGGTGTAATAATGAGGCTAAAATCTTCAAAATACCGAAAATCGGAAGGTACCGTTGTATGGGGGCTATATCAAAACGTGGACCTAAACCCACAATTCTCTATTGGAATGTTTGATAACTCTGCCGAAGACTTACCACAAAATTTGAATACATTCGGTTGGTCATTTTGTCTAAAACATTCAAAATACCGAAAATCGGGAGGTACGGTTCTATGCGGGCTATATCATAACGTTGACCGACCGACCCACTTTTTTGTCCTGAAGATTGTAAGTCAATAATAGGTACGTGTACCAAAATTGATGCACCTACGACAACTCCTTCTATTTTTGGCCACAGTTAATATGAGAAAATAGCCTAAAAGATGCAAAAAACCCCTATGACAACGTGTTCGAGCGCAAGATAACTCTCGAACGGAGCAACCGATTTGGTCCAAAATTTCTTGAACAAATTTGGTCCAAACTGTGGATCTCCTAATATTTTGTCCAAATTTAGTTTAACTTCTAAAATGGAGGTACCTTAGGGTACCTCACAAAAGTTCAACATTTGGTTCTAAGTGCAGTTTAAAGTCTGTTCGAAAATCCTTTGGAAATGCATAAAACGTAAACCTGCATAACCAGAGTTTAATAAAACTGTTTTCTAACGTCTGAAAACACAAAATCCAATGTCATATCCAATTCTGTGGGTAAATGTGGCCAATACCCGCACAATACCTTAAATCGGCTCCATGCTTTATGTACGGCCTATGCAGACAGTTTTTGTTCTAAATCTGGAAACACAAAATTCCAAATTGTAACAAATTCGCTGGAAAAATGTGGTGCAGGCCTTCAAAGTACTTTACATCATCGCGTCTATATCAAAACATGAATCTATAGGAAGAGAACTAGAAAAGTTTCAGGTCTAACGATGAAAATGCAAATATATAAAATCAAAAATAGTTTTATTGTTTTCTTAAGTAGTCTGCAGAATGATTTATACACTTTTTCATGCGCTCAAACCATTGTTGAAGCACTTTTTCCACTCCGATTGAGACACCTCCAAAATATGGAATCAAATTAAGTCATTGGATTCCAAGTCAGTCAAGTCAATTTCACGTTTTGTCCGGTCAAAAAGCCGCTGGATTGAATCGATGAGTGAGAGCTCGCATTGTCATGGTGCAGAATGATTCGTCTTCTCTTGTTCGTTTTTCGAATTTCTCAAGAGACTTCAGGCAAACAAATTATAGTGTTCCACTCAGAATTAACCGTTCTACGTCCCTCAAGCCGTATAGTAGTCACAGTTTAACCAAAGAAACAGGCGACCATTTGCTTCAAAGTGCTTAATCCATGTACAACATTCGTTGGAGTTGGATCGCCTTCGAAGACCTCACGGTCGATTTTGTTTCGGGCTTATATGCATAGATACAAGATTCATTGCAATATTTAAAATCAAAAATAGTTTTATTGTTTTCGTAAGTAGTCTCCAGCATGATTTATAAATTTTTCATTGTTGAAGCACTTTTTGCACTCCGATTGAGATACCTCCAAAATATGGTTTTTGAACGCTTCAACAACATTTTCTAATCGTTGACCATGCCTTTTTTCTTAAAGTGCGGAAATCAAATTAAGTCACTGGATTCCAAATCAGGGCTGTACGGCGGAGACCCATCAATTTCACGTTTTGTCCGGTCAAAAAGCCGCTGGTTTGAATCGATGTGTGAGAGCTCGCATAGTCATGGTGCTCAATGATTCGTCTCAACGCTCGTGTGAAAAATTATCGGACGAAAATGTTCAAAAGAAAATTCATGATCGTATGTACTGTCCTGAATCTCTTTAGGCTAAAAACTGTCAAACTTTCCAAAAAAAATTTAAATACCAAGGCCAGAAACTTTTCTAGTTCCACTCGTATAAAAATGTTGTGAAAAATATTTTTAAACCTGGAAACACAAAATCCCAATTGGGACTAATGCCTTAAGTATTAGTAAAACGACACGTTGCGTTACTACCGATGTACAATGCATTTGACCAAAGTTTTATCCACCTACATTAATCCGCTCAGACGCTAGAGTGGTTTCCACAGACGGGAAAGGCTATATCTATTTAGGTTTCATGCTAATTAACCCTTTCGGTGATTCTATGCCATATGTCATACGCAGTTTTTAAAGCCCGTTTTGGGGCAAAATACATACGCGTGCACTTTCTTTTTTAAAATTTGTTATTTTTCTTTGGTATATTTCAAAAATAAGTAAAAAAAACAAGTGAGTAAAGGCTATAGTGGGGACGACTATGTTATACCCTACACCACTACCCCTGTGCATAAGCTTTTCACTCGTAAACATCTCTTTTAGAGAGATAGTAAATTTTCACCGATCTGGCTTTTATACTGAATTTGGATCCCAGCACAATCAAACGGATATTGTAAATACTGTACCCCAAAAGTAGGGTTTTTCGAAAAAAGATCGCACTAAATGTTGGCCTTTGGCAGTGGATTACTGTGATGCTGTCTGGGCTACTTGGTCAAATTATGCGTAAGGGGGATGCAGAGGAAATTTTGAAATGTAATACATTAGAAGTGTAATCTTCAATTTTATTATTCTATTTTACTTTGCACAGTTATCCGTTATTTAAATGGTTTAACCGTCAATCGAATAACAACGTAAAAAACTCGTTTGCTTCAACGTGTTTTGCCATTTACATGTTTTATTCATTTACGCGGTCATAGCTTCCGCGAAAATTAATTTTTTAGCCATATTTTTGAGAGTTGATTAAAAACACTTCGTTTGATGCAACGAATTATAATATTGCAAACCTTGGCTTCATCAATGTTAATTTTTTTTTGACTTTTCGTCATATAAAAAGGTGGAAATAAGCAAGTCGACAACAAAAGCCTCCAACGAAATGTGAGGAAACAATTAACTTTCTTTAAAATTTATTTTTGCAAATTTTCGCGATATCTCAAAAAGATCCTTCCTTGGATAAATACGAACATTTTAAGACAAACGCGAAACAAATCGGTTGTAAATTGGTCGAGTTTTTGATTCACGTACGAACGTCATTTGAGTTTTATATAAGAAGAAGAAGATTACTTAAAGCGAACTGAACCAAAAAAATTAATATTTAACTTTATATTCGACTTCTGTCCAGTGATGCCAGATAAGTTTGGTCGAAAATCGTCAATTTTCGGGAGCCAAAATTGTCAAATCGGCAAAATAGTTTTTCAAATCGTCAAAAAATCGGCAAATACAATAACTTGTATTTCAATTCAAATTATTACTATATAAGATAAAACATAAAATGTTAAGTAAAGAAAACAATTACCAATTCATAAAACAAAACAGTTTTGTGACAAATGACCACCTACGAAACACTGTTTAAAAAACGTGTTCACTATACGTCGAGAAGGACGTACCGATCATCATATATTTTTGTGGGCTTATAGAGTACAACACCACCCCAACCCGCTTCTGGAACAATTATACTATATTTTAAGTACATAAAAATCTTTTCTTTAAAGAAGAAATTTTTTAAATTTTGAACATTTTTTGGACAAAAGAACTACCCAATTTTTTAACAAAGTTTGAATTTTCGAGATAGAGCGGACACCGCAAGACGCTTTTTTAAAAATAGTGTCTCGTATATGGCTATTTGCCACAAAACTACGCAATATTATACAACAAAAATTACCGAAGGTAGATCAAAATGTACCTTTCCTTATGAAAAAATATCTGTTAAAAAGTCTGATTCTTTTGTAGTAAAAAAATCATAAAAAATTTATGTTTTTTGTTTACACCGACTAATGCAACTCTAGTTTTAAGAGGTTATTTAATAGCCTTTTTATAACAGTTTTTTTCGGGTTAACCTTAAACTTAAAATCCAGTGGCTTTATTAAATTGGGTTATATATAAACGTATTAAAATAAGGTGATCGATTTATGTATAGTTGTCTTTCAGAGATCAGTGCTACCAATCACAATATTTACACAAAATACAACTTCTATGTGAAAAAGTTGACATAACTAAAAATCGGCATTTTAGGGGTTAAAATCAATCAAATCGGCATTTCTGCTTTGTTGGTCCAAAAATCGTCAAAATGACGATTAATCGGCAAATATGGCATCACTGCTTCTGTTGGCATCTACTTGGCACTGATTGAAAGCTTTGCTGGTCTTCTTGATTAGTATTTTACATGTCTTTAGCCCGGCGTTTACAAATGCCGATATTGGCAAGACAATAGCAAAAATACAAACCTTTTATAAATTTTTAAATACCCAGCTAGCATTTGGAAGAATGCTCTTTCAAAAATCACATTGCGGAGACTTTTTAGAGTCCATTTGGTGATCAAAAACTGATTAAGTCGCTTGTATGATCAGAAAGGGACTCGAAAGTGACTCCATGTAATGATTAAAAAGAGTTCAATTTAAAATACAACAACAAATGCCTAGCAATCACAAATAAATCATTGAGCCGTTTAAAATGTGACTACTTTTTATTTATTTATTGTCACATTTTGATCTTTATGAAGATTGGAAAATGCTTAATCAAAAAAGGGTCATGCAGGTGTTAGAAAACTGATTATAATTATGTATCTTCAGATCATATTTTGAACAGTTAGCTGATTAAAAACTGATTGTTTTGTTTTATTTTGTTTGGTTGTAAATAATTCTCTAATACACTTTCTACAAAACTTTGATATAAATATCACGTATAATATTATGAATTCTGACAAAGACAACACATGTCCAGGTTTTGCGAAGTGAAATGAAGAAAGGGATAATTAAAAGTCACAACAAAGCAGAAACGAAAACAAAACAACGGAAAGAAACAAAAAACAAAAAAGAATAAATAGAAATTTTTTTAATTTATTTCGTCTAATAAAAAGACTCATAAATGACTCCCTAAAGACTCATAAACGATTATAAAATGACTCGAAACTAATGCAGAGGAAGACTCATTTGTGATTTGTGTAGAAGAGTCGCCTGAGGTTACGTTTTCCTCCCGACAAAGGAGTCATTTATGATCACAAAATGAGCTCATATTCCAGCTTTTTAATCATGCAGTCGGATCTAAAAAGACTCGAAATTGATTATAATTTTCAAAAAATGCTGGCTGGGTATGTATAGAGAAAAGTATGAATGTATTGGTGAAAATGGTTTGTGACTTTGCTATTGTCTTGCCAATACGCCTAGTAATATACCAAATAGAAGTATAGGTATTTTTCATTAATTAATTCAGAAAAGATAGTAATCGTCCGAATCCCATAACCACATAGGACTTAAAATTTTTGTAATTGAACGTAGTTTAATACAAAAACATTTAAAAAAATCGAAGGGGTCGAACATCTTTAAAAATTTATTTAAAATATTAAATCGCGAAAATAGCACCCAAGCCCACTGTGCAATTTTTTTGCAAAATATACAAAAAATATTTTTTCAAATTGGACCAATATTAAAGAAGTTATGAGTATTTCTTTGCATGTAGCTTTTACAAAATTTGACTTTTTGAAGGCGCGATATCTCTGGAACCGTTAGTCAAAATAATCTGAAAATATACTAAAATGTTTTCTTAATCAGCAGCAGCAGCCTTTTGCATTTTAAATTGCTATTTTTATACCCTCAGCCTTTAGGCTAAGGAGGGTATATACACTTTGATACGATGAAAATGTGCCTCATCGAAATAATGGTTTTAGACCCCAAGTATGTTTGGACGAAATGTGTTTCAGACAATTTGAAGTCGATCTAGCCATGTTCGTCCGTCTGTCTGTCTGTCCTGCTGGCTGGAGCGCACGATGACTCTCGAACGGATGAACCGATTCGGTTCAAATTTTGGCTTTCGTAATATTTTGCCCAAACTTAGTTTAAGTTCGAAGATGAGCTACATCGGTTCACTCCTTCAGGTACCTCCCCCACAAAGTTCAAAAATGTTCGGAAAAATTTTTCGTACGGTAACTCTTGAAGAGAGTGGCCGAATTGGTCTATACTTTACATATCCTAATATATCTACCAGATATAGATCAGGTTCAAGTATGGACTATATTTGTCCACTCCATCCGGTACCTCCCACACAAAATTTCGGATAAGTTCACATTAAGACCTAATATCGAATCACTTTGATTTTTTTGAAGCAACTTGCATTCGCTGCCTCAATTACGATGGTAAAAGTGTTTTTAGGGGCAAGTCCATACTTCTTGAGCAAACAGTCCGAAGAGTGTAAAAACCCCCTATGGCACCATATGTTGTGGCTGGAGATCCACTTCCATAACGGTCAATGTCGATCTATTCCTTTTAGTATCTCTTCCGCAAAACTTTTGATCTTTAATTCTAATCAAATTTTTTGTCGGTTCAAACGCCCAACATTTTTAAAACCCCCTAAATACATACGTATTTTGGAAAAAAAAAAATTGTTTCAATATACACAGGCTGAGGGTATATCTCTGTCGGCACTGATACTTTTTACTTGTTATTTTCGAATATCATTTTACAAAAGGTGCTTAATAGCTAAAGCAATACATAAATAATAAATAAACATTCTCTTACTTTTTCCAAGTTTATAGAGACTACTAAATAATGGTATCAATGTGCTGCGCTATGTGCTAGCAGACATTCATTTAATCTTGTTTTATTACAAATTAAATCAATTAATTCAAGGCCCGCAAAAATTTACAAAAAACAGGCCAACAAGGTAACATATAATGGTATTAAAAAGGTAGAAAATTACAAAATAATATAGAATAACTTACATACTTAACTTAAAAATAACTATATACAATACATACAATATTTACAAAGTTCCATTGATCAATCTTATAAACAGGATTTGATGCCCAATCAAATTGCTCGACATGTCTACAAAAATCGAAATTGTCGTGAAATACTGCACCCAAATATTTCATCCTGTCTGATCTTTTAATTACGTTGTTTCCCAATTTAATGGCTGGTATAAATTTTCTCATATTGGGCAGTGATGTTTTACCCTTGCCTTTAAAGACCACAGCCTCGCATTTATCTGTATTTAGATTTAGTTCCCATTTCAGAAAGTACTGACGTAGTTTCTCCATGTACAGGTTTAGTCTATTTTCTGCGCTATTACCATATTTGCCACGCGATGCAACAAAAATGTAATCTGCATAAATGAGTAGCAGGCCCCCTTCCGGCGGCCCAGGGATATCGCAGACGAAAAGGTTAAAGAGAACCGGTCCTAGTAAAGAGCCTTGCGGCACTCCAGCCAGGATCTGCCGTTGCTCCGAAACCCTCCCATCTACTTTAACCCTGAAAGCTCTATCATTCAGGAAGCTCGCTACCATTCTGCACGACTGCTCATCAAACCCAAACGATTGAATCTTATATAGAATACCCTTCTGCCATACGGTATCGAAAGCCTTAGAAAAGTCTAAGCTGACGCCTATGGTACCCATTTTTCGCTTAAATCCCTTAGAGACATAATCAGAAAATGCCGTTAATGGTAGAGTGTCTTGGCTTAAAGCCGAATTGCCGAATTGAATTATCTAAAATTACGCTTTCTAATATCTTTCCAAATGGAGACAACAAAGAAATCGGCCTATAACTGGCACAATCCTTAGCATCACAATTGGGCTTTTTAATTGGAACAACCAGTGCTTCCTTCCAGGAGGATGGGAAGTACCCGATGTTCAAACAATGGTTAATCAAAATCGCAAGGAATATTGATATTATATCACCCACTTTTTTCATGGCAATATCGGGGACTTTATCAACGCCAGGCGACTTACGGGGAGGTCTTTTGTCTATAATTCCCTCTATAGTTAGGGGTTTAACAAACACAAATTCATTCCAGCGAAATGCATCCCCGATGATGGAGGCATCTGCGCGAAAATCGTCCGAAAAGTTAACTAGAGGATCCCGATTGGCTATCTCTTCCACTGCCTCGTGAACGAGATTGCGAAAGGGAACACCATCCGGGTTGTCCTCTGGATGATAAATATTTTGCATGTAGTCAGCAATTAGCTCGGCTTTCTCGACATCATCGGGCTCTGTCGTGGGATATGATACTAGGGTTGGGCAATCTGTCAAATACCCGTGAAGCTCCGTCCCCCTCCTGTTAGTAACTTGACATCCCCAATCCGAATGTTTCGCGTTCAGGTCGCACCCAATGATAACTTCATTGGCAGAACGCAAACGTAATCCAAAGTCTAGCGGTGTAGCAGGAGGGAGTTATAATGAGACAAAAACTATTGAACTACCATCTTGTCGGTAAATTCTGGCACAGCAAGATTCTATACTGCCTGTGTTTAGCATTATTTGTTCTGATTTGTATGAGCTTTTAACTAAAATGGCAGTTCCGCCACCTAATCTTCCACTCACCCTGCATTGTTTATAAAGGGCATACTCATCAATGCTTAGTTTGTGTCTGTTATTTAGTTTATGTTCTGCAATAAGCAGAACATCTGGTCTATGTTGTTTAATGAATATTGAGATAATGTCTTTTCTCTAAAGACACCAGAGAATTAACATTAATGAATACGCACTTCATAATTGGTATTGTTTTATATGCATCAGCAACTATAACACTGCTGATCCTGTTCCCTCCTTTTCACGGATTTCATGGTATTGCCCATGGAAATCGTCTAAGTCCTTAAGGAGATCAGCCAGTCCTTTTCAAAAGTAGGATTGGCAATCTAACCCCAAGACATTTCCCATACTTGACGGGCCACCTTGTGTTCTTGCGGTATGGACTTGAGCAGGACCTACATTTTTTGGTAATATTTGTCCCATATTTGATAGGCCACCTTGGGTTTTTGTGGTTTGCACCTGACCTACATTCCTTGTTAAGGCTGACATACTTCCCATTTTTAATGGGCCTCCTTGGGTTCCTGGGGTTTGAATCTGAACAGAACCTACATTGTTAGATGATGCTGAACGAGCAGCTGAGGAAAACGAGGTTCCCGCGCGCATTCGAGCTAACTGCTCAGATTTAGCTTTTCTGTATTCTTGTTTTTGAATCAGACGTTCAGTCTTCTTGAGAATTATAGCTTGTATTCGGGGGCAATTCGGGGAATTTGCTGCATGGCCTTCGATATTGCAATTTGCACACCTCAGAACAAGGGTGGTGCATCTTTTGGTAAATCATTTTGGGCCTCTTTGTTTGGGACCTTACAATTGCGAGGTCCGTGTTCCTGCCCACATCTTACACAGCGGTATGGCATGCCGCAATTGCGCGAAACATGTCCATACCGCTGGCAGTTACGACATTTTAAACTTCCCGTCCGAAGTCCTTTACAAATGTTATATCATTATGGATAATCTTTTTATTTTGTATAACTTGCGCATGTCGGTTGACCTGCCTAGTTTAAAAATCCATTTATTTTCGGCTATGCTATATAAGTCGACTAAGTCGACTTTGAAGTCTAATTTGGACATGAAGTCCTTAATAGTATCTTTCGAGTACAGATTAGAGAGGCAATCAGCACACACAGATATGGGCACCAATGGTTTGGGCGTATGGGTGTGAAATTTATAACACCTTTCTCCTAATAATGTAGTTGTTTTAGAAAAATTTTCTAAGCCTGTCACTTTAAGGGTCATAAGATTTTTTCTTGTTAATTTAATTTTATAATTATCCCTACCGATATTAGAATCTAAGCTGTTAGTTATTTCTTTAAAACTAGTGCCATACGAGAAGGATTTGCTGCTTCCACTGTTGTTTGCTGTAGCAGATGTCTTCGCTGCTGTTGTTGTTTTTGGTGTTTCTGCTGCTGTTGTAGATTTTGACGCCGTCAAATTTGGTGGCTCGGCTACTTCTTTTGGCTTTCTTGCTTTTAGCTTCAAGATTGGGCGTGAAATTGCTTCTGGAGCTGCCCATAAATTGTTACTTGTCGTCGGCATTACGACATCGTCCTTCAACGCAGTGTCGATGTTATCGGCTACATCGACTGACGATTCATCTTCCATTACTTGGATTGAGTTGTTAGTTGTAGCTGCTGTTAATTCAGCCAATTTTCCTGTTAAGATCTTATTTTGCGCCATAAGGTCTTCAATTGTTTTTTGTAATTGTTGAACTAAAGAATCATATTTTATTGCTTCATATTCACTGTCTCCGCTATCACGCTTCCTCTTGCGTTTATGCTTCTTCTTGGTTACCTCAGGAGTAGTGCTATCTGAGGTAGCGCTCAGATCCACAGTATTGTCAGACATTGTTGAGGTCTGAAAAATCGGTGTTTTGTTGCTATTGGTCGATTGTGACTTTGGGGGAGGTTTAATGAACGTTCCCTTATTTGGTGGTTGATTTTGTTGTACACATTCAGAGTTTATATTTTCGTCATGTACGTAACTGACAATTCATTATCTTACCTTATCATATACTCTTACCTGATTTAAAATATCGAGGCGATCGGACTCTTATTGCGACCTACAGAGACGCACAAAATTTGATAAAAATTAAGTTTTTGATCCGTTTCACCAGCTAAATATTTCACGATCATCGCCAATAACATTAGGTGTCTATTCTGGTCTGAACCCGACCTCAATGCAAAATTTCGTGACGATCGGTCCATTATTGCGGCCTGGAGTTTGATTACAATTTATAATGGACAGACGGACGGACGGAACCACATCTCAAAATCGCTTCATCCGACGAATATGTCGCGGTGCTACATGAATTTTTGCCAACACAAACTTATAATACCCTTTCCACATAGTGGCGTAGGGTATAAAAAAGGAGAAAAAGAAGACCGAAAGAGTTAAGAATATAGTTTGAGGGATCTGCATTTTTCGAGCAGTTACACACGGAATGATAAACCTAATACACTCTCCATTATACGACACTAACTGCGAAGGTTCCAATTTTTTTCATTCATTCTCCAATCACTAGTTCTTCCAGGAAATGCCTGGGTTGTTTATTATTTTGCGAAATTGTTAGCGAAGCCGTATTTTTCCACCTGCCAATCTACGAAAGCGTTCATACGACTTACATATGTACTTTGTTTTTGATAAAATATATTTTTTCACGATCGAAAGTAATTGTTTTTGTTTCGTACTGCGATATCAGTTACAATAGAGTGTTTTAATTGGGCCATGATTCGTTTGTTCAGCTAAGTTGAACATGATTTGTAGAAGATATGAAGTGAATAGATTTCAAAATTGGGTGGGTGATCTATTAGTTGCAGCAGCATGTGTGCATGTTGTCATGATATTTGGCATTCTATATGGCTATCGACACCGGTCGCATACAAGTCATATCAAATCAATGTCCAGTCAACAAATGTCGTGTGTATGTCAAAAAAGGAAAAACGGGTTTACCTATTTCCTGTTTTCGAAAAAAATGTCCGGCATACATGCATATATTTATTAACATTCGTACATTATGGTCCATATGTATATTGCACTGCACGAATCATATGACTTGCCACGCATTGCTATACAATTTAGTTGTATGAAAGCAATTGTTGTTGTTTTTTTACTTTTTACATTCCTGTGAATCTCTCTTTCCATTAAACATGCAAAAAAAATTTTGTTTTTTTAATGGTTTTCTTTTTTTGGAAGTGACCGAAAAAACAACCATGGACTCCATCATCGGCTGCATACAACACTTGCTCAGTATTATAAACTGAATTTGCCTTTCGTTTCTTTTTTCTGGTGGCGAACATTCAAATACAGTAGTGTATATTCTTCTTTTATTAACACTTTGAAAACGATTCTGTGGATAGTAGTGCAACAGAAAAACAACACCATCAGCCAATTCCAACTTTAACAGACGGTTACAATACAAACCAACGTCGAAATTATGAAAGATGACCATTGCAGTGACACCAATCAATTCGCATGGTTACAATACAGGGCCGATTGAGGGTGACATATTTTTCGACTGACTGAAGAGATTTTTAGGTACATTGGAAGACATTGTTCAGGAAATTATGGGATTCTCAAAAAAATTAAAGTAAGGCAACATAATGTTTACAAAACCAAAAATATTACAGAGTTTTGAATGAAACGATGTCTTATTGTTATTAATAATACTGCTCAACAAAATTGAAAAAGTTGAATGTTTCAACCGAAATTCTTTTGTTTCTAACTGAAATCTGCGAGTTATTTTCAAACCCGGTCGTTCATTATTTTCCGGTTCTCCATCAGCTCATGGTCTTGAGATATAGCTCAAAATCGTTTTTTACTAGTTTTACCCAGGATTTCGTTATTTTCGGAAGACTGCTAAAGGGATATCAGGAAGACGTCTAAAGGGATATCATTTACCAATGATATCATTACCACATAACCCATTTACTTCTCGTTGGCAGACTTCCTGACGATTTTTAGGTTATAGCCGAATCATGGACTATATAGTAGACGCCCTAAACCACCGACGTAGTCAGGGGAGAGCCCGGGGGGCCGGGTCCCCCCCGAAATTATTTTCGTCCGCATAGGATATTAGCTTATATTACAACTGTTCTAAATACATTTTTCAAGAAATATGTAAACACTTTAGGCTCTTTGAGCAGTTTTCTGCATAGTTGTTAAGTTTGAAGGTGTTGTTTAAGTGTTTAGTGGTCATTTTAGGCTGACTGTAAGTGTTTATTGAGTTCAAAACAAGACGTTTATTTGTATTTATTGAACGTTTGTTGCATATTACCTCCAATACTTTGGTTTATAAACAACATCTAGAAAAGAAGATTCTTGCGATCTTTTGTTTCTGAAATTTTTGATAAGAGCAATAAGTATATCGTCTCTAACACGATTTTGTGATGAACTATTTTGAACATCATAACAATTACAAATTCCACTGTGAATCGAAATTTTGGGGCAGAGATAATTCCTCTTGGGGATGAACGTCCTTGATGTATATATTAAGAATCCCGAAGGACAGATCCGCCGTGAGTCGAATTTTCGCTCAGAAAATTTTAGGTATGGTCATTTTTGACATTTACACTGTTTTGGCTCAAAAACTATGTCTTGTGTTTTTGTATATTCTGTATATTCGAACAACCAATAAATAACGAATATACAAGAAACAACATACAGTCTTTTTTCAGAACAAAACCGGGTAAATGTCAAAAATGACCATAAAACGCCACAAAATCGTACCTAACATTTTCTGGACGACATTTGTGCAAAACATTTCGAAGCTGAAGAACGTCATCTTGTGATACTTTTATAGCAGTGCTTAAAATAAGGGACAAAAAGGACATCGAAGGAAGTGAGTTAGAAGGTCGAAATGATCTACGAAAATAATCTTCATTCGATTTGACTGAAGGCATGCCATCTCATAAGTGAGCTAAAACTATAGTTAACAAAGATATAACGCTAATTTCAGATGCCTTACAAGGTCTTCAGCAGAAATTTCATCACGCCATAACGCGGAAGTTCGATTCGCACATACTCACAAAGGGCTTTCATCTCCAAAAAGAATTATCTCTGGCCCAGATTTTCACCTCCATTTTGTGCCACAGTGTTCTGTTATTATGTCAACCATTTTTTATGATATAATTTCTATTCCACCGCAGTGTCGTCAGTTGAGATTATTTGAAACTAGTCTCTTCCTACAAATTAGAAAATGACTATTGTACAAAAAAGGAGTTTTGTTCGACCTTTCGAATGTTAATAAAATCAAGATTATTGAGATAGAGGTCAATGTTTATATTTTATTTATTGCATATTATTTCGAATATTAGGAAATTACATTAAATTTCATCTTCACCGATCTTTCTGTCGATTACTCTTTGAATTGTATTTTGGGAAGTACTTTCAATGGATGTACATTTCTAGAATTGTTCCTTTTTCCTTCTTTGGCAGACAACGACAGCCGAAATCAAAAAGAACAAATGATCGGAAACAGATTCAGATTCTTAATCTATGGACAGCTCGAATAGCGGCTACACAACCAAAATCCTTTAACCCAAAGCTATATATTATGAGATTTTCGGGTGATAAACTCACCAACAAAATATGGATTTTATCATGGATCACAAATGTTGCGGAGGAGGAAACTGAAGAAATGGACCGTTCCCACCAGTCATTTCAGTGCGTCACAGTATAGTTTTCAGTTTTTTTTTTAGGAAATATGGACTTGCCTATACCAGAAGGAGTGGAAATACCAGAAGGAGTAAAAAATCAGCATCTACGAACTTTATATAAGGTTCGCAGAAATATTGCTATAAACAATGTTTGGACCAAAGCTATATCCGGTTCGAAAGTTGTCGTGCGCACCAGCCACTACACATGTTCCTTACAGCCTTCGGGCCATTTTGTCTGGAAGTATGGACTTGTCCCTGACAAAAATTTGTGTTGTAGTAATAGGGGCCCCGAGAACAAGTATTACAAAAAACCTAAGTGTTTCCAGAGAGGTCTTATTATTTATTAATTTATTTCATATTTTTACTTATAACTAAATTATTAGCATAAAGGAAGTGAAGCCATGACTACTGAGGTCTTAAGCTTACACAGGTATATTTACTAATTATCCAGAGAGGTCTTAAACTGCACTTCTCTGAAAAAATTTGAAATACTCTGTGGAAGGTTTTTGAAAGAGTGGAAGAGTGGACCGATTACGTAATTACAGCTTAAAGTACTCAAAATATGCAACTTTTGCAAGGTCAGTCGTATGTTTTCTAAATTTTTTTTGATATACATATATTTACTATTTCAACAACTTTTTGTATCGAGCGTACAACATAGGGATAGGCAAGTCGACTTTCGATTAATCGATTAGTTGACTTTTTGGCTTGAAAAGTCTAAAATTCGTAGTCGACCTTTGGTTATAGAGAAATCGAAAAGTCGACCTTTCGTGGTCGACTTTCGATTTTCGTACCCAACATTTTTTATATGAACAATATTGTACTAACGCCCTCTGTTGACCGCGATATGTATCAAAAAAAGCTATAAAATCGATCAAAAATCGACTTTAATCGACTTTGATCATAATCGAAAGATCGAAAAGTCGACGTTTTTGTTAAAGGTGAATATCGAACGATCGAAAAGTCGACTTTTGACTTCGATTACGTATCCCTAGTACAACATCTACTTGATATGTCCCAATTTACAGTAGGCGAGTTTACTTGCGGCAATTGTCAGTTTGAGGGAGAGAGAGGTGAGGCATATGGTAACCCTTTGCCTCTCAGCCCCCTCTCTCACCTTCAAACTGACAATTGCCGCAAGTAAACTCACCTAATGTAAATTGGGACTATATTAGTGTCGCAACCCCTATAAAAAATTGTTTGTATATAAAAATAACGAAATTCTGGATAAAACTCATAAAAACGACTTTGAACTATATCTCAAGAACAAGAGCTAATGGAGAGAAAGCACGACTTATTTTCAAGTAGCCGATTTCCATTAGAAACGAAAAAAAAATCGGTTGAAACAAAAGTCGAGTTGACCATTGTCATCTATTGTTATTAATAATCTCTATCACTAAGAGTGACTGAGTGAGTGGCTGATCATTGCCCAGACGAAACGGCTGAAGCTAGAAGATTGGAACATTGAGTGTGGGTTGATGTTGGCGTGTTGGGGTGACATAAGTTCGGGTTTTTGGAAATTCGAAATGCAAGGGTACGAAATGTACTAAAAGGTACTAAATATGGTACCCTTTGTATTAGGCAAACGGGAACACCTAGAATTCTGAAATTTGGAATGAAAGATGTACCAAAGGGTTTTTGGAAATTCGAACTATAAGTATTAACAGTTACTAAATCTTGCATCAATTATATATTTTTAACGGTTATAGCTAGAATCTTGAAATTTTGTATGAGAATCAAGGTTGGGAAGGAGTGATGAAAACAGGAAATGCTTTTGAAAATTCTTACTTATGTGTACCGAATGTACTAAATGGTACTAAGTTTAGTACAACTTAATTAAAATTACTGCTGGATTGTAGGATTGAGGTAGTTTTGGACATTCGTACTTGTGGGTACGAAAAGTACTACGTGGTAAACTTGCTACAATTTGTATTTGCGGGAAGGGATAGAGCTAGAACCCTGGAATTTGGAATTAAGATTACTGTTGGAGTGTAGGATTGACGATGTTTTGGAAATTCGTACTTATGGCTAGAGTTGTACAATCTAGTTCATTTGCAAGATCTAGTTCAATAGCTCAGCTCTTTTAACTGAACTAGTTCAGTAATCTAGTTCATAGTTCACTATCCAGTTCAATCATTCGGATCAGAATCGTTCACGGGCTCTTATCATTCGCTTGATGAAAACACACACCAAATAGGAACGAACATTAGAGTAATAATTAAACTGCAAAAATATTACATTTAGATAATTTTATACCATTCATAAAAAAAGATTAAGTTTGTATTAAGTTTAGAAGAAAACGTCCTTCGGAAAAAAATTGTAATTAGAATTTCATTTACGTGGCTGGCAAAAAAAATCTTATGTTGTGTGTTTGTACAAATTATAACTGCGAAAAAGCTTTATGTATGTATGTTTCTTTTTTCGTCCAAAAAAGGCACGTTGAATGATAATGGATTCGATATATTGGGATGTATTATGTCAACAATGTTCTTTATGTAGAAATTACTTTTATTACAATGGGGGTTGACACTTCACATTGATCCGAACCATAAACAAAACTCATTACATTACGAAGACATCACTTAGCACAGAAAACGGCGTCACTTTATTCATATGTGAATGACATGCTGTACTAGATTGTGAATCGTTCGTTCGTTGATCGTTCTTTGTGGATCTTTCGTTCTGCGCTCAGTGAGCTCAGTGAACTATAATGAACTATATCGACTGATCTAGTTCATACGCTATTTTCAATGAATCGTTCAATTGAACTAGTTCGTTCATGAACTATACAACTCTACTTATGGCACGAAAAGTACCAAATGGTAGTTAATTTGGTACAATTTGGATTTGGGTGAACGAATAGAGCTACCATCCTGGAATTTAGATTACTGTCGGATTGTAGGATTGAGGAAGTCTTGGAAATTTGTACTTATGGGTGCGAAAAGAACTAAATGGAACTAAATTTGGTACAATTTGGATTTGGGTGAACGGATAGTGCTAGAATTCTGAAGTTGGGCGAAGGGATAGAGATGGAATCCTGAAATCTATATATATAAAATAGAAAAATGTTTGTATGTTTGTATGTTTGTTTGTTTGTTTGTTTGAAATTTATAGACTCAAAAACCGCTGAACCGATCTTGCTGAAATTTTCAGGGTATATTACTACATCGCCTGAAAGTAACATAGGCTATAAAAAGTTTCGAAATTCCGCTCTGATCCGGAGATATAGCATCAGAATCGGAGGTACCTCCAAAAAAATTTAAACTTAGTATGCAAATATCTATAGAACGGTTACAGATACAGACTCCAAATTTGAAATGTGTAATGGATTTTAGCCTAAAAATTAATGTGCCAAAATATATTGAAATCGGTCCAGATTTGGATATAGCTCCCATATATATTTGCGTCCGATTTCAAGTATTTGATGTACCAAACACGCTATATATGTCCGATTTCCATGAAATTTGGAATGTGTGACTAAATTTGTTGCAGAAATGAGTATGCCAAATTATGTTGAAATCGGTTCAGATTTGGATATAGCTCCTATATATATTTTCGGCCGATTTCATGTATTTGATGCACCCAACCCACTATGTATGTCCAATTTCAATGAAATTTGGAATGTGTGACTAAATTAGTGGTAGAAATGAGTATGCCGAATTATATTGAAATAGGTTCAGATTTGGATATAGCTCCTATATATATTTTCGGCCGATTTCATGTATTTGATGCACCCAACCCACTATGTATGTCCAATTTCAATGAAATTTGAAATGTGTGGCTAAAATTTTTGCAGAAATGAGCATGCCAAATTATGTTGAAACCGGTTCAGATTTGGATATAGCTCCTATATATATTTTCGGCCGATTTCGTGTATTTGATGCACCCAACCAACTATGTATGTCCAATTTCAATGAAATTAGGAATGTGTGACTAAATTTGTTGTAGAAATGAGTATGCCGAAGTATATTGAAATCGGTTCAGATTTGGATATAGCTCCTATATATATTTTCGGCCGATTTCATGTATTTGATGCACCCAACCCACTATTTATGTCCAATTTCAATGAAATTTTGAATGTGTGGCTAAATTTTTTGCAGAAATGAGCATGCCAAATTATGTTGAAATCGGTTCAGATTTGGATATAGCTCCTATATATATTTTCGGCCGATTTCATGTATTTGATGCACCCAACCCACTATGTATGACCAATTTCAATGAAATTTGGAATGTGTGACTAAATTTGTTTTAAAAATGAGTATGCCAAATTATATTGAAATCGGTTCAGATTTGGATATAGCTCCTATATATATTTTAGGCCGATTTCATGTATTTGATGCACCCAACCCACTATGTATGTCCAATTTCAATGAAATTTGGAATGTGTGGCTAAATTTTTTGCAGAAATGAGCATGCCAAATTATGTTGAAATCGGTTCAGATTTGTATGTAGCTCCTATATATATTTTCGGCCGATTTCATGTATTTGATGCACCCAACCCACTATGTATGTCCAATTTCAATGAAATTTGGAATGTGTGACTAAATTTGTTGTAGAAACGAGTATGCCGAATTATATTGAAATCGGTTCAGATTTGGATATAGCTCCTTATATATTTTCAGCCGATTTCATGTATTTGATGCACCCAACCCACTATGTATGTCCAATTTCAATGAAATTTTAAATGTGTAACTAAATTTGTTTTAGAAATGAGTATGCAAAATTATATTGAATTCGGTTCAGATTTGGATATAGCTCCTATATATATTTTCGGCCGATTTCATGTATTTGATGCCCCAAACACGCTATGGTTGTCCAATGTGTAACTAAATTTGGAGTAGAAATAAGTATTGAATAAGTATTGATATCTAACGAACGATTATCGATACAGTCTTCAAATTTGGTACGTGTGACGGAATTTGGTCTAAAAATAAATTTGCCAAAGTAATTTGAAATCGGCTCAGATTTGGATATATATTTTCGGCCGATTTAATACATTTGATGCATAAAACAGGTTTTGTATGCCCAATTCCAATGAGATTTGGAATATGTGACGGAATTTATTGCAGAAATAAATGTTCCAAACTATTTTGAAATCGGTTCAGATTGGGATATAGCTCTCATATATATTTTCGGAAGATTTCATGTATTTTCTACACCAAACACGCTATGTATGTTCAATTTTGACGAAAGTTGAAATCTTTGACGGAATTGATCCTAGAAATTAGTTTGCCAAATTATATTGAAATCGGATCAGATTTGGATATACCTCCAATATATATTTTTGGCCGATTTTATGTATTTTATGCAATAAACACCTTATGTTTGTCCAATTTCAATGAAATTTTAAATATGTGGCGGAAATTGATCTACA
This sequence comes from Musca autumnalis, assembly GCF_047663935.1. NCBI lineage: Eukaryota > Metazoa > Arthropoda > Insecta > Diptera > Muscidae > Musca > Musca autumnalis. Next base: position 97,648,564 of record NW_027411977.1, on the reverse strand, counting down.
AAAAAATTTGTCAAATTATATTGAAATCGGTTCAGATTTACATATAGCTCCCATATATATTTTCGGCCGATTTCATGTATTTGATGCACCAAACACGCTATGTAAGCCCAATTTCAATGAAATTTGGAATATGTGGCGGGAATTGGTCTACAAAACAAATTGGTAAATTATATTGAAAGAATTTCAATCAATAGAATTTCAGGAAATGCACGAACGTACAAATCCATTGATACTGTGGCAACTGAAGACGACGCGGTTAACTATCCAGTTGAATTCCTAAGTTCGTTGGATCTTCAGGCTCTCCACCACATAATTTAGTGCTAAAAGTTGGTGTTCCTATTATTTTATTAAGAAACATAGACCCACCTCGCCTTTGCAATGGTCCAAGGTTAACAGTAAAAAAACTACATAACTATTTAATTGAGGCAACGATTATTACTGGGAAGTATATAGGTTCAGATGTACTTCTACCTCGAATCCATCTAATAGCAACAGAAACGCCCTTCAATTTTAAAAGATTGCAGTTTCCTGTATGTTTGGCATTTGCAATGACTATAAATAAATCCCAAGGACAGACTCTTCGTTTATGCGGCCTAAATTTAGCATGTTCTTGCTTTTCTCATGGTCAGCTCTACGTTGCATGTTCACGTGTTGGTAGACCGGCCGATTTGTTTGTTTACGCTCCTGAAGGAAAAACAAAAAACATTGTATATCCTAAAGCATTACAATAAATACTTTACTTTAAATTTTTGATTTTGATTTCTTTCTGATTTCAAAAAATCCGTAAAATTTCAAATGCATATCAATCTAAAGGGGTAGCAAAGCGCACCGGGTTCAGCTAGTTTGAAATAAAGATCATTGCAGAAGTGTCGGATTCAGATATGGAAATAGTTTTAAGTTCGTACTCATGGATACAAAAAGTACTAAATTTGGTACAATTTAGATTTGTGTGAACCTAGTGCAGGAGTCCTGAGATATGGAATTTAGATTATGGCTGGGGTTTAGGATTTAGGTACCAAATTCTACTAAATTAGGTACAGTTTGGATTTGGGTAAAATGATTGAGCTGGAATTTGAAATTTGAAAGGATTTGGACATAGAAGTAGTTTTGGAAATTCATACTTATGAGTACTATAACGTGACAAAATGTTTACGTACATAATACTACAACAACTACTACCCATACCATACAGTACCAGCCATTCAATAACAAACCTACATTACGTCATTACTATTCACTCGCAGAGAAATAACGTCTTAGACGAGGGATATTTGCATTTCAGTGCAACATCACAACGTTCATTGTCATTGCCTACAACAAGTAGGTCTCATTTACCCCATATATCGAGTAACTCAAATATTTTAGAGTTGGATGTTGATGGGGAGCTTACTAATGTAGGGAGTTACCTACACGGGTTGGAACAAAATACTGTTCCAAATCTACCAACTTACACTTCGGTGCTAAAGCGTTGGGAATACTTTTTGAGGGCTACCCATTACGAGGGCGGTTCGGAAACTTCTTAGCCTATCAATGAAAGAGAATAGTTAGTTTTTCAAAAATATTTTTATTTTTCAATATAATCTCCTGAATACACTTAGTCCAACGCTTTTCTAGCAATTCTATGCGGCACCCATCTTGCAGAAAGCTTTTTCATCTGTAGTTCTTCATGCAAAATTAAATGGACTCGATCATTTGAGATGCCCATGATATTAGCAATTTCACGCACTTTTATTCGTCGATCATTTAATACCATATCATGCACTTTGGCTACAATTTCTGCTGTTGTTGCTGTTTTTGGACGCCCACTACGTGGTTCATCTTCAATACTTGTACGACCACGTTTAAATTCAGCAACCCAATTTTTTACTGTTGCATATGAAGGAGCACTTTTACCTAACACATTCACCATATCATTATGAATTTCTTTTCCCGATAAACCTTTTTTATGTAAATATTTAATGACAGCGCTCATTTCTAATTTTTCCATTGTAAAAAAATTGCGGATGCGTCTTTTTGGATACCTGTTTCTATATGAAGGAGTTGCCAGATCGAAACAAAATTTAACATGTGTTCATAACAGAGACGGAAGTTTCCAAAACACTTAACTTTTTTCTGTTTATACCTCGCTTTTTGTGCTAGGCTAAGAAGTTTCCGAACTGCCCTCGTAAGTTGTGGTGGCTAATACATACACTGGGCCTTCGGTTCAGCTGTTCCACAGGGCCTACAGTTTAGCTGTTCCACTGGGCCTTCGGGTCAGATGTTCCACAGGGCCTTCGGTTCAGCTGTTCCACTGGGCTTTCGGGTCAGCTGTTCCTCTGGGCCTTCGAGTCAACTGTTCCGTAGTTAGAAACCATGGCAGAAAATGGAAAAATGGAATGCATTAACGACTATTGCGATACCTCTGTCGTCATCCTACTTTGCCTCACTGTAAATGTGAGATTTTCTACTATCATAGGAATGCTTTGCTTTTGGAAGGAGAGATTTTCTGCTTTCATAGGAATCCTTAGCTTTTGGAAGGCCACCGACTGTGATACTAGACATTACAATTGAAATACCAAAAAATGCAACGTACTTTGCATTGCTGTAAAGGTGAAGTTTTGCACTTTCATTATCATGCTTTGCTTTGGGAATACTCGTAATAAAAGCGGAGATATTCGCATTAGAATAATACCATGTGTTTTTGTTTATTCCAACCCCTAAATATGATCCGACCATCACCAAAATCAATAGAAATAGAAAATAGAAAAAAACAACCTTCGAAATTTCGTGGGGCCTGTAACGTGAATACAAGTTTTAGATGGACAGACGGACGAACAGATCGACTAAGCTCGTCGAGACATTTATTTCGGTATATATAAGTATAGGTCTGCTACCATTATTTCGATCCGTTACAAACTTTTTGGCCAAAACTCTTTATCAAAATTTTAAAAATTTCGAAATAATCAAGTCCACCCACTGTGAGAAACCCCTAGAAACCTCTAAAACCACGCCTAGAAACCTTTAAAAGAGCTGTGAAAATTCTTTAAAAAATCCACGCCTAGAAACCTCTAAAAGAGCTGTGACCACGTTTAGGTATAGGCCCTTTTAAGGTACCTCCCGATTTTCAGTATTTTGGGGGTTTAAAGCTACATTTTTGTCCAAATTAGGTGTAATTTGGTATTTGTGGTTCCCAGCGGACACAAACATTCTCCACCAAAAATTGTGGACATATGTCTACGTTTTGATATTGTCCCCATATCGGTACCTCCCAATATTCGGTATTGTTAGGATTTTGTCTACATTTTCAGACCAAATAAGCTGAATTTTGGCATATGAGTTTCTCGTTGGTTATACATCTTCTCCACCAAAAATTGTGAACATAGGTCTACATTTTGATATAACCCCTATATAACTGTACCGACAGATTCTGGGTATTTTGAGGATTTAAGCTATTTTTCAAGACCATTTATCAGCAAGATTTGCAGCTATTTGCAGCTAAATTGTGGTTATTCGGAATTTAGGAAGTCCAAATTAATTAGTAAAAAAATTGGACTGGACCTTAGAACATTTTTTTTAAATTTACCTTCCACCCTCCCGTATTAATAAAAAATAAACTTTGTTTAGTTTTATTACGAATTTATTTAACAATTAAACAAATATGAAATCAGGTTTTTAGCAACAATTTTGTTAAAATCTGATGCATCAAAATGTCTTGCACTTGACAGTGAATATTTACAATAACAACAAAAGTAAAAACAAAATTTTAGTCAGCAGAGTGTCTGTAATCGATACAATGGAAAACATTTCGCAATTTTATACTTTGATTTTTTGACTTTCGCGCCACTAGATCAATGGTTTCGAGTGTGCGCTGGTTTGAATCGATGTGTGAGAGTTCACTCTTGTACGTTTTTCTAATTTCTTCAGAGACTTCAGACAAACCAATTGCAGTGTACCACTCAGAATTAACAGTCCTAAGATGCTAAAGCCACATAGTCGCCATATGGTCAGTTTTAACGAAGAATCCAACTTTCGCTAGATTTGTCTCGCCTTCGAAGACCCATACGGTCGATAACTGTTTTGTTTCGGACTAAGTGTCGTTTGAAGTACACGGCTCGTATTTATTCGCAATTTCTTTGCAACAATCGACAATAGCCTTTTTTGAGCGATTGCCAAATTGTGCAGAATCTACCGAGAATACCCAATTTTTCCGCCCGGTTTCATGCTATATCAAATTCTAGTTGGTGGAAGAAATGCCCATGGATGCCTCCATCTCGAGAGATAATACATAGCGATATTGCATTATCCGTTCACGCACAGCTTAATTTTTTCTGACACAACGCCTGTTTTTGGACGACACTCACGTCCTTCGTTCCTTGGCGAGTGTAGGTCACGATTTAATTCATTAAACGAGTTTTTCATAGTGCAATAGGATGGTCCTTTGTCGACATGCAAAGATTTAAATTGATCGATCCACCCTTGCCCTAATTATCCATGTAAAAATTTGTGAAAAATGATCGGACGAAAATGTTCACAAAGAAATTCCATTTTTTGCAAAGTGATTTTTTCAAGTCACTGTAAACAACACAACTCATGATCGTGCATCACATTGTCCTGAGTACGCTTAGGCTAAAAGCTCTCAAATTTAAAAAAAAAAAATATCACATGTCGTCTGGCAACACTGCGTTTTGTCTAGGTTAGAAAATGTTTCAGTTCTTCTCGACTTAGCCATCGGTTCCTGCTGCCTTTCTTTTTTCTTTTTTTTTTCCAGCGTATACCACTTTTTCCCTGATAATTTTCTAGTGCGCTACGTGTTGGTATTTATTGCAGAGTAGGTCTATTACACTGTGCAACATTTTTAAGGTGATCTTGTGCAAACAATTCGAACTGCGGATTTTTTGAAAGTATAGACCCAAACGACAAGAAACCCTAGTTGGGTATTGTTGTGTCAGATCCAGCTCGGATTTTATGGCCCCATCTTAACATGTTTAAATATTGAGTTTTTAAAGAAATTCGGGGCTATGTCACTGAAACCAATGCGAATCTTCTTCTGACCTCTGAAGCAAATTTGTAGACAAGAACAAGAATAAAATGTTTGGAGAAATAATGAACTCGTAGAACTACATTTATTGCCTCAAATTTCAAAATATATGCATTTCGCACCGTATCTCCAAAACCGTTAATTTTTTCTGAATATTTTCTTTCGGAAAAATATTCCCTGGAATGTAATACACAGCTCTTCAAAACATGTCACTGTTGTAAAATGCCTCTATGCCGTTGCTTTCAGCACATTTTTCAACGACGATTTAAAAAAATGTCAATAATGTAGCGACATCCGAAATGCGAGAATAAACTGTTGGTGTGAACTGTGTTTGAAATACGTGTTGTAAAAGATATGATGCAATATACCACTGAAACAACATGAAGTAATCATTTTAGAGTTCAGAATGTTCTAAAGAATTTTTGAGAACTTTATTTGCAAGATTTTTGCAAAAGCTTACTCGGTTCAACTCCCAATAGTTTAGCCGATACTGACCAGAATTTCAGCAATTATGTAAAATTTTCTATATTTTATAGATTTTGATGCCCTAGATAAATGAAATTTGAACTAAAATACCAACTATTTTCTATGACCTTCCTAATTTATCCATCTTAATAATATGGCTAACACTTGGTATTTGCTTTCAGACAATTTTCGAAGCTCAGAACAGATCTAACGAATTAATAAAAATAGGTAAAAAAAACTTTTTAAGTTAAACGGTTTTATGTTAAACATACATTGCAATGTTTAAGATAAATGTACTAAAAACCAAAAAATAATAAAATAGATACAGTCGTGGAAATTATAAACATATGCATAGACTAGACTAAAATAAAACCGTGGGGCACGTCAATTGTCTACAAATTATCGACTTAATGTGCGATAGAAGAATCGTTTAATTCGTCGTTAGGCAGTTGGCCCGCAGACGGTGAGGAAATTACTTACTATTTTCTTGCTCATGGAAATTCCAATAGTTATACACTCCATGTAAATAAAAGAGATGTTTCAACTAGTTTGTCGTTGGGCATTCACACTGCTGGCTGGCGAGGAATCGTATCACTGCTCGTAGTTTGTCTTCAATCGACAAAGTACTACTCGCTCACCACTATGAAACCCTAAAACTCGCTTATAATCGAGTTTGATAGCTTGTTTCCACATTCTAGCCCTACTTATCACATGTCCATCGTTGTCGGTTGAACAACTGCCTAATTATAGTGTAACATTACAAAACAAACATTTTAATCAACGATTGTAGACAATTGACGTGCCCCACGGTTTTATTTTAGTCTAGTCTATGCATATGTTTATAATTCCCACGACTGTATCTATTTTATTATTTTTTGGTTTTTAGTACATTTATCTTAAACATTGCAACGTATGTTTAACATAAAACCGTTTAACTTAAAAAGTTTTTTACCTATTTTTATTTTCTAGTTTTTAGTTTTTATTTCGCATTCTGTTTAATTCATTTAGTGCTTCATTATTGCAAGGTTTCTTGCCCGTTAGTTTATTGCAGTCCAACTCCTCTATACGTAGTCCCTGCAAAGATCTTACTCTACTAAGAGCCACGTAGGCTTGACCTTCTTCAAACAGTTTCGCACCTAAGTATACGACTGCGTGATCCACAGTGCTGGCCTGCATTTTATGTATTGTAGAAGCCCATGATAGTATTATGTGTATTCTACACGGTATGTTTTTTACATATTTGTGCATACCAACTGTCACTTTTTACAAATCTCAATTTTGTACACATGGTGTGAACCATACAGAAATTTCAATGCATCAAAGTGTTATGTGCATACATATGTATATTTTTCGAATAGAACGCGCTCTATTCTCGTCTGTACAAACAAAGGTAAACAGCTGTTTTGTTTGTACGCGATATAAATAAAGAAAACAACAGAAAACGAATGAAAAATAAAATTTTGCCGTGCAGAAGGAATTACATATGGGCAAAAAAAGTGACAGTTGATATGCATGAATATGTAAAAAACATACCGTGTAGAAACCCCATTAAAGGCAACACACATCTGTGTGTGTCGCTCCCGTTGTTTTGTTAACCTGGCTTCATATTCTTCAGGCGTTTCTGACGCTATCATCTGTGTATATCGCTCACGTTGCTTTGTTAACCTAGCTTCATATTCTTCAGGCGTTTCTGACGCCGTCATTTGTGTATATCGCTGACGTTGCTTTTTTAACCTGGCCTCATATTGCTCAGGTGTTTTTGACGCTAATTGTTCCCGTCGTTTCTGTAATCGACTATTTCTATCACCTTCACTTTCTTTAGCTCGTTTTGCTTTATACTTTTCTTTCGCTTTTTGAAGCCTTCGTTTACGTTGTGTTGCAGTTTCTGTTTTATTTGTGTTTGTATTTTTTATATATTTTTTTACCATTTTGTTCCCACGAGTAATGGACATTTAAACGGTCGACCCCCCCAGAGGTCCAATAAAGGGGCAAGGCTATGTACAACAAGATGCGCCTGAGTCTTGAGGGGAAAACGCTAACGACATATCATTTTTATCCACCCTAATGCCATACAGTTCTCGGCGCCTTTTAACCTTTCACCTTAACTTGGGTGGTGTACCGCTAACGACGTATCATTTTTAGCCACCCTAACGCCACACAGTCCTCAACACGATAAAAAATCTTGACTTGGGTGGTGGATTCAGGCTGGATTAATCAGATACCTAAATTACAGATTCAATTTCTAAATTTAAATCTCAATTATACGCCATTTAGTGGCTGCTCCCATCTTAAATATTGAGGTTGTATAGTGCACTGTATTCTTCTTGTCAAGCCCTTTTATTTGATACCCATATTGGTGGGATTGATAACAAATTGTTATCAGCCATTTGGTAGCGGCGGCCATCTTAGATTTCAATTTTGCATAGTAAATTGTATTCTACTTGTAGAGACCTTTCATTTGATACCCATGTTGATGGGATTGATAAAACCTAAGTTATCCGCCATTTTGTAGAGGCCGCCATCTTGGATTTTAATTTTATATAGTACATTGTATTCTACTGGTTGAGCACTTTCATTTGATACCCATATTGATGGGATTGATTATACCTACGTTATCCACCATTTTGTAGCGGCCGCCATCTTGGATTTAAATTTTTTATAGTACATTGTATTCTGCTTGTTGAGCCCTTTCATTTGATACCCATATTGATGGGATTGATAAAACCTACGTTATCCGCCATTTTGTAGCGGCCGCCATCTTGGATTTTAATTTTTATAGTATATTGTATTCTGCTTGTTGAGCCCTTTCATTTGATACCCATATTGATGGGATTGGTAAAACCTACGTTATCCGCCATTTTGTAGCGGCCGCCATCTTGGATTACAATTTTTTATAGTATGTTATATTCTGCTTGTTGAGCCCTTTCATTTGATACCCATATTGATGGGATTGATAAAACCTACGTTATCCGCCATTTTGTAGCGGCCGCCATCTTGGATTTAAATTTTTATAGTATATTGTATTCTGCTTGTTGAGCCCTTTCATTTGATACCCATATTGATGGAATTGATAAAACCTACGTTATCCGCCATTTTGTAGCGGCCGCCATCTTGGATTTTAATTTGTATAGAATATTGTATTCTGCTTGTTGAGCCCTTTCATTTGATACCCATATTGATGGGATTGATAAAACCTACGTTATCCGCCATTTTGTAGCGGCGGCCATCTTGAATTTATAATGATAATGAATAAACATAATTGTATTGTCACCAAACTCCAAAGTGTATACAAAATTTCAGATTAATCGGTTGACAGGAAGAGGGTGAAATTTGAATTACTAAATTTGACCCAAGAATAAATAATAAAACAAACGGGGTGAGCTAAATAAAACCATTTAAAAAGTCATTTGAAGCAGGTTTATACAACGTTTTTGTTGGAATATTTATTGATTTTATCTGAAAGTTCTTGGTAACTTTTCCATGTTGAGAATTGAACCCACGTTCCAAATAAAGTGGTTAAAATTTGTTGTAGGATTTATCAGAATCTTCCATTTTACTAAACTAAACCAAAAAACTACGCAATATTTGCATGGGGAGTACAATTTTTGAATTTTATTTGATTCAAACCTATTCTGATGATCGCAAAAATTTGACACTTTTTTTGTAAATTTTTTATTATAATTAGGAAATTTTCCGAAAATATGGCAACACCGTCAAGTTTTTTCTTGGGAATGTTGGCATAGTATAGGACTCTCAAAAAGTAAATAGTATGGATCTGCAATACGAACACATCAGAAGATACCTTAACATATAAAAAGAAAAAAATTCAAACCTATTCAGATGATCGCTAGTGTATCTTCACCAAAAATTGTTAACATAGATCCCTGTTTTGGTATAGCTCCCATATAGCGGCACCTTCCGATTTTCGGTATTTTGAAGACTTGAGCCACTATATTTAACCGACCTACCTGTATTTTGACGTCCTAGTGGTTACCACACCTCTCCACCAAAAATTGTCACGGTTCCGATTTTCGGTTTTTTTGAGGATTTTAGCTACATTTTTGACCAAACTGCCTGTAATTTGACGTTTAAAGTCACCATCAAAGTCACATTTCTATCAAAGAGTGATAATATGATTTATGTTTTGGTATTGCCTACATACAACGGTACTTTCCGATATTCGGTATTTTGAGAACATTAGCTAAAATATTTACCAGAAATTGTCAACATAGGTCCATGTTTTGCTATAACCCCCAAATGACGGCAAGTTTTGACCTAATCATCTGTAATTGAACATTTGACGTTCCCAGTGGTGACAAAACTTCTCCATTAAAAATTTTCGCCATAGGTCCATGACAGTATCTACCGATTTTAGACTTTTTTCAAGTCTTTGGCTACATTTGTTTTTTGATTCAAAGATAGACATTCTTAACTTTAAATAAAATGTCAGATAACGCTAAGTTTGGAATATTTCTCATAATATCTACTTGTAGCAGTTGTATTTTAATATGTTTCAAAAAACTGTTCTTCTTACCTGTCAGTCAACCGGCCCTGTGTTGGTGGTAGGCATACGAAGCCTGTATATAAATGTCAATGCCTCTGTAGCAGTTTCATCTGTACGCTTGAACACACACGAACTTCCACACTCATGTAAACATGTCAACTGAAAATTGATTATGAAATGATTTATGAGTGTTTCAGCTGGCAACTGTATGCATTTTATGTTACGTTAACATTTCCATACTGACTCACATTGCCATTTAAAGTACACACATCAGACACGTTCTGACTGATTGCGTTCTAGGCAATCTCCGACGTTAGCATGAAAAAAAAAACGAAACTAAATAAATTTTTTATTCGTAATTGTTTATTAAATTAAATTTATTCAAAATAGAATAGTATATTCATAGACAAACATATACAAATCGGCTAAAATATGTTTTAATAAAACGATGAAAGGCTCGATTTGTTGAACATTTTTGTTAATAACTTTAAACTTTCTTTAAAGTATTGACACTTATATGAGACCTGACAGGAAGGTTTTCAAAGGTAGTACAACTATTTTCGTCTTAAATGTCATTTTGTTCCTCATTTTAGTGTAGCCTCTGTCTAAATATTCCTTCCAATTGAAGGCATTTTGAAGGGTTGCTTTGTCAATTTTTCACAACGTCATAACTAGACTGCGGAATCCTATGCAAATGCATATATGGTTAGGATGGTCGTAGAGAAAATCTGATTAGACAGAAACTCGTTTTATTACAAAATAAAACGAATTAGGCCCAGAAATTTTTGCATATTTTGCATATTTTGCATATCGAGCATATTTCGACATATTTTGACATATCTGCATAAAATGAGCATATGCAAAACCATATGCAAAAATATATTTAAGGATTTGTGGTCTAAATATCCCACCGAAATGGCTGAAATTTGGTATTAAGTCTTCGTTAGGGGTATGCAACTTTACAACTGAAATCTGTCCGCATAGATCCGCGTCTTCATATAGTCCCCATAGAACGGTACCTACCGATATTCGGTATTTTGAAAGTTGTAGCCTCAATATCCCACCGAAATGACTGAAAATTGGTATTTAGTCTTCGTTAGGCGTATAAAACATTCCACCTGAAGTTTGTCGGCATAGGTCCACGTCTTCATATAGCCCCCATAGAATGGTATTTCCCGATTTTCGGTATTTTGAAGGTTGTGACCTCAATATCCCACCGAAATGAATGAAATTTGGCATTTTGTCTTCGTTGTGGGTATAAAACTTTCCACCTGAAATTTGTCGGTATAGGTCCACGTCTTCATAAAGCCCCCATAGAACGGTACCTCCAGATTTCTGTTATTTTAAAGGTTTTGTCCTCAATATTCCTCCGAAATGGCTGAAATTTCGTATTAAGCCTTCGTTGGTGGTGTAAAACTTTCCACCTGAAATTTATCGTTATAGGTCCACGTCTTCATATAGCCCCCATAGAATGGTACCTCCCGATTTTCGTTATTTTGAAGGTTGTGGCCTCAATATCAAACCGAAATGACTGAAATTTGGAATTTTGTCTTCGTTGTGTGTATAAAACTTTCCACCTGAAAATTTTCGGTATAGGTCCACGTCTTCATATAGCCCCCATAGAACGGTACCTCCAGATTTCTGGTATTTTGAAGGTTGTGCCCTCAATATCCCTCCGAAATGGCTGAAATTTCGTATTAAGTCTTCCTTGGGGGTAAAAAACTTTCCACCTAAAATTTGTCGGGGTAGGTTCAGGCTTTCATATAGCCCCCAGAGAACCATACCTCCCAATTTTCGGTATTTTGAAAGTTGTGGCTGGGATTATACATTTCTCTATTTTATTTACCTGTCTGAAGACAATTTTAAACAGAAAAATTATACACACATACATTTTTGTACCTATTATTGAAATATTTGTTGCATAAGAAAATATGTAAAATGCATAAATTTTGCATATGCAAAAATTTATGCATTTTGCATAATTTTGCATATGTCATATGTTTCGATTGCAATGTAATCAGAAGCCAAAAATATGCCCAGTCCCAAAATTTGACATGAATCGGACTAAAAATAGGGGTTGCATAAAATTCCGCTGTCTAGTCATAACATGAAAAAGTTGGAAATGTGTTTCAGCCTTTAATGGCATGGTACGACTTTGTGGGAGTGAAATCGGAGCGTTTAAGTTGTTTTTTGTTGTAAATACAGAAATGAAAATCCTTACTGTATTTCCAAAAATATTTTTATATGACAGCATGTCCATAACATTTATTCTTATAAAATTTGAATTCTAAAAAATATATTATAATCCTTTTTGATGCACCTAACCATGAGTTATTACCACATCTGTTTTTTCAGCGAAATTCATTTATGTGCAACACATATGGTGAGCAATACAGTGCATTAAAAATATTAAAAACATGAAATACTTGGAAATATGTTTCAGCCTTTAATATCAGGGTATGAATTTGTGGGAGTGAAATCGGATTTTGACTAGAAATTGTGTAGTATTGGGCACGCGAAGCGTTTTAGTTTTTTTGTAAATTCAGAAATGAAAATCATTGCTGTATTTCGAAAAAGATTTTTATATGACAGTATGTCCATTTATTCTTACAACATTTGAATTTGGGTGGTTTTTCCCAATCCATTACTACCACATTTGTTTTTCAACGAAATTCTTTTATATGCAACAAATTTAGTGAGCAATACAGTGCGTTAAAGCAAGTACAAATTCGGCATGTTCGGCCAGGCCGAATTTTAAAACCTTTCTTCATGAGACAAACTTAAAACTTTAACATTATGGAAAGGATAACGGCCGGCGGTGCCGACTAGAGATGGGCGCGTGCCTAAAAAATTAGACACGAACATGCACGGACACGGACCAAAATTTTTATGCAAATTCACGCACAAACACGGCGTTTTTCGAGAAGGCACGAAATTACGAAAAAAAAGAAATAGGTGTTGACTGATTGATTCATCAACGCCCTTACGAAACGGCTGAAGCTAGAAACTTGAAATTTTGGGTGAGTGTTACACTTGGTCCGAAGGTGTCATATAAGGTACTAAATATTGTACTCTTTGTATTAGACGAACCGGTAGAGCTAAAATTGTGAAATATGGAATGAGGGTCACTGATGGAGGGATAGAAAGATATACCAAAGGATTTTTGTAAATTCGACCCTAAGTATACGAAAAGTAGTAAGAGTCACTAAATGTAGTACCAATTTTTTAATGAAAGGATATTGCTAGAAACTTGAAATCTGTTATGAGAATCAAGATTGGGAAGTAGATTTGATATTAGGAAATGGTTTGGGAAATTTTAATTATGTTTGGTTGAACGGATAGAGCTGGAAACTTGAAAATTGGAATTTAGATTGCTGTTGGATTGTAGAATATATGTAATTGTAGTTTTTTGAGGTAGTTTTGGAATGACACTAAAATTGGTATAAATATGATTTGGATCAACGGATAAAGCTGGAATCTTAAAATTTAGAATTATAATTAATCTACAGGATTGACATATGTGGGTAGGTCTAGAAATTCGTACTTATGTGTACGAAATGGTATTAAATTTTGTACACTTGGGCTGGAACCCTGAAATTTGAATTTATGATTGCTTTTGGAGTGTAGGATAGATGTATGGAGTTAGTTTCGGACATTCGTGTGTACGGTAAGTACTAAATGGTACTAAATGGATTTGGGTGAACAGATAGAGCTGAATTCCTTAAACTTGGAACAAAAATTGCTGTTAGAGTGAAGTATTTGGATAGTTTTGGGAATTCCTACTTATGTGTACGAAAGGTACTAAATTTGGTACAATTTGGAATTGGGTAAAAGGATTAAACTGGTATCATGAAATTTGAAATTAAGATAACTGTTGGAGTGTAGGATAAAGACATGGAAGTAGTTTTGAAAATTCCCACTTATGAGTGCGAAAAGTACCATTGCATTATTTCAAATGTGTTAATTCAAATGTGATTCTGAATACCTTTTATTAGGTCGAACTTTGTCTTTAGTCATTTACCAGATATGACTTAAGCAAGAATGCAATGCTTCTTATGTGTCGAGGCCTTTAGTTTTCCGAGCTTAATTTTTCGGAACACTCTTTGAATATTTTATGAAAACCCAATAGAGGTTCTAGCAATGAAGACTTTAAGACAGATGTACGATCCAAATCATTATTTTTTAGCAAAATACTCTTAATATCATTCTGGACTTGGTATATGTTTTCAAGCATAATATATGTTGAATTCCAGCGTGTTCTTATATCTTGTTTTAACATTTTCGACATTTTGTTGTTTGTCTTCGAGTGTTTAAAGTATCTTACAACGCGTTTTGGGCAGTCAATCAGTTTTCCAAATTCGGGAATAGGATGTTTTTCAATAACATCATCCATAACATATAATACAGTCAGATAAACATCTGATTTGCAAAGAGAGTATACTGCGTTACTCCTCTGAGTAGTTTTTGTATTAGATTCTCTCATGAGCAAAATAAATAGCAAACAAACGTCATCTTTTTTCACTCATACTCTGGCCTCTACATAACAAAACGGCAATAAGTACCAGACTACAAAAACGAAGCAAATAATTTTAGGAATATTTTGGTCGGTGTTATATTCTTGTTTGATTTTCGTGTTTAGTATGGTCTCTTGCACGACTTCTAAAGGGAGACCAAAAATTTAGCACGATCGTGTTTAGTCGTGTCGTGCAAAACCGTGTCGAACATAAAAACACGATCACGCACGACCAAAAATGTATTCCGGCACGACACGCACAAACACGGCGTTTTTCGAGAAGGCACGAACACGCACTACTCACGGCACGACACGCGCCCACCTCTAGTGTCGACTATATGATACCTTACACATTCACGATTTCAATATAATTCCAATATAATTTTCAAATCCAAATTTCATTGAAATTGGACATACACTCCAGTTCACCCTAAGAATTTACAAAAAATCCTTTGTCATATGTGGTAAACTATTTATAATTATAAATAAAGTCCGTGAGGGTTTATTGTCAACAAAAATGTGTATTAGTGTCGCGTAATTTGATGAAAATCGATGCTTAGAGCTTCAAAAAATATTCGTATGAAAAAGTCGATAGAAACAATTTACAAAGTCAAAATTTAATACTGAATTGTATTCAAAATTTTCAAGACTACAATAAAAATACATAGAAGTCACATTTGATAGGTTTGTAATTCCGAAACAAAGGAAATATGATAAAGATAACTCAAATTTCTGACTTCCCGATCCAAATATTGGTATTTTATCTCAGGAAAATTAATGCAAATCGATGGGTTCCACCCATTTTCGTTGGCTGTGGAAATTTACAGGTCCAAAACATAAAGAAAATCAAACCGCCGAACGGTACACAGAAAAAAATCGACAACGATTTGATGAACAAATTCAAATATTCAATTAAATTTTGATTGCTTTTTTTTCGGTAAACGAATTGTCATATTTACAAACGTGTTTATCAAACATTTCCCCAAATATTTTCAAAACATAATAACTTTTATTTCATCGTCTAACTCATTAGTTTCATTTTAGTTAGTTACAAAATTCATAAAAATTTTGATAAAGCAAAAATGAAAGGTTTTTTTCTGTGTACATGTCACCACCAAGTCCTCGAAATTTTAAAAGGTAGTAAGACATTTGATGTGAAGGAACAACTTAATCATGTGAGAAGGCAAAATTTTTTCGAACGGAAAGGGTTTAATTTTGATGGTTATGATGTTCACACCTCTTTTACTCATGGTATACGTGCCGAAAAATATTTCTGATTCGTTATTACACAAGAAAAAGCGCCTATGTTTCTGCGCTTTTCATATTATGCAATATCTTCTAAATCAAAGCTCATGATGTTTGGCGATAGGATTTTCTTTTTTTTTTGGACCTGTAAATGTTCACAGCCAACGAAAATGGGTGGAACCCATCGATTTGCATTCACTTTCCAGAGTTAAAAGTTTAGTTATCTTTATCATATTTCCTTTGTTTCGGACATATAAACCTATAAAATTAACCTTCTTTGCATTTTTATTGTAGTCTTGAAAATTTTGAACAGAATTCAGTATAAAATTTTGACTTTATAAATGGTTTCTACCGACATCTTCATAAGAATATTTTTTGAGCTCTAAGCATCGATTTTCATCAAATTCCAAGACCCTAATACCAATTTTTTGCACAATATTTTTTGGAAATCAACACTCACGGCCTTTACTTATAATTATAAATAAGTTTTTGTAAATGTTCACCACATCTTACAAAGGATTTGTGTAAATCCTTTGGTTGGTTCTATCCTGGTGAGCCATTAAAACGTGCTAATATTTTGACATTTTTTCATAAAGTGAGTAAAAAGTACCGTTTAACGCATACATATGTGAAACATGTTAGGTATGGAAAATATGGTCTACTATATATTCTACATGTCCAGAAAAATATAATTTACAATTCCTCTCCTATCGTTAAATATAACGGTATTTGTATACAAATATTTGTTGGTTCTATTCAGATGAACAGGAGTGTATATTCTAACCAAAAAAAAAAGTAAGAAAGGCGTTAAGTTCGATCAAATTGGCTGAACTTTTTATACCCTCCACCACGAGTTGTACTGAAGTAAATTTGAACAAATTGTTTCCTTTTATTTATGAAAAAGACTAAATACCACATTTCAGCAACTTCGGTAAGACTTCAAAATACCGAAATTCGGGAGATACTGTTCTAAGGGGGATTTATCACAACGTCAATCTAAGATCAATCAAAAAATACAAAATATCTAATTTCCGATATTTCGGTAAAACCTTCAAAATATCGAAAATCAAGAGGTACGCTTCTATGGAGGATATAAGATCCCGCGGACCTATACTGATAATTCTATGGGGGCTGTATCGAAATCTGGAGCTTACCGACCGAAACCTGGACCTATTCAGTGAGAAATGCTTTCACCTCCAGCAAAGACTAAATGCCAAATTTCAGCCATTTCGGTGGAATATTGAGGCCACAACCTTCAAAAAACCAAAAATCGGGAGGTACATTCTATGGGGGCTATATGAAGGCGTGGACCTATACCAACAAATTTCAGTTGGAACGTTTAATACCCCAAATGCAGTCGAAATACCAAATTTCAGCCATTTCGGTGGCTTAGTGCGATCACAACCTTCAAAATACCGAAAATAGTGTGGTACCGTTCTATGGGGCTATATGAAGGCGTAGACCTATACCGATAAAATTTCTGGGGGAAAGTGTTATACACCCAACGAAGACTAAGTAACAAATTTCAGCCACTTCGGTCTGATAATGAGGATAAAACCTTCAAAAAACCGAAAATCGTGTGGTACCGTTCAATGAGGCCTATATCAAAACGTGGACGGATATAGCCCGTTTGCAATACCAAATATCCTAGGAGTAGTACAAAATTCTATAACAAATTACAAAGCTCTAGAATTTTACACTGATCAAGAATATATGTATATAATTTATGGGGTCTCCGATGAATATTTCGATGTGTTACAAATGGAATGACAAATTTAATTATACCCTCCATATTATGGTGGAGGGTCTAACATTCTTATGCATGTTACATATAAATGCACAATGACATAATGCCCTCTACCGTTGTGTGGTATAGAGTATAAAAATAACAATCAGGTTTGACGACAGGGATACACCAATAGCCTATGACTGTACTTACTTACTTAGCTGGCCCATTACAGAACATTTGTTCTATAGGCCGAACTAAGAAAAGTTCTCCTATTCTCTCTATTCGTTGCTTCGCACTCTGGAATACCGCGCCTTTTCATCTCTTCATCCACTTGTTTGCTCCATCTATTCTTTGGCCTGCCAATTCTGCGTGCACCGCCAAGCGGTTCGTATTTATACGTCTTTTTAGCGGGTTCATCATCGCTTATTCGTTATGATATGGCCCAGCCAACGCAATCGTTGCATCTCAATACGTTTAACTATATTGATGCCGTTGTATAGTAGATACAGCTCGTGGTTCATGCCCCAAGTACCCAGGCTTCGGAACCATACATCAGCACGGGTAGAATCAGCGTTTTGTAGAGCGTTATTTTTGTTTGACGAGATGTGGCTTTGTTTTTAAACTGCTTACTTAAGCCAAAGTAGCATCTGTTGGCCAATACAATTCTTCTTTTTATTTCACAACTGATGTCGTTAGTTGTGTTTACGGCGGTGCCGAGGTAGACGAAGTCTTTTACTACCTCAAAATTATAGGAACCAACGTCGACAGTTGGCCCGATCTCTATTGACGCATTGCGCGTCGACACCATCAACTTAGTCTTCCCGCCGTTTACCGCCAGACCCACTTTAGCAGATTCTCCTCGACCTTCATAACAGCAACGCTGAACCAAAAAATGCTTAGCAGATATTCCAAGAAGAACTGCTGGATCGAATTTTCTATACATTTCACAATGAAATATTCTGAACTTATTTGGAATAATTCATTTTCAAAATTTTATGTTGACATTTTTTGAGCTCTGGGAGTCCCAAATATCTAATTACAGTTAACTCGGTGAGCTAAAAACGGGCTGTATTCGAAATTTTTCACCACTGGAAACCATAAATGCCAAAGCACTTCCAATCTTTAACGGAAATGTAGATAAGAATTAAACAAGTAAAGCGTCGTTAACTTCGGGTCAAACATCATAGAATATTCTTCTTAGCAAATGTCAAAATTATCTAAACGAATCTATATCTAAATAAAAAAATAATTTAAAAAAAAATAAGTTCACTGTGTGTCATTTTTTGAGTCATGGTTTATTAACTATATTCTGACACCGCAGTGTGATAGAAGACCAAAAAATAGAAGACACGTGTGTCGCCGTTTTTCCCTATCTCATCAACTTTCGCGGTTATAGGCCTCCACAGGTTTGAGGCTTTGATGTAAAAAGGGGTAATTTTTCAAGACTATATGTTCCAAACCGTTTGGAGTTTTGAATTAATCTCAGAGGCAAATTTGTAGATCTTGGCTTAAGGAACAAAAATTGTGAACACATATAATCCATCAAACTTCATTTGCAAGCTTAAAATCGCCAAGGTCAAATTTCTTTTAAAAATTTTTCTCGGGTTTTTGTCTGCAGCTATTTGAAGCAAACAACCAACTAAAAAATGTACCTTAGATCCCAATGAACATCTTTCTACAACATACGATCTCTGTATAGACAGTTCTTAAAGGTCAATATAACAAAGCAAATGAGATTTTTATCCTGTTTTCTCTGGTTCTGGTTTGCAGATACTAAACCGTTCAATATTCAAGAAAACAACAAACTGCAATAATGTAGCAAAGACATCAATGAAAAACTTTCTAGAAAATGCGAAATGTCTATGAACGGTTCTTCTTAAAAATAGCAAAAAACTTTTCAAAATATCAAATTTTTATACTTTTTCCCCGACTCTGGGCCAAAGATACGCAACCGCCCAAAAACTAAGGATACAATCAACTACAAAAATGTACCTAAGATTTCAATAAACAGCTTTCTAAAACATATGAAGATTTTAAGGACGATTCTCAAGCTCAAAAATCGATTACTTTAGATCATTCTTTCCTGTTCAGGTCCGTAAATACCAAACCTTTAAATTTTACTTGAGTTTTTAACAGTTTGTTATTCCCAAACCTGAGTAGGGGGAATATTAAGAATAATTTAATTGTTTCTGAATTTCAGCCCTGAGAATCATTCCTAGACTCCTCATATATTCTAGAAAGTTGTTTACTGAAATCTTAGGTACACTTCTGTAGTTCACTGTATCCCTAATTTTTGGGCGGTTGGGTATCTTTGGACCAGAATCGGAGAAAAAAAGTGTAAAAATTTAATATTTTCAAATGTTTTTTGCTATTTTCACCTTTAAGAACCGTTCATAGCCATTTCGCATGGTCCAGAAAGTTGTTCATTGATATCTTTGCTACATTATTGCAGTTGGTTGTTTTCTTGAATATTGAACAGTTTAGTATCTGTCAGTGTTCGAAAATAAACACTATGATATCGTACCGTACCGTTCTGTACCGTACCAAGGTGGATAGGTACGCTACGATAATGTACCGTACCGGTACACAAACAATAAAAAATATTTTAGTGATACTGTACCGGAGCACAACGAAAATCTTACTGTACCGACTGCAGTACACAACGATTTTTAGTGTACCGACTGCGGTACGCTACGATTTTTTAGTGAACCGACTGCGGTACAGTACGATTATCGTAGTGTACCACTGGTCGGTTTACTAAAACATAACGTACCGGTAATGTACCGTACATGTGTGTTTTGTAAATTGTGATGAAAAATTATATGTTTGATGTTTTTGAGAATAAGGGCAAGAATAGTAACTAAAATTAAAAGCACGAATGTGGTAAATTCGGGCGGTATACGAATTTTGAGAAAATAAGTAAAATATGAAAATAGCTAAAATTTCTAACCAATACATATTTTAATTAATTCTATAAGAAGTTTTAAGTGAACCACCTTCTATTATAGCATTAGGTTTAAAACCAATATTATTAATGTATGTATTTCTATTTACTCGCTTTGAGAAAATTTTATTATGAACTCATAAGAGTCCTTGTAGTCAATGTACATATTAAAACACTGTTTTTTTAAATATTACTAGCTGAACCCGGTGCGCTTTGCTACCCCTTTAGATTGATATGCATTTGAAATTTTACGGATTTTTTGAAATCAGAAAGAAATCAAAATCAAAAATTTAAAGTAAAGTATTTATTGTAATGCTTTAGGATATACAATGTTTTTTGTTTTTCCTTCAGGAGCGTAAACAAACAAATCGGCCGGTCTACCAACACGTGAACATGCAACGTAGAGCTGACCATGAGAAAAGCAAGAACATGCTAAATTTAGGCCGCATAAACGAAGAGTCTGTCCTTGGGATTTATTTATAGTCATTGCAAATGCCAAACATACAGGAAACTGCAATCTTTTAAAATTGAAGGGCGTTTCTGTTGCTATTAGATGGATTCGAGGTAGAAGTACATCTGAACCTATATACTTCCCAGTAATAATCGTTGCCTCAATTAAATAGTTATGTAGTTTTTTTACTGTTAACCTTGGACCATTGCAAAGGCGAGGTGGGTCTATGTTTCTTAATAAAATAATAGGAACACCAACTTTTAGCACTAAATTATGTGGTGGAGAGCCTGAAGATCCAACGAACTTAGGAATTCAACTGGATAGTTAACCGCGTCGTCTTCAGTTGCCACAGTATCAATGGATTTGTACGTTCGTGCATTTCCTGAAATTCTATTGATTGAAATTCTTTCAATATAATTTACCAATTTGTTTTGTAGACCAATTCCCGCCACATATTCCAAATTTCATTGAAATTGGGCTTACATAGCGTGTTTGGTGCATCAAATACATGAAATCGGCCGAAAATATATATGGGAGCTATATGTAAATCTGAACCGATTTCAATATAATTTGACAAATTTTTTTGTAGATCAATTTCCGCCACATATTTAAAATTTCATTGAAATTGGACAAACATAAGGTGTTTATTGCATAAAATACATAAAATCGGCCAAAAATATATATTGGAGGTATATCCAAATCTGATCCGATTTCAATATAATTTGGCAAACTAATTTCTAGGATCAATTCCGTCAAAGATTTCAACTTTCGTCAAAATTGAACATACATAGCGTGTTTGGTGTAGAAAATACATGAAATCTTCCGAAAATATATATGAGAGCTATATCCCAATCTGAACCGATTTCAAAATAGTTTGGAACATTTATTTCTGCAATAAATTCCGTCACATATTCCAAATCTCATTGGAATAGGGCATACAAAACCTGTTTTATGCATCAAATGTATTAAATCGGCCGAAAATATATATCCAAATCTGAGCCGATTTCAAATTACTTTGGCAAATTTATTTTTAGACCAAATTCCGTCACACGTACCAAATTTGAAGACTGTATCGATAATCGTTCGTTAGATATCAATACTTATTCAATACTTATTTCTACTCCAAATTTAGTTACACATTGGACAACCATAGCGTGTTTGGGGCATCAAATACATGAAATCGGCCGAAAATATATATAGGAGCTATATCCAAATCTGAACCGAATTCAATATAATTTTGCATACTCATTTCTAAAACAAATTTAGTTACACATTTAAAATTTCATTGAAATTGGACATACATAGTGGGTTGGGTGCATCAAATACATGAAATCGGCTGAAAATATATAAGGAGCTATATCCAAATCTGAACCGATTTCAATATAATTCGGCATACTCGTTTCTACAACAAATTTAGTCACACATTCCAAATTTCATTGAAATTGGACATACATAGTGGGTTGGGTGCATCAAATACATGAAATCGGCCGAAAATATATATAGGAGCTACATACAAATCTGAACCGATTTCAACATAATTTGGCATGCTCATTTCTGCAAAAAATTTAGCCACACATTCCAAATTTCATTGAAATTGGACATACATAGTGGGTTGGGTGCATCAAATACATGAAATCGGCCTAAAATATATATAGGAGCTATATCCAAATCTGAACCGATTTCAATATAATTTGGCATACTCATTTTTAAAACAAATTTAGTCACACATTCCAAATTTCATTGAAATTGGTCATACATAGTGGGTTGGGTGCATCAAATACATGAAATCGGCCGAAAATATATATAGGAGCTATATCCAAATCTGAACCGATTTCAACATAATTTGGCATGCTCATTTCTGCAAAAAATTTAGCCACACATTCAAAATTTCATTGAAATTGGACATAAATAGTGGGTTGGGTGCATCAAATACATGAAATCGGCCGAAAATATATATAGGAGCTATATCCAAATCTGAACCGATTTCAATATACTTCGGCATACTCATTTCTACAACAAATTTAGTCACACATTCCTAATTTCATTGAAATTGGACATACATAGTTGGTTGGGTGCATCAAATACACGAAATCGGCCGAAAATATATATAGGAGCTATATCCAAATCTGAACCGGTTTCAACATAATTTGGCATGCTCATTTCTGCAAAAATTTTAGCCACACATTTCAAATTTCATTGAAATTGGACATACATAGTGGGTTGGGTGCATCAAATACATGAAATCGGCCGAAAATATATATAGGAGCTATATCCAAATCTGAACCTATTTCAATATAATTCGGCATACTCATTTCTACCACTAATTTAGTCACACATTCCAAATTTCATTGAAATTGGACATACATAGTGGGTTGGGTGCATCAAATACATGAAATCGGCCGAAAATATATATAGGAGCTATATCCAAATCTGAACCGATTTCAACATAATTTGGCATACTCATTTCTGCAACAAATTTAGTCACACATTCCAAATTTCATGGAAATCGGACATATATAGCGTGTTTGGTACATCAAATACTTGAAATCGGACGCAAATATATATGGGAGCTATATCCAAATCTGGACCGATTTCAATATATTTTGGCACATTAATTTTTAGGCTAAAATCCATTACACATTTCAAATTTGGAGTCTGTATCTGTAACCGTTCTATAGATATTTGCATACTAAGTTTAAATTTTTTTGGAGGTACCTCCGATTCTGATGCTATATCTCCGGATCAGAGCGGAATTTCGAAACTTTTTATAGCCTATGTTACTTTCAGCCGATGTAGTAATATACCCTGAAAATTTCAGCAAGATCGGTTCAGCGGTTTTTGAGTCTATAAATTTCAAACAAACAAACATACAAACATTTTTCTATTTTATATATATAGATTTGTTTCCTAGTTAAATAATTAGACGGTTTTTACAAGTAAAAAGGGGTGATAATGCATGTGTCATAAAACCATTTCTATGAATGGAAAATAATAACGTTAATATGTTGGTGTCATAAGGATGTCTATTTGCGGCAAAAGTCAAATCATAAAAAGGTTATGTTTGTTGTCCAATCCACATGAACAATCAAAACAGCCACAGTCGGATCACTAAAGATTGAGTCTCCAGCTAATATATTTAAAATTTTTAATATGTTTATTCTGTTGAAGTTTTAATGTTGATATGTTTGAATTAATTAAAATAAAATTGCATAAAACATAAAATACGTTTGTAATAGGTAACAAAACAAAATGGTAAGAATATGAGAATAATGCCTCAAAAACTCAAACTTTAGAGGGCTTCTTCGTAGTGGTAGAATACGTTTACGTTTCACTGTGGAAAAAAGTACCGAGTTAGTGCGTCAAAAATAAAAGTCGATGTTTTATTGTATGTTTGTCCATAATTTGGATAGAAACAGCTTTAGATTGACAAGTGTACTTCATTTATTATTATATTTAGTAAATTTGTATTTGTGTTTGTATTTGTATTTGTGTTTGTTTGTTTGAAATTTATAGACTCAAAAACCGCTGAACCGATCTTGCTGAAATTTTCAGGGTATATTACTACATCGCCTGAAAGTAACATAGGCTATAAAAAGTTTCGAAATTCCGCTCTGATCCGGAGATATAGCATCAGAATCGGAGGTACCTCCAAAAAAATTTAAACTTAGTATGCAAATATCTATAGAACGGTTACAGATACAGACTCCAAATTTGAAATGTGTAATGGATTTTAGCCTAAAAATTAATGTGCCAAAATATATTGAAATCGGTCCAGATTTGGATATAGCTCCCATATATATTTGCGTCCGATTTCAAGTATTTGATGTACCAAACACGCTATATATGTCCGATTTCCATGAAATTTGGAATGTGTGACTAAATTTGTTGCAGAAATGAGTATGCCAAATTATGTTGAAATCGGTTCAGATTTGGATATAGCTCCTATATATATTTTCGGCCGATTTCATGTATTTGATGCACCCAACCCACTATGTATGTCCAATTTCAATGAAATTTGGAATGTGTGACTAAATTAGTGGTAGAAATGAGTATGCCGAATTATATTGAAATAGGTTCAGATTTGGATATAGCTCCTATATATATTTTCGGCCGATTTCATGTATTTGATGCACCCAACCCACTATGTATGTCCAATTTCAATGAAATTTGAAATGTGTGGCTAAAATTTTTGCAGAAATGAGCATGCCAAATTATGTTGAAACCGGTTCAGATTTGGATATAGCTCCTATATATATTTTCGGCCGATTTCGTGTATTTGATGCACCCAACCAACTATGTATGTCCAATTTCAATGAAATTAGGAATGTGTGACTAAATTTGTTGTAGAAATGAGTATGCCGAAGTATATTGAAATCGGTTCAGATTTGGATATAGCTCCTATATATATTTTCGGCCGATTTCATGTATTTGATGCACCCAACCCACTATTTATGTCCAATTTCAATGAAATTTTGAATGTGTGGCTAAATTTTTTGCAGAAATGAGCATGCCAAATTATGTTGAAATCGGTTCAGATTTGGATATAGCTCCTATATATATTTTCGGCCGATTTCATGTATTTGATGCACCCAACCCACTATGTATGACCAATTTCAATGAAATTTGGAATGTGTGACTAAATTTGTTTTAAAAATGAGTATGCCAAATTATATTGAAATCGGTTCAGATTTGGATATAGCTCCTATATATATTTTAGGCCGATTTCATGTATTTGATGCACCCAACCCACTATGTATGTCCAATTTCAATGAAATTTGGAATGTGTGGCTAAATTTTTTGCAGAAATGAGCATGCCAAATTATGTTGAAATCGGTTCAGATTTGTATGTAGCTCCTATATATATTTTCGGCCGATTTCATGTATTTGATGCACCCAACCCACTATGTATGTCCAATTTCAATGAAATTTGGAATGTGTGACTAAATTTGTTGTAGAAACGAGTATGCCGAATTATATTGAAATCGGTTCAGATTTGGATATAGCTCCTTATATATTTTCAGCCGATTTCATGTATTTGATGCACCCAACCCACTATGTATGTCCAATTTCAATGAAATTTTAAATGTGTAACTAAATTTGTTTTAGAAATGAGTATGCAAAATTATATTGAATTCGGTTCAGATTTGGATATAGCTCCTATATATATTTTCGGCCGATTTCATGTATTTGATGCCCCAAACACGCTATGGTTGTCCAATGTGTAACTAAATTTGGAGTAGAAATAAGTATTGAATAAGTATTGATATCTAACGAACGATTATCGATACAGTCTTCAAATTTGGTACGTGTGACGGAATTTGGTCTAAAAATAAATTTGCCAAAGTAATTTGAAATCGGCTCAGATTTGGATATATATTTTCGGCCGATTTAATACATTTGATGCATAAAACAGGTTTTGTATGCCCAATTCCAATGAGATTTGGAATATGTGACGGAATTTATTGCAGAAATAAATGTTCCAAACTATTTTGAAATCGGTTCAGATTGGGATATAGCTCTCATATATATTTTCGGAAGATTTCATGTATTTTCTACACCAAACACGCTATGTATGTTCAATTTTGACGAAAGTTGAAATCTTTGACGGAATTGATCCTAGAAATTAGTTTGCCAAATTATATTGAAATCGGATCAGATTTGGATATACCTCCAATATATATTTTTGGCCGATTTTATGTATTTTATGCAATAAACACCTTATGTTTGTCCAATTTCAATGAAATTTTAAATATGTGGCGGAAATTGATCTACAAAAAAATTTTTCAAATTATATTGAAATCGGTTCAGATTTACATATAGCTCCCATATATATTTTCGGCCGATTTCATGTATTTGATGCACCAAACACGCTATGTAAGCCCAATTTCAATGAAATTTGGAATATGTGGCGGGAATTGGTCTACAAAACAAATTGGTAAATTATATTGAAAGAATTTCAATCAATAGAATTTCAGGAAATGCACGAACGTACAAATCCATTGATACTGTGGCAACTGAAGACGACGCGGTTAACTATCCAGTTGAATTCCTAAGTTCGTTGGATCTTCAGGCTCTCCACCACATAATTTAGTGCTAAAAGTTGGTGTTCCTATTATTTTATTAAGAAACATAGACCCACCTCGCCTTTGCAATGGTCCAAGGTTAACAGTAAAAAAACTACATAACTATTTAATTGAGGCAACGATTATTACTGGGAAGTATATAGGTTCAGATGTACTTCTACCTCGAATCCATCTAATAGCAACAGAAACGCCCTTCAATTTTAAAAGATTGCAGTTTCCTGTATGTTTGGCATTTGCAATGACTATAAATAAATCCCAAGGACAGACTCTTCGTTTATGCGGCCTAAATTTAGCATGTTCTTGCTTTTCTCATGGTCAGCTCTACGTTGCATGTTCACGTGTTGGTAGACCGGCCGATTTGTTTGTTTACGCTCCTGAAGGAAAAACAAAAAACATTGTATATCCTAAAGCATTACAATAAATACTTTACTTTAAATTTTTGATTTTGATTTCTTTCTGATTTCAAAAAATCCGTAAAATTTCAAATGCATATCAATCTAAAGGGGTAGCAAAGCGCACCGGGTTCAGCTAGTATGTACTAAAAATAAAATAAAAAATCTACGCGCCATCCTGCGACACTCCCTACTAAATAGCTTTAACAAAGTACACAATTTGAAAGAAAAGCGGATGTCACGTGATTTACATATGTGTAAAATCCGAGTTACAACAAATAACATATTATATAAAATATTTGTTACTCACCTGTCTTCACGAAATGTTAAATACAATAAAGCTTTAAAATTACTTTGTAGGAAGACTGCATACGACGATCGCAAATTTACTACTAAAATATATTATAAAAACCAGTCCATAAATTGTGCAAAAAAATTAACCGTTATTCCGCTTTGGCTGATGTAAAACAAATTATTTTAAACTGTCGTCAGATTCTGTGGACACCATAGATCGATGCTGCACCAATAATTTTTAAATCGGCGTATGTGTTTTTTTCAGTTTTGGCGCGCTATATCGGTGTTTTTTTTTCCACTGTTCGTTTGACCCAAAAAACATCAATGTGACACCAACACGTGCCTTATTACTTTATACAAATATTTTGGATACACATATGTATATAACACAATTATGGGGTCAATTTATATAGTCTTCCATAATAAAACAATAAACCATTAAACATTTTACATTTTCTCATAATTCATGTATGGTACATTACAGATATATACTATGTATATTATTTTCATTGTTCCAACATTACGAACTACGAAATTTTACTGCTTTTTCAGTGGTACTACAAAGTAACAGGCAAAATTCTCGTTGATCGTCCACATTACCTTGCTATGAATAGATTTTCTGTTATTGGTGCAACCAATAATAATGATTTTGCACAAGAGGACTTTTGTCGAAAATAAACATCCTTATGACGTCAATTAGAAACCTCATACTGGTGTTATGATAAATACATTCCATATTGAAAAATCATATTAAAATTTGTAATTTGGCTACAAATACTTTTAAAAGTGTAAATGAAAATAGCTTGGAAAAAAATTTAGTGATGAGCGATCACCTTTAGCGACCCAGCAAAATGTTCGATGCCAAAGATGCCATTCAATGATGGGTGCAAGTGATCTGGCATGTCATCTTTTTAGCATCTTCATCGATGCATTTTATATGAGCGTGGACCCCAAAAGATGCTATTCATTTTTGGATCCACCGCATGTCATTTACACCAATGCTTTGACATGTCATTTTCACCAATGTCATTTCCACGAATGCTTTGGCATGTCATTTTCACCAACCCTTTGCAATGACATTATCATTACTACGAGAGTTTTAACAACGTTGGTTGTGACTTCGAGTGTCCGACAACATCAAGCCTATTGTAAATAATTAGAAAAATGTGTATAAATAAAAACACAAAATTTATCTCTATTGGATCGATGAAATGGCTTCAAATGCTGATGAAAAGATCGGATCTTTCACGACTTCCTTTGCATGGGTTCAAATGCAGATGAAAAGGTCAGATCTTTCACGACTTTCTTTGCATTGGTTCAAATGCTAATGAAAAGATCGGATCTTTCACGACTTCGTTTGAACCAATGCAAAAGATGCCATGAAATCACGTCATCGCATGGAACCCCTTCCTTCAAATTTTGCTGGGGAATACTGTTCACTATTTTTTGTTGGTACAGGTAATATTAATGTGGATTGTATAGCAAATATTACATTTTTCTGAATAATCTTTTTCCAAAAAAATGCTAATGACACCAAAATAGTAAAATAATTCTTTACTCATTCATGTAAATGATTTTATAAATCACGATTTTCACCCTTTTTGGATATCATAAATGTCTAAGTGCCTAACATGGTAAGCAACATTATATTTTCTAGTCATTTTCTCAATATTTATAAACGTTTAAAATGTAATTAATTTATACAATATTGAATTTTATTTATTATACTTGCCTTCTTTGCCAAGAAAGCATATAACAATTCATATTTCCTTATAAATAAAAAAACACATGTGTGGTGCATTACCGGTACGTTATTTTTTTAGTGAACCGATCAGTGGTACACTACGATATTTTAGTGTACCGGCTGCGGTACGCTACGATTTTTTAGTGTACCGACTGCGGTTCACTACGATTTTCGTTGTGCTCCGGTACGGTACGCTAAAATATTTTTTAGTGGTTGTGTTCCGGTACGGTACACTAAAATATTTTTTAGTGACACCGTACCTGGAGCGGTACGTTATTTTAGTGTACTGTTTCTTTTCGAACACTGCTTGTTATACCCTCCACCACATGTTGTATTGAAGTAAAATTGAATAATTTGTTTCCTTTCGTGTATGAAGAAGACTTAATTCTAAATTTCAGCAATTTCGGTAAAACGTCGACCTATACCGACAAAGAAGAGAAAATCCAAATTTCCTATATTTCGGTAAGAGAATGTGGCTAAAACATAGAAAATACCGAAAATCATAAAGTACGCTTCTATGGGGATATAGGAAGCCGTGGATCTATACTGATAATACTCTCCTGGAATATTTTATAACTCTTGGAAGACTAAATAACGAATTTCAGTAATATCGTTGGGATATTGTCGTTACAATCTTCGGTATTACGAAAATCGGGAGGTACCGTTCTAAGGGGGCTATATCGAAACGTGGACCTATACCGACGAATTTTAGTCGGAAATTGGGCAATATGAAAGCGTGGACCTGTACAGACAAATTTCAGGCGAACAGTTTTATATCACATTGAAGACTAAATACCATTTGGTGGAATATTGATGCCACAACCTTCAAAATACGGAAAATCGGGAGGTACCTTTACATGGGGGCTATATGAAGGCGTGGACCTATACCGACAAAGTTCTGGGAGTAAGTTTTGTACCACCAACGTAGACTAAGTACCAAATTTCAGCCATTTCGGTGTGATAATGAAGCTATAACCTTAAAAATACAGAAAATCGGGAGGTACCGTTCTATGGAGGCTATATGAAGGCGTGGACCGATACCGACAAAATTCTGGGGAAAGTTTTATGCCACCAACGTAGACTAAGTACCAAATTTCAGCCATTTCGATGTGATAATGAAGCTAAAACCTTAAAAATACCGAAAATCGGGAGGTACCGTTCTATGGGGGCTATATGAAGGCGTGGACCGATAACGACAAAATTCTGGGGAAAATTGTTTACCCCTAAAGAAGACTACAATTTTCAGCCATTTTGGTCCCGAAAATCGGGAGGTACCGTTCTATGGGGGCTATATCAAAACGTGGACACATATATCTCATTTTGTACCAAATATTGACTCCCTATCTTTAAAATTGCGAGCTGTATCTTGATTTCAACAGACAGACAGACGAACATTGTTAAATCGACATAGAATTTTATGCTGATCAATAATATATGGTAATATTCAAAAAAGTTTTTCAATCGTTGAAGTTGAGGTTCACCATTTAATAAGTCGCGAACTGTTAATATATTTTATAAAATATGAATATATTTATATTAATTGAAGTGTTTTAGCCACGATCTCATAATATGGACCATAACAAATAATTTTCGTGGAAGCTGCGTTGGTGGTAATATTAACAAGTAAAAAAGCATTAAGTTCGGCCGGGCCGAACTTTTCATACCCTCCACCATAAAATATTATGAACTAAAATGGAATAATTAGTTTTCATTCCTGTCCCCAACTTTAAGTAAGTACGTTAAAATGTCAGATAATGTACATAAAATGCCTCATTAGGGAGGCCCTTTTTTATGGTGCCTATATCTAATTATGTATGTTGACAATTTTTGGTGGGCTAGAAATTGGGAGGTACCATTATATAGGGGTTATAATAAAAAAAACATGGACCTATGTTGACAGTTTTTGATGGGAGCCTTTAATGTCATATAACTCCTAATTCGGTTAAAAATTGCAGCTGGAATCCTCAAAATACCGAAAATCGGTACATAACGTGGGAACTTCAAAAGTCATTAACAGCTAGTTCGGAGGTATGTGGGCTATACGAAAATATGAACTTAAATGAACAATTTTGTTGCAGAATTTTTGTTGGCTTCTAAATTTCAAATTACAGAAAGTTCTCCAAAAAATAAAGCTAAGGTACGGAAAATCGGGAGGTTCGTTTGTTAAACATTTTAAGTAAAATCCTCAAAGTATCGAAAATCAGGAAGTATCGTTATATTGGGGCTATGTTGACAATTGTTGTTGGTGTGGTGACCACTACAACCTTCAAATGTCAAATTACAGTTAGTTCGATTAAAAATTGTAGCTAAAATTGCAAAATTACTGAAAATTTGGAGGTACCGTTATATGGGAGCTATATCCAAACATGGACCTATGTTGAAAATTTTTGATGGAGAGATGTTGTGACCACTAAGAACTTCAAATGTCAAATTACTGCTAGTTCGGTGTAATATTGTAGCTAAAATCATCAAATTACTGAAAATCGGGAGGTACCGTTATATGGGGGCTTTATCAATACATCGACCTTTCTTGACAATTTTTGGTGGAGAGGTGTGGTGTCCACTAGGAATTTCAAATGTCAAATATTCAAATTACAGATAATTCGGTTAAAACTTGTAGGTAAAATTCTCAAAATACCGAAAATCGGGAGGTACAGTTATATGGGGCTATACCAAAACATGGACCTATGTTCATAATTTTTTCGAATATAAGTTTTTTGGTCACTAAGAACCCTAAATATCAAATTATAGCTAATTCGGTCAAGAAATGTGACTTAAAACGTCAAAATACTGAAATCGGGCGGTAACGTTATATGGGGGCTATTCCAACACATTGACCTATGTCCACTAGTTTTGTTATATAAGTTTATTGAATCGGTCTGAAAATGTAGCTAAAAACGTCAAAATACCGTAAATCGGGAGGTACCGTTATATGGGAGCTATACCAAAAGGTGGACTTACATATGTCCACAACTTTTGTTATATAAGTTTATTGACACTTAAGAACCCTAAATGTCAAATTATAGCTAAATCGGTCTGAAAATGTAGCTAAAAACGGCAAAATACCGTAAATCGGGTGGTACCGTTATATGGGGGCTATACCAAAACGTGGACCTATGTCCACAACTTTTGTTATATAAGTTTATTGACACTTATGAACCCTAAATGTCAAATTATAGCTAAATCGGTCTGAAAATGTAGATAAAAACGTCAAAATACCGTAAATCGTTGGTACCGTTATAGGGAGACTATACATCGGTCTGAAAATTTAGCTAAAAACGTCAAAATACCGTCAATCGGGGGGTACCCTTATATGGGTGCTATACCAAAACGTGGACCTATATCCACAAGTTTTGTTATATAAGTTTATTGACACTTAAGAACCCTAAATGTCAAATGATAGCTAAATCGGTCTGAAAATGTAGCTAAAAACGTCAAAATACCGAAAATCGGGGGGTACCGTTTTATGGGGGCTATACCAAAACGTGGACCTATGTCCACAACTTTTGTTATATAAGTTTACTGACACTTAGGAATCCTAAATGTCAAATTATTATTAAATCGGTCTGAAAATGTAGCTAAAAACGTCAAAATACCGTAAATCGGGGGTACCGTTATATGAGGGCTATACCAAAACGTGGACCTATGTTCACAACTTTTGTTATATAAGTTTATTGACACTTAAGAACCCTAAATGTCAAATTATAGCCAAATCGGTCTGAAAATGTAGCTAAACACGTCAAAATACCGTAAATCGGGGGGTACCGTTATATGGGGGCTGTACCAAAACGTGGACCTATGTCCACAACTTTTGTTTTATAAGTTTATTGACACTTAAGAACCCTAAATGTCAAATTATAGCTAAATCGGTCTGAAAATGTAGCTAAACACGTCAAAATACCGTAAATCGGGGGGTACCATTATATGGGGGCTATACCAAAACGTGGACCTATGTCCACAACTTTTGTTTTATAAGTTTATTGACACTTAAGAACCCTAAATGTCAAATTATAGCTAAATCTGGCTGAAAATGTAGCTAAAAACGTCAAAATACCGTAAATCGGGGGGTACCGTTATATGGGGGCTATACCAAAACGTGGACCTATGTCCACAACTTTTGTTATATAAGCTTACTGACACTTAAGAACCCTAAATGTCACATTATAGCTAAATCGGTTTGAAAATGTAGCTAAAAACGTCAAAATACTGTAAATCGGGGGGTACCGTTATATGGTGGCTATACCAAAACGTGGACCTATGTCCACAACTTTTGTTTTATAAGTTTATTGACACTTAAGAACCCTAAATTGCAAATAATAGCTAAATCGGTCTGAAAATGTAGCTAAAAACGTCAAAATACCGTAAATCGGGGGTACC
The DNA here is from genome assembly GCF_047663935.1 of Musca autumnalis. Lineage (NCBI taxonomy): Eukaryota > Metazoa > Arthropoda > Insecta > Diptera > Muscidae > Musca > Musca autumnalis. Next base: position 97,614,806 of record NW_027411977.1, on the reverse strand, counting down.
GTTATATGGGGGCTATACCAAAACGTGGACATATGTCCACAACTTTTGTTATATAAGTTTATTGACACTTAGGAACCCTAAATGTCAAACTATAGCTAAATCGGTCTGAAAATGTAGCTAAAAACGTCAAAATACCGTAAATCGGGGGGTACCGTTATATGGGGGTTATACCAAAACGTGGACCTATGTCCACAACTTTTGTTATATATGATTATTGACACTTAAGAACCCTAAATGTCAAATTATAGCTAAATCGGTATGAAAATGTAGCTAAAAACGTCAAAATGCCGTAAATCGGGGGGGTACCGTTATATGGGGGCTATGCCAAAACGTGGACCTATGTCCACAACTTTTGTTATATAAGTTTACTGACACTTAGGAATCCTAAATGTCAAATTATTATTAAATCGGTCTGAAAATGTAGCTAAAAACGTCAAAATACCGTAAATCGGGGGTACCGTTATATGAGGGCTATACCAAAACGTGGACCTATGTTCACAACTTTTGTTATATAAGTTTATTGACACTTAAGAACCCTAAATGTCAAATTATAGCTAAATCGGTCTGAAAATGTAGCTAAACACGTCAAAATACCGTAAATCGGGGGGTACCGTTATATGGGGGCTGTACCAAAACGTGGACCTATGTCCACAACTTTTGTTTTATAAGTTTATTGACACTTAAGAACCCTAAATAGCTAAATCGGTCTGAAAATGTAGCTAAACACGTCAAAATACCGTAAATCGGGGGGTACCATTATATGGGGGCTATACCAAAACGTGGACCTATGTCCACAACTTTTGTTTTATAAGTTTATTGACACTTAAGAACCCTAAATGTCAAATTATAGCTAAATCGGGCTGAAAATGTAGCTAAAAACGTCAAAATACCGTAAATCGGGGGGTACCGTTATATGGGGGCTATACCAAAACGTGGACCTATATCCACAACTTTTGTTATATAAGCTTACTGACACTTAAGAACCCTAAATGTCACATTATAGCTAAATCGGTCTGAAAATGTAGGTAAAAACGTCAAAATACCGTAAATCGGGGGGTACCGTTATATGGTGGCTATACCAAAACGTGGACCTATGTCCACAACTTTTGTTTTATAAGTTTATTGACACTTAAGAACCCTAAATTGCAAATAATAGCTAAATCGGTCTGAAAATGTAGCTAAAAACGTCAAAATACCGTAAATCGGGGGTACCGTTATATGGGGGCTATACCAAAACGTGGACGTATGTCCACAACTTTTGTTATATAAGTTTATTGACACTTAGCAACCCTAAATGTCAAACTATAGCTAAATCGGTCTGAAAATGTAGCTAAAAACGTCAAAATACCGTAAATCGGGGGGTACCGTTATATGGGGGCTATACCAAAACGTGGACCTATGTCCACAACTTTTGTTATATATGTTTATTGACACTTAAGAACCCTAAATGTCAAATTATAGCTAAATCGGTATGAAAATGTAGCTAAAAACGTCAAAATGCCGTAAATCGGGGGGGTACCGTTATATGGGGGCTATGCAAAAACGTGGACCGATATAGCTCATCATCGAACTTGACCTGCCTGCAAACAGAAGACGCATTTTCCCAAAATTTCAGCGTCCTATCTCCATTTTTGTGGATGCTAGAGTGATTACCACAGACGGACGGACGGACGGACGTGCACAGATCGACTCAGAATTTTACCCTGATCAAGAATATATATACTTTATAGGGTCGCAAATGAGTATTTCAATGCGTTACAAACGGAAAAACAAACTTAATATACCCTCCATACTATGGTGAAGGGTATAAAAAACATGGACCTATGTTGACAGTTTTTGATGGGAGCCTTTAATGTCATATAACTCCTAATTCGGTTAAAAATTGCAGCTGGAATCCTCAAAATACCGAAAATCGGTACATAACGTGGGAACTTCAAAAGTCATTAACAGCTAGTTCGGAGGTATGTGGGCTATACGAAAATATGAACTTAAATGAACAATTTTGTTGCAGAATTTTTGTTGGCTTCTAAATTTCAAATTACAGAAAGTTCTCCAAAAAATAAAGCTAAGGTACGGAAAATCGGGAGGTTTGTTTTGGGACTATACCAAAACATGGACCTACGTTTGTTAAACATTTTAAGTAAAATCCTCAAAGTATCGAAAATCAGGAAGTATCGTTATATTGGGGCTATGTTGACAATTGTTGTTGGTGTGGTGACCACTACAACCTTCAAATGTCAAATTACAGTTAGTTCGATTAAAAATTGTAGCTAAAATTGCAAAATTACTGAAAATTTGGAGGTACCGTTATATGGGAGCTATATCCAAACATGGACCTATGTTGAAAATTTTTGATGGAGAGATGTTGTGACCACTAAGAACTTCAAATGTCAAATTACTGCTAGTTCGGTGTAATATTGTAGCTAAAATCATCAAATTACTGAAAATCGGGAGGTACCGTTATATGGGGGCTTTATCAATACATCGACCTTTCTTGACAATTTTTGGTGGAGAGGTGTGGTGTCCACTAGGAATTTCAAATGTCAAATATTCAAATTACAGATAATTCGGTTAAAACTTGTAGGTAAAATTCTCAAAATACCGAAAATCGGGAGGTACAGTTATATGGGGCTATACCAAAACATGGACCTATGTTCATAATTTTTTCGGATATAAGTTTTTTGGTCACTAAGAACCCTAAATATCAAATTATAGCTAATTCGGTCAAGAAATGTGACTTAAAACGTCAAAATACTGAAATCGGGCGGTAACGTTATATGGGGGCTATTCCAAAACATTGACCTATGTCCACTAGTTTTGTTATATAAGTTTATTGAATCGGTCTGAAAATGTAGCTAAAAACGTCAAAATACCGTAAATCGGGAGGTACCGTTATATGGGAGCTATACCAAAACGTGGACTTACATATGTCCACAACTTTTGTTATATAAGTTTATTGACACTTAAGAACCCTAAATGTCAAATTATAGCTAAATCGGTCTGAAAATGTAGCTAAAAACGGCAAAATACCGTAAATCGGGGGGTACCGTTATATGGGGGCTATACCAAAACGTGGACCTATGTCCACAACTTTTGTTATATAAGTTTATTGACACTTATGAACCCTAAATGTCAAATTATAGCTAAATCGGTCTGAAAATGTAGATAAAAACGTCAAAATACCGTAAATCGTTGGTACCGTTATAGGGAGACTATACATCGGTCTGAAAATTTAGCTAAAAACGTCAAAATACCGTCAATCGGGGGGTACCCTTATATGGGGGCTATACCAAAACGTGGACCTATATCCACAAGTTTTGTTATATAAGTTTATTGACACTTAAGAACCCTAAATGTCAAATGATAGCTAAATCGGTCTGAAAATGTAGCTAAAAACGTCAAAATACCGAAAATCGGGGGGTACCGTTTTATGGGGGCTATACCAAAACGTGGACCTATGTCCACAACTTTTGGTATATAAGTTTACTGACACTTAGGAATCCTAAATGTCAAATTATTATTAAATCGGTCTGAAAATGTAGCTAAAAACGTCAAAATACCGTAAATCGGGGGTACCGTTATATGAGGGCTATACCAAAACGTGGACCTATGTTCACAACTTTTGTTATATAAGTTTATTGACACTTAAGAACCCTAAATGTCAAATTATAGCTAAATCGGTCTGAAAATGTAGCTAAACACGTCAAAATACCGTAAATCGGGGGGTACCGTTATATGGGGGCTGTACCAAAACGTGGACCTATGTCCACAACTTTTGTTTTATAAGTTTATTGACACTTAAGAACCCTAAATGTCAAATTATAGCTAAATCGGTCTGAAAATGTAGCTAAACACGTCAAAATACCGTAAATCGGGGGTACCATTATATGGGGGCTATTCCAAAACGTGGACCTATGTCCACAACTTTTGTTTTATAAGTTTATTGACACTTAAGAACCCTAAATGTCAAATTATAGCTAAATCGGGCTGAAAATGTAGCTAAAAACGTCAAAATACCGTAAATCGGGGGGTACCGTTATATGGGGGCTATACCAAAACGTGGACCTATGTCCACAACTTTTGTTATATAAGCTTACTGACACTTAAGAACCCTAAATGTCACATTATAGCTAAATCGGTCTGAAAATGTAGCTAAAAACGTCAAAATACCGTAAATCGGGGGGTACCGTTATATGGTGGCTATACCAAAACGTGGACCTATGTCCACAACTTTTGTTTTATAAGTTTATTGACACTTAAGAACCCTAAATTGCAAATAATAGCTAAATCGGTCTGAAAATGTAGCTAAAAACGTCAAAATACCGTAAATCGGGGGTACCGCTATATGGGGGCTATACCAAAACGTGGACGTATGTCCACAACTTTTGTTATATAAGTTTATTGACACTTAGGAACCCTAAATGTCAAACTATAGCTAAATCGGTCTGAAAATGTAGCTAAAAACGTCAAAATACCGTAAATCGGGGGGTACCGTTATATGGGGGCTATACCAAAACGTGGACCTATGTCCACAACTTTTGTTATATATGTTTATTGACACTTAAGAACCCTAAATGTCAAATTATAGCTAAATCGGTATGAAAGTGTAGCTAAAAACGTCAAAATACCGTAAATCGGGGGTACCGTTATATGAGGGCTATACCAAAACGTGGACCTATGTTCACAACTTTTGTTATATAAGTTTATTGACACTTAAGAACCCTAAATGTCAAATTATAGCTAAATCGGTCTGAAAATGTAGCTAAACACGTCAAAATACCGTAAATCGGGGGGTACCGTTATATGGGGGCTGTACCAAAACGTGGACCTATGTCCACAACTTTTGTTTTATAAGTTTATTGACACTTAAGAACCCTAAATGTCAAATTATAGCTAAATCGGTCTGAAAATGTAGCTAAACACGTCAAAATACCGTAAATCGGGGGTACCATTATATGGGGGCTATACCAAAACGTGGACCTATGTCCACAACTTTTGTTTTATAAGTTTATTGACACTTAAGAACCCTAAATGTCAAATTATAGCTAAATCGGGCTGAAAATGTAGCTAAAAACGTCAAAATACCGTAAATCGGGGGGTACCGTTATATGGGGGCTATACCAAAACGTGGACCTATGTCCACAACTTTTGTTATATAAGTTTACTGACACTTAAGAACCCTAAATGTCACATTATAGCTAAATCGGTCTGAAAATGTAGCTAAAAACGTCAAAATACCGTAAATCGGGGGGTACCGTTATATGGTGGCTATACCAAAACGTGGACCTATGTCCACAACTTTTGTTTTATAAGTTTATTGACACTTAAGAACCCTAAATTGCAAATAATAGCTAAATCGGTCTGAAAATGTAGCTAAAAACGTCAAAATACCGTAAATCGGGGGTACCGCTATATGGGGGCTATACCAAAACGTGGACGTATGTCCACAACTTTTGTTATATAAGTTTATTGACACTTCCCTAAATGTCAAACTATAGCTAAATCGGTCTGAAAATGTAGCTAAAAACGTCAAAATACCGTAAATCGGGGGGTACCGTTATATGGGGGCTATACCAAAACGTGGACCTATGTCCACAACTTTTGTTATATATGTTTATTGACACTTAAGAACCCTAAATGTCAAATTATAGCTAAATCGGTATGAAAGTGTAGCTAAAAACGTCAAAATACCGTAAATCGGGGGGTACCGTTATATGGGGGCTATGCCAAAACGTGGACCGATATAGCCCATCATCGAACTTGACCTGCTTGCAAACAGAAGACGCATTTTCCCAAAATTTCAGCGTCCTATCTCCATTTTTGTGGATGCTAGAGTGATTACCACAGAAGGACGGACGGACGGACGTGCACAGATCGACTCAGAATTTTACCCTGATCAAGAATATATATACTTTATAGGGTCGCAAATGAGTATTTCAATGCGTTACAAACGGAAAAACAAACTTAATATACCCTCCATACTATGGTGGAGGGTATAAAAAATGGGTAAAAATGTGTTGAAGTTTACAAGTTTTTTTGTGTTCTTTCTTGATTTCTGGTCAAACCACGGAAAATTCAGACATAAGCTCAAAAAAAGAATTGAAGAATACACCTTGGGCAACATGGTTCTAATGTATGACTTTTCGATATATATACTGCATCCCCCTAAAATCGATGCTGACATTTTGAAGTTTTGAAAACTGGGTTTTTCGAATTTTTCTTATAAATAGTGGGTGCAACTAGATAATAATCGAAACTAGTTTATAGGATTGTAGAACTCGCGATTCCACGTCGTTCGATGTATATCTCATGAGTGTGCTCCGTACAGCTTCCTAGTAATAGGAGTCCAAAGGCGAAAATTTGGTGCGTAAATTTTTTGAAAAAACCTATTTTTTGGCTTTAAAATTTACAACTGTCGTACAGGTACCCCTGAACTCCGCGTGATTTTAGTTTGTTTACGTGCCGGATCTAATAAGCCCTTCTACGTTCAAATCCATCCACTAAAACGCGGGATATAGATACCCTGAAAGTAGGAAAATCTGCAAAAATATATTTTAACAATTCCGCGAATTGAACCGCGATTTTCTTTGATTATTTTTGCATCAATGTAATCCTTTATATGCGATTATAATATTTGCCAAAAAGGTGTGTCACAAATTACAAAGATTCAGGAGTAATATCCCTATTTATCCCAAAATAGAATGCGGTGGCACATCCGCAGTTCTTGACGAATCTGTCTAAGATAATTTATATTGACGTATTTTTAATAGGGGGCCAATGAAATCGGATGCACCTTATCATCGTATGCATATCGCGTAATTTTTACCCACTTGAAGGTTTTTTGAATAGTAAGATGCAACTGATGGCACACTTTGGCCGCTGAATGAAACATGGGAAAATCCATGCATATTGATAGACATGGACTCCCTGTATCCGAAAAGCACATGCACCTCAACCGATTTAAACCAATTCGCGAATTATTCGGTTTTTAACTTCTATTTTTATACCCTCAGCCTTTAGGCTATGAAGGGTATATACACTTTCATACGGGCAAAATGTGCCTCATCGAAATAATGGTTTTAGACCCCAAGTATGTTTGGACGATATCCGTTTCAGACAATTTTGAGTCGATCTAGCAATGTCCGTCTGTCTGTCTGGCTGGCTGGAGCGCACGATAACTCTCGAAGGGATGAACCGATTCGGTTCAAATTTTGGCTTTCGTAATATTTTGTTCAAACTTAGTTTAAGTTCGAAGATGAGCTATATCGGTCCACTCCTTCCGGTACCTCCCCCACAAAAGTTCGAAAATGTTCGGAAAATTTGTGCGCACGATAACTCTTGAAGGGTGTAACTGATTTGGTCCATACTTTGCCCATCGTGGAGCGTGTACCAGACTTAGATCAGGTTTTAATATGGACTCAATCGGTCCACTCCGTCGGGTACCTCCCACACAAAATTTTGGAAAAGTTCAGGTTAGGAACATCTCTCGAATCGCTTTGATTTTTGCTTTAGCAACTTGTATTCACTGCCCTCCATACGACGGTATAAGATTCATCAGGGGCAAGTCCATACTTCCTGAGAAAATAGCCTGAAAGTTGCAAAAAAACCCCTATGACACCGTGTGAGGAGTTTGGAGGGCAAAATAACACTCTAAGAGGTCTGCCGATTCGGTCCAAAGTTTTGCCTTAGTAATATTTTGTTCAAACATAGTTTAAGTTCGAAGATAAGCCATATCGGTCCACTCCTTCAGGTACCTCCCCCACAAAAGTTCAAAAATGTTCGGAAAAATTGTGCGTACGATAACTCTTGAAGAGAGTGGCCGAATTGGTCCATACTTTACACATCCTAATATATCTACCAGATATAGATCAGGTTCAAATATAGACTATATTTGTCCACTCCATCCGGTACCTCCCACTCAAAATTTCGGATACATGTTCACTTTAAGCAAGCAACTTGCATTGCTGCCTCAATTGCGATGGTAAAAGTTGTTTCAGGGGCAAGTTCATACTTCTTGAGCAAACATCCCTGAAGTTCTAAAAAACCCCTATGGTACCATATGTAGTGGCTGGAGATCCGTTCTTTTTAGTATCTCCTCCGCAAAACTTTTGATATTAAATCCTAATCAAACGCCCAAAATTTTTAAAACTCCCTAAATACATGCGTTTTTTGGAAAAAAATTGTTTCAATATACACAGGCTGAGGGTATATCTCTGTCGGCAAAGCCGACTGATACTTTTTTACTTGTTTTTTTCTTTGATTGTAATTTCAATATTACTCTCTACTTCTTATTTCTATTGCTTATCACAGAAAGCAAATATACTTTCACGATGACTAATTACTTTTCTCGTAGAAGTTTAAGCAAAATACTTCAGGATTTGGATCGAAATTTAGCGATATAATGGAATAACTCCCAACATTTATTTTTCAAATTTTTCGTATTTAATCAAAAATATATTTTTGAAATAATTTTCAACAATATGTTTCCGTTCTTTGTTGTTGCTGTAATATGCAAGTTATAAACGCGATCTTTATAATTTTGGTCTCACATTTTTCTACGCCTTGTCTAGATTCTGTACGTATTTTTAAATTATTTTTTTTAGAGATTTTTTGGACTCTGATTTAGAATAAATAAAATTTATTCTAAGATTTCTTCAATATTTTTTGATTTTCCGCGAAAATAAAAATAAATTTAGCAACTATTTTAGCATCTACGGATAGATATCAAATGCTGCTAACGATTCATATATACATGTTCATATTACAACACAATAGGAATTTTTAAATATTTTTTCTTTACAAGAGAGTAAAACCGCATATAACTCTTGAGTGCAGCATCCAATTTTGTGAACGCGAACAGATTTGAAACCACGATTTTTTTTCGTAACCCATGTACCAAAATGTTGGATATGCTTGCCAAAAAAGTTTTTAATTTTTTTCTATGTAATTGTAAAGGAAATTTAAAATTTACCATATATACTTTTTAGGGTCTCCGACGAATATTTCGAACGGAATGACAAATTTAATTATACCCTCCATATGGTGGAGGGTATAATGAGTGAGTGTACCCCGATTCATATATGCTCAATTATATGGGATCCGAGACCGAACTACGTGTCCTAAGACAGCACTTTTAGAGAAGTTTGACATTGCTGAAATACTGAGAAAATGTCGCCAACATTAATGAAGGGTATTTTGCCACCGTTGAAAATTTGATATTACCTGGCTGGGGAATCGTTTTAAAAAAAGGTGGCAAAGCAACCCATGCTGCAATGTATGTATAAAAATCCAATTGGACAATTAATACTGGGAAAGGGAAAATGTGGTTCTCTACACAAAAACCATTATATAGAGAGAGACAAAAGTTTACATACACCCCCTAAATCTCGGGTTTTAGGATAAGTATATATTTTTATGAAATTCCAAATATACAGTTTTATTTCTTCTCGCTAAAAAAGCAATATTTAATACAACAAAAGTATATTCCATAATACAACTAACGGTAAATTTTACAAAAACCAAAAAATGATGGGGACAAAAGTTTACATACACCCCAAGGTGTATTACCGTCAAATTTATGGAATTAACAGCAAAATTCTACATTTTATTGTTTTGCCGAATGTCTGTGGCTGTCTGAGATATATTTTAGAGAAAATAATCTAATTTTTGGGGGTTAAATGTCGTTATTTGAGGTCAAACTTCTTAACTCTTTAAAGCTGAACCTTTCTTAATTCTTTGCGTTTTTAGGTATTGTACTTTATAAAAAGCACAAAATTAGTGTCAGATGGTAAATATTGAGACCATAGAAAGCATAGAAGTTGTTTTTGTGCTTAATATATATTCCTGGACATCGATAAATGTACGTTTTTCCTCAGAGTTCTCAAGAAGTGAATAGATTCTGCGGAATTCTTGAAAATTCGATGTGGCCAGGCTTGGGAATCGCACCCTGACATTCACCGTGCAAACTGGTTGCACATAGCTAATTGCTAGAGGTTCTGGTGTAGGGTATCATATGGTCGGCCCCGTCCGGCTATAGCCTTTGCTTACTTGTTCGCGGTGTTACATGAATTTTTACCAAAATAAACTTATAATATCCTTTCCACATAGTGGTGTAGGGTATAACAAACTTATAATACCCTTTCCACATAGTTGGACGCTAGTGTAATAAATACCGTCGCAAATCATTATTTCAATGCGTTACAAACGGAAAAACAAAGTTAAGGGTATATTAATCCCCCATACTATGGTGGAGGGTATAAAAAAACTTATTAAAAACTTAATATTTTGATTCAATATAATTTCTAAAGTTAACAATTTGTATAGAGTAACGTGCCCATATAAATTCAATACTATGCTATTCAAAGGGAAGCAAAATACAATGAAAACGATTTGAGTTTTTTGTGTCAACTTTTTTCATGTTAAAGCACACAGTTTACACAAAAAATGATTGATGTTTCTTTCGTATTATGTGGTTTGTATCTTAAGCATTTTTTTCTCAGGTTGATAAAATAAAATTCCTTTTGTGCCAAAGCAATTTGGCATTGCAGAAAGTTTGACGAAGAGCGTATGCTCTCGTAACAATTTTCCATTAGTTTCATCACAAATTTCACCTAAACTGTTTTATAAATTCTAGTAAACAACAAATGTTATCATTTCTATTTCAACAGTATTTACTTTTATTATTTCCATTCATACGAGTATTTATTTGTTTTTCTCTTGCATCAAATATTTATTACTCATAAATTTTTGTTTGTTGCAATAAATAAAAATGATGAATGTGATTTGGAATTTGTTGTAGTGTTTTTTTTTAGTTTCCTCAAAATGTGGGATTTATTATTAAAGGATGTGTTATTGATATATTGATAAAAGTAAAATAGAGTAGAAGGTGTATTTGAGTAAAACGAGATTGAAAATAAAATATATGCAAATAATATACCGTTTTATTATTTCTAAAATGTTTAAAATGTTCATCATAAGGCTCACCCAACCGCAACACACTGTATTTTTCCGTAGCTTTAAGTAAATTATGTATATTGCTGTCATTGACAAAAATCTTTAAAACTAAAATACTTAAAATTTAGGGCCCATACCTCCGGAAATATTGGCTTATTCTATTTTATAAATATATTGTATTTTTAACCATTGGAAACACATTGCGTATAATTGTTATTAACTAAAAACAAGTAAGAATGTATCAGTCAGCTTTGCTGACGGAGATATACCCTCAGCCTCTGACCAAAAAAGAATCAAACACAATAATGATGCCGTATATAAAACATATTGAGTTTGTATCACAAGTTTGCTTTAAAATATAAGGAATCGATACCTACAGTAATGTGGGACTATACCAAATAATTGACATATACCAACAATTTTTAGTAAGCCGAATTCTGGTGCATAGAGAGTGCTTGGAGGACTTACTCCGGAACAAAATTTGTACGGTTGTAGTAGGGACCATGAAGAAGGCATACAAAGGACGGGATGGATGAAATAATACGATGTTTAAAGTTTGGAGCAATCAGAAACTCCCTGCGAGAGTCATCTTGGCAATTTGCCATTTTAGTTGGTGCCGTCAGGTTTCTTGGAGCTTTTAGGCCATTATCTCAGGAAGTAGGGACTTGCCTCCGAAAAAAATTGTACAGCAAGAACAATCTACAGAAAAAAAAATTTCAAGACGATCCGAGAGGAGCTCTTAAACTGCAGGTATTCCGAATTTTGTGTGGGAGCTACCCGAAGGAGTGGACCGATATAGACCATATTCGAACCTGATCTATTTCTGGAAGGAATAATACGATGTGCAATGTTTGGACCAAATCGATTGATCCCTTTTAGAGTCATCGTTCACACCATTTTCCAGAAATTTTTTGAACTTTTGTGGGGGAGGTACCCGAACGAGTGGGCCGATATGGCTCATTTTCGAACTTAAACTAAGCTTGGGCAAAATATTAGGAAGTGCAAAATTTGGTTCGAATCGGTCGATCCGTTCGAGAGTTATCGTATGTAAAATTTATAATGGGGGCTATACCAAAATGTGGACCGATAGAGCACATCTTCGAACTTGATCTAAGTTCAGACCAAACACATGTGTACAAAATTTCAGCCGTGTAGGTCGACTCGTTCGGAAAATAGCGTGATTACAACAGAAGGACGGACATGGATAAATCGGCTTAGAATTTTATCTGGAATAAAGAATGATCAAAAATATATATTGTTTATAGGGTGGCAAATGATTATTTCGATGAGTTACAAACGGAATGACAAACTTAATATACCATCCATATTATGGTGGAAGGTATAGAAATAGCTTTTGGTAATTTAGCACAGGTACCACAAAAACTTCAAGACATCACGGTAATACCATTTTCTATTGTCGGAATTTTCAATCACAATTTGAAAATTGCTCTACCATGATTGCGACAATTTGTAGCTTGAAAGGACGGAAAACAAGCAAAGCAATAAAGGAACCCATTTATATGTTAGACAGCAGTCCGTTATCTAACCGCTACATTGATGCAAGGGTGAAGAGGTCAATAGTTTTAAAGTTTAGTTTTAGTAATATTGTCCATTCTGACATGTTCCGTCCCACAGAAAGGACCGAAAGTTATGATCCTATCATTACCCAAAATTAATGGCATCTTCTTTGTGCAAAACTATTACATCGTGCAAAAATTAAGCAGTATCGCACTAAAACTCGTACATCTAGCGCGGTTATGGTTACACTGCACACAATTAACACTATGGAATTCCTGTATATACTAGCGTTTAAGCACGTACATCAGCGTAATTGGCATCAGTGGAAAGGTCAAGAGTTCCTCTTCAAAATATAACATACGGGGTTGGAACATATCCTCCAGGAATAAAGACGTAGTCATTATACTAAACATTTTATCAATTTTCATATCAAAATGTTGGTCCATTTTCCGCTAAATATTATCTGATCATCATGTTAAATTGCAAGATTCTTCTTTGTCATAAACACAAACTTCACTTAAAATTTGGAGCCGGTCAGATTATCTGATCATCACATTAAAATGCCAGCTATTTTTCTGTGGTTAATCCAAAACTTACATAAACTTTCGCCCCGATCAGAATACCATTGCGACCTACATAGCCGCTACAAGATCGGATAAAAATTTTGTTTTTGGTACATTTCACCTCCTAAATATTTTACGATCATCTACAAAATCTTATCGCTTCTATTCTACAAAATTGACTATTTATTTAAAATAATGGCCTGGAGCTTGTTTACAATTTTTAATGGGCACACATCTCAAAATCCCTTAATCTCGCCAAGATATGATTTTTGGTTTACCACAAGAGGCATTTATTCCACAAACTAACATTTGATATTGCATGAACACATGGCCGCACAAGTGGATTTTTCTCGTTAGATCCGGCAAAATTGGACAATCGCTCGAAAAAGGGCTCTTATGGATTTGTGCACAGAAATTGCGAATAAAACTGATCGCGGTGCTCCAAACCGCGTTTATAAGATCGTCAAAGACGACGAATCATGGATCTAAGCTTAGGAGCCAGAAACAAAACATCAATCGACCGTGGGGATCTTCGAAAGCGAGCCCTATCCAACGAAAGTTGTTCATGTAAGAAGCACTTCAAAGTAAATGGTCGCCTGTTTCTTCGGCAAAACTGACCGTGTGGCGAGTATACGACTTGAAAAATGTAGGACGGTTAATTCTGAGTGGTACACTACAATTTGTTTGACTGTAGTCTGCTGAGAAATTCGAAAATGTATAAATCATGCTGGAGACTACTTAAGAAAACCATAAAACTATTTTTGCTGAGTCGATCTGGCTATATGTGTCCGTGCGTCCGTCTGTCCACCTAAGACTTTAATAACGCTACAGGTCGCAATTTTGATCGGATCGTCACCAAATGTTTTGGTGTTGATGGTGGGGAAGAAGCCTATTGATGTTGGCGATGGTGGGATAATATTTAGGGGTCGGAATGGGCAAAAAATTTATTTGGAGAAAAACTCAACGTATTTTCCAAAGCGAATTTTTCAGCTTCTATAAGGGTAATACTAAAAGCAAAACCTGACAATGAAATTAGAAAATATCACCATTCTAACGATGTAAAGTAGGCTGTCGTTAGTGCTCAAACAACAAATATAACGCAATAGTCGCTAATGAAACCCCACTTTTCATTTCTGCGATTTTAATTGTAATGACTAATATAACAGCTTTGACTGGGGACCTTCCAAAATCAAAGCATGACTGTGAAAGTAGAAAATCCCATCTTTACAATGATGCATAGTAGGATGGCGTAGATGGCAAAATAACGGAGATCTCGCAACAGTCGGTTATTTATCCCATTTTTCCCATTTTTTTAATCAGAGAGAAAGAAAACTATTGAGTTTGTTGATGGTCGGATAATGTTTTATTCTTTTGCGAATATCTCGGCTTCTAGTAAGGTACTCCAAGGGCAAAGAAAAAAGAAAATATCGCCTTGACAGTGATGCAAAGTACTTTGGTGAAGGCTGTCAAACAAGGGAGATACCAAAATAGTTCGTGATGCATCCAATTTTCCATCTTTTTTGTAATAACGCTACACGTCGCAGTGTTTATCCCAGAGAGAAAGAAGCATATAGAATTTGGTGACAGTCGGATAATATTCTCTAAAGTAAATAGGTCTGTACGATAACTTCGCAAGTAAAAAGTAGTTGCCTCGGCAAGTTCTGATTAACTTTTCTCCACTAATTTTACTCTCTCGATACTAAAAATTTGCAGAATGTTATCGAACAACAATTTGCAAAAACTTGCAAGAAGTCAGCTGATTTGAAGAAGAAGTTTGGCGGATAAGATTTAATTTAACAATCGGAAATTGTTTACGAAAATTATTTGATTATTCATAGCTACAAAAATAATGATCTTTCCATATAATAAATTAACTGCTGGCCGCCCACATAGTGTTCCTCCTACTCCATGGATGTGCCAATGAAATAATTTATAAGAAGTCGCACTTTTAAAAAGAAAAAATATAAAATAAATAAAAATATATAAATGCAATATAATGTACCCAAACAAATAAAATTGATATATGTTGTAATCATATCTTTATTTAGACACAAACAAATTATGTTTGGATCCAAACATATATTTGTTTGCAATCAGTCCCAAGCAAATATTTGTTTGGATCCAAACATATTTGTAACATATATTTTTATGCGTGTATACATAACTAGCCGATCCGGTCCGCGTTGCTGGCCCTTTTCTTAAGACAATTATATTGTTCTTGAATCGGTAATTACTTGGTATCTGCACATGACTATAAATAAAAAATCTTCAGAAATGTTGGTTTCGATATGCATTTTTAACATACCGCCGAAGAACTGATGGCTTGAGGTACGCATTTTTTCCATCTACTGGAATAGTATATCTGGAAGTGTTTGTCTGAAATTTAAACTTGAATTACTTCTTAAATCCTTCAAGAATCTATCTAAAGCTCCTAGGGAATTATTATATGTCATCCTACATTCGGTCTAGACAATAACTTCTATTTAATATTACAACTTTAGGACCGACTGTGACGTCCTTCCAACTTCATATAATGTACCTTATATACCTGACGAACTTATAGCTATCGATATGTTGCCTTCTAAATTAAACACATAACATATTGTATTTCCATTGATTTGTAACATATTTAAGAAAGTCGGAGTGCTCGGGTCTTATGGCTAAAATATGTACGCAGAGGGGAAACGGACACTTTCGTAATTTTTACATATATAGCGCATTTAAAGAATAGAGCACAGGCGATAACCCGCTCCTACGAAATTCATCAAAATATATAGCCTATTTCCACCAAAGGCCATCTCTGTACATCATCTGAAAATTACATGGAAATCAGCTTGTAAGTTTAAAAAAGTGGTAGTGACCGGGGCATAAAGTGGCATAAGCGCCTCGGGTCGGAGACCCAACCACCATTCGAATTAATTTTCAAAACCCGCTCCGCCGAAATTGAAGAAAACATATATAGATTGTTTTCACAAAGGGACACGCCTGTACAGCGCATTTAAAAAATAGAGCACAGGCGATAACCCGCTCCTACGAAATTCATCAAAATATATAGCCTATTTCTACCAAAGGCCATCCCTGTACATCATCTGAAAATTACATGAATATCAGCTTGTAAGTTTAAAAAAGTGGTAGTGACCGGGGCATAAAGTGGCATAAGCGCCTCGGGTCGGAGACCCAACCAACGTTCGAATTAATTTTCAAAACCCGCTCCGCCGAAATTGAAGAAAACATATATAGATTGTTTTCACAAAGGGACACGCCTGTACAACACCTGAAAATTACATGATATAACATATTCAAAAAAGTGGGCGTGGTCGGGTCTTTAGACCCTAAATAAGTACCTAGGGTCGGAAATTCAACCACCGTTGCTTCTCAAATATTTAACCTATTCTTACCACTGGTCATCACTACATTAAATGAAAAGAGCTTACACCAGAGAAGTTTTGCGAAATCTGAAACATCAATGTTCACAGATGAGACAAATCCAAAAAAATCGCCGGAGCGCTTTTTAAATAAATCGCTGTCAAAGTTCAAATTTTTAGGTTTTCACGATTTTGCTGGGAAACCGCAAGCCCTATCAAAATGGAACTAACGAAAATGTTGTGAACATTTTCTAAAAGATTGACCTTTGTAACATAAAGGTAGGTTTTACCGTTTTTGAGATATAGAATTTCAAATTGCGACAATGTGCTCACTGTATCGCCTCCTTATAAAAAATGTCATGTTCGGTTCACCTTAACTAACTTTTAATAATAAAAATAGGTAAAAAAAAACTTTTTAAGTTAAACGGTTTTATGTTAAACATACATTGCAATGTTTAAGATAAATGTACTAAAAACCAAAAAATAATAAAATAGATACAGTCGTGGGAATTATAAACATATGCATAGACTAGACTAAAATAAACCCGTGGGGCACGTCAATTGTCTACAAATTATCGACTTAATGTTTAATTCGTCGTTAGGAAGTTGGCCCGCAGACGGTGAGGAAATTACTTACTATTTTCTTGCTCATGGAAATCCCAATAGTTATACACTCCATGTAAATAAAAGAGATGTTTCAACTAGTTTATCGTTGGACATTCACACTGCTGGCTGGCGAGGAATCGTTTCACTGCTCGTAGTTTGTCTTTAACAATTAGTTTCCTTTCGTTTATGAAGAAGACTAAATACCAAATTTTCGCAAGTTCGGTAAAACAATGTGGATAACCTTCAAAATATCGGAAATAGGAAGGTACCGTTCTATGGGGGCTATACTAAGGCGTACGTGCACCTGCACCGACAAGTTTCTGGGTGTAAGCATTATACCCCTAATGAAGATCAATCTCAGCCATTTCTGTAGATTATTATGTCCACAACGTTAAAAATACCGAAAATCGGGAGGTGACGTTCTGTACGGTCAATATGAAGTCGTGGACCTATACCGACAAATTTCTGGAGGAAAGTTTTTTGCTTCGAACGAAGACTTTGTACCGAATTTCAACCATTTCGGTGTGATAATGATGCTAAAACCTTCAAAATATCGAAAATCGAGTAGTACCGTTCTATGGTGGCTATATCAACGTGGATCGATATAGCCAATTTGCAGTACGAAACATCCTAGGAGTAATATAAACATCTATACCAAATTACAAAGCTCTATCTTACAAATTGCGGGATGTATCTTGATTTCAACAGACGGTATCCGATGTGTCGGCGATGTTCGGATTATCGAAATGTCCGGATTACCGAGTAGTAACAACAACATATAATTTTGTACTTTTTAATCATCAATAACGGACTTTTACTAGATAATAGCCTGACATGTAAGGTAAACGAATTCATATTTTCTGAGAATTTTTGTGGTTTAAATGTTATCTACAGTTGGTGTATATTTATTCATAGTTTTTTTTTAACTAAAACTTCGTAGTCCCCATGGGATATGAGCATCTTATAAATCGCGATATAACTTGAGAATTCAAATACACTCATCTCATTATGGTTAATAATTAGCCATTTCTTTAAACATGGCCAAATGAATTCATCGCGTCGACGAAACCAAAAAGAGATATTGTTTTATATAAATGTTGCATAATTACGAGAATTACGAGGGCTGCACGAAAACTACCTGGCCTAGGCAACACCGCGTATTGCCAGGCGCCATTTGAATTTTTTTGGGAAAACTTGAGAGTTTTTAGCCTATACTTACTCAGGACAGTCTGTCGTACGACCATGTTATGTGTTGTTTACTGTGACTTGAAAAATCACTTTGCAAAAAAATGGAATTTACTTGTGAACATTTTCGTCCAAGAATTTTTCACAATTTTCGACGTGGATAATCACCGCAAAAGTGTATCGATCAAATTAAATCTGTGTATGTCGATAAAGGACCATCCTATAAGACTATGAAAAACTGGTTTAATGAATTCAACCGTGGTCGGCACTCGCCAAAAAACGAAGGTTGCGAGGGTCGCCCAAAATCGGTCGTTTTGCCAGAAAAAAATATGGCGTGCATGAACGGAAAATGCGAGTTCGTCATGTTAAATACCGCGAGAAAGAGGCATCTTTGGCATTTCTTCCACCAACTAACATTTGACATTGCATAAACACCTGGCCGCAAAAATGGATTTTTCTCTTTAGATCCAGTAAAACTGGACAATCGCTCAAAAAAAGCTCCTGTGAATTGGTTCAAAGAAAGTGTGCATAAAATCGATCGCGGTGCTTCAAACGACGTTTATTAAATCGCCACAGATGACGAATCTAGGATCTATGCTTAGGAGCCTTAAACAACAGCACGAATCGGCCGTTCGGGTCTTCGAAAGCTAGCCAAATCAAACGAAAGTTGTTCATGTAAGAAGGACTTCGAAGCAAAAGGCTGCCTCTTTCTTCAGAAAAACTGACCGTGTGGCGACTATACGGCATGAGAAATATAGGACGGTTAATTCTGAGTGGTACACTATAATTTGTTTACCTGAAGTCTCCTGAGTAATTCGAAAAACGAACAAGAGAGGACAAATCATTCTGCATCATGACAATGTGGGCTCTCACACATCGATTCAAACCAGCGCCAGTTTGACCGGACAAAACGTGGAATTGATGGGTCATCCGCCGTACAGCTTTGACTGGGGATCCAATGACTTCACTTGATTCCAGCACATCAAGAAAAAAATTAGTGGTCAACGATTTTTTTTTTTTGCCTGAAGATAGTGTAAAAGCGTTCAGAAACGATGTTTTGAAAGTGTCTCATTCGGAGTGGAAAAAGTGCTTCGCCAATAGATTTAAGCTCACGAAAAAGTGTTCAAATCATGCTGGAGACTACTTAAGAAAACAATAAAACCGTTGTTGGTGGCATTATCTCTTTTTCATTGTTAGGCCAGATGGTTATGTTTCATCCCTCGTACAACAATCCTTACTTACCGGTGGTTTTGAATGTCAAAGAAAGAAAATAAAAGGGTCCATATGATTTTTTTAATTTATTGAAATTCTTCTTGTTTCCTCGTTTAGCTATAAATCCAATAAAAAATTTAAACATTTTTAGTAAAATATCCATGGAATGCATTACATGCCTCCAACGGACCTTATCACTAATCGAAGGGTTAGTGAACTAATTCCTTTAGAGGAAAGGAACAACCAACATTGACATAGATTTTTCAGGGAAGTATGTTACCCAACACTAGGTTTTACATGTTGTTGCTTATCATAGCCAGTCATCAATGGTTGAACGATGGGAACATCATTTAAAAGATTCAGATAGTTAATTCCATATTGACTGTATAAGTGAGTCCACAGTCGCTAGCCAGAATGTCGAGATTTGGACCGAAAACTTTGAAAAACTTAATTTTTTTATTTATACACCAATTGCTATTGCTTAGAACGAAAAAATAATGAAATAAATAAGGATCTAAAGCTCAAGATAGGAAAAAAATATTGGTGTCCGGATTATCGAGGTAAGAAAAATATGTGATTTCCGGATTGGATTTTCAAATACATCGTGGTTTAAGTTCAAATGTTTAGGGCTTTTGTAGGTTTTCACGATTTTGCTTGGAAATCGCAAGCCCTATCGAAATGTTATAGCAGTGAAAATTCTCTACAAGATTGACCTCAATGGTATTTTTGTAGGTGTTACCATTTTTGAGATATAGAAGTTCTAATTGGGACAATGTACTGACTGTATGTACCCCTATAAAACAATGTAATGCAGGGTGCACCTTAACTAACTTTGAATGATATTCGCTTACACTAGGGAAGTTTTCGCGGATTCTGAAAAAGCAATGTTCATAGATGAGAAAAATCCAAAAAAACGCTGGATTTTTAAATAAATCGCGGTCAAAGTTCATATGTTTAAGTTTAATTTGGGTTTTCGCGATTTGGCTTGGAAACCGCAAGTCCTATCGAAATTTGTTCCTAGGTTTTACCATTTTTGAGATATAGAAGTACCGGCCACATTTTTAGGTTTTTTTTGTTAGGTTTTCACGATTTGCTTGAAAACGGTAAGTCTTATTAAAATGTACTTATGTACGTACTTAACTGGCCCATTACTGAACATTTGTTCCATAAGCCGAACTAAGGAAATCTTGTAGCTGTGAAAATTCTCTATAAGACTGGTTTTCGTAGTCTTTATAGGTCGTATCAATTTTTAAATTGGAAAATTGCAGTCATGACCTTGTTTTATAAGGAGACGATACAGTCAGTGAATTGTCAAAATTTGAACTTCTATATCTCAAAAATGGTAATACCTAAAACATCATAAAGGACAATCTTGTAGATAACTTTCAACACTACAACACTTTCTTTAATCTGATTTCGGTGGGACTTGCGGTTTGCAAGAAAAATCGTGAAAACCTAAAAATGTGAAAATCCATCCGGCGATTTTTTGTTTTTTTTTTTTGATTATTCTCATCCCAGCAAAAAAGTCCTCCCAAAATCATGGGTTTTGTAAGGGATTTTTGGCAGCCGTAACTACTCGCCCCCCTTTCTTCCCCATTATTTTTACAAGGGCATTTCGCACTCAGTTTGTAGTTATTATATGACCACTAGAATAACTAGTTATTCTGTGGCCACAAGAAGTTGAAAAGTAAGTTGAAAAAATTCTATTTTTAGAACACTTGATGTAGAGATTTTTTTTTTAATTTCATCACACTTCATACTTTTATTTTACTTTATTTCGCTCGCTGTGCGAGTTGAACACACGAACCCTGTGATTTCTAGCCAAAGCCACTACATACTATGCCACGCACACGAACATTAAGGGTTGCTTAAGAACTTAAATGTGCAGTGCACATGTGCACCACGAACTGTTATTTTTTAATTAAAAAAAACTCGCGTGCCGACAGTGAGCGTTGAACACACAACCCTAGGATTTATAGTCGGACACACACTCACTGTGCCACCGTCCTCATTACTTAGTGAGTAGCAAAGTAAGTAGGTTTGCCTTGTAATTTTTTTAAGAAGTATCTCATTACTTTTCAGATTACTTGTTTACATTACTTTGTAATGTGTTACGTAATGACTAATGGATCCGAATTTTTGCTGGGATCTATGAACATTGTGGTTTCAGAAACCGCAAAAAATTTCGCAGGTGTAAGCACCTTTCATTTAAATTTAGTTAAGCCGCACCATGAGAAATGGGTGAAAA
Organism: Musca autumnalis; assembly: GCF_047663935.1. Taxonomy (NCBI): domain Eukaryota; kingdom Metazoa; phylum Arthropoda; class Insecta; order Diptera; family Muscidae; genus Musca; species Musca autumnalis. The sequence continues at coordinate 97,593,156 of NW_027411977.1, read as the reverse complement.
ATGAATGGAAATTGTGACATATTTTATTCTTCCACAGGTACTAAATTTTAGTGAAATTCTAAATTAGTGGACGAGAACTTTTAACGACCGCCAAGGCACCCTGTTTTGTATTCGTAGATAGATGCCTGAGAGTGTTCTCCGTCAGCCCATACAAAATTTTGAACCCGTCTCGTCCGCTCCTTTAAAAACTTTGTTAGATTTATTGACAGAAAAAACAACAAGTAAAAAAGCATTAAGTTCGGCCGGGCCGAACTTTTCATACCCTCCATCATAAAATATTCATTCCTGTCTCCAACTTTAAGTGAGTACGTTAAAATGTCAGAAAATGTACATAAAATGCTTCATTCGGGAGGCCCTTTTTTATGGTGCCTATACCTAACTGTTGACAATTTTTGGTGGGCTAGAAATTGGTAGGTACTGTTATATAGGGGTTATAATAAAACATGGGCCTATGTTGACAGTTTTTGATGGGAGCCTTTAATGTCAAATAACTCCTAATTCGGTTAAAAAATTTAGCTAGAATCCTCAAAATATCGAAAATCGGTAAATAACGTGGGAACTTCAAATGTCAACAGCTAGTTCGGAGGTATCTGGGCTATACGAAAATGTGAACTTAAATGAACAATTTTTGTTGCAGAATTTTTGTTGACTTTTAAATTTCAAATTACAGAAAGGTACGGAAAATCGGGAGGTTTGTTTTGGGGCTATACAAAAACATGGACCTACGTTCGGTTAAACATTTTAAGTAAAATCCTCAAAGTACCGAAAATCGGGAAGCATCGTTATATTGGGGCTATGTTGAAAATTGAAATGCCAAATTACTGAAAATTGGGAGGTACCGTTACATGGGAGCTATATCCGAACATGGACCTATATTGACAATTTTTGATGGAGAGGTGTTGTGACCACTAAGAACTTCAAATGTCAAATCACTGCTAGTTCGGTTTAATATTGTAGCTAAAATCATCAAATTACTGAAAATCGGGAGGTACCGTTATATGGGGGCTTTCTTGATAATTTTTAGTGGAGAGGTGTGGTGACCACTAAGAATTTCAAATGTTCAAATTACAGATAATTCGGTTAAAACTTGTTGGTAAAATTCTCAAAATACCTGAAATCGGGCGGTAACGTTATATGGGGGCTATTCCAAAACATGGACCTATGTCCACTAGTTATATAAGTTTATTGACATTTAAGAACCCTAAATGTCAATTGATAACTAAATCGGTCTGAAAATGTAGATAAAAACGTCAAAATGCCGTAAATCGGGGGTACTGTTATATGGGGGCTATACCAAAACGTGGACCTAGGTCCCCAACTTTTTTCACATAAGTTTATTGACATTTAAGAACTTCAAATGTCAAATTATAGCTTTATCGGTCTGAAAATGTAGCTAAAAACGTCAAAATACCGTAAATCGAGGGGTACCGTTATATGGGGGCTAAACCAAAACGTAGACCTATGTCCACAACTTTCCTTATATAAGTTTATTGACATTTAAGAACCCTAAATGTCAAATTATAGCTACATCGGTCTGAAAATGTAGCTAAAAACGTCAAATTACCGCAAATCGGGGGGTACCGTTATATGGGGGCTATACCAAAACGTGGACCTATGTCCACAACTTTTGTTATGTATGTTTATTGATACTTAAGAACCCTAAATGTCAAATTATAGCTAAATCGGTCTAAAAGTGTAGCTAAAAACGTCAAAATACCGCAAATCGGGGGGTACTGTTATATGGGGGCTATACCAAAACGTGGACCTATGTCCACAATTTTTGTTATATATGTGTATTAACACTTAAGAACCCTAAATGTCAATTTATAGCCAAATCGGTCTGAAAATGTAGCTAAAACCGTCAAAATACCGTAAATCGGGGGGTACCGTTATATGGGGGCTATACCAAAACGTAGACCTATGTACACAACTTTTGTTATATAAGTTTATTGACATTTAAAAACCCTAAATGTCAAATTATAGCTTTATCGGTCTGAAAATGTAGCTAAAAACGTCAAATTACCGCAAATCGGGGGGTACCGTTATATGGGGGCTATACCAAAACGTGGATCTTTGTCCACAACTTTTGTTATATAAGTTTATTGATACTTAAGAACCCTAAATGTCAAATTATAGCTACATCGGTCTGATAATGTAGCTAAAAACGTCAAAATACCGTATATCGGGGGGTACCGTTATATGGGGGCTATACCAAAACGTGGACCTATGTCCACAACTTTTGTTATGTATGTTTATTGATACTTAAGAACCCTAAATGTCAAATTATAGCTAAATCGGTCTAAAAGTGTAGCTAAAAACGTCAAAATACCGCAAATCGGGGGGTACCGTTATATGGGGGCTATACCAAAACGTGGACCTATGTCCACAACTTTTGTTATATAAGTTTATTGATACTTAAGAACCCTAAATGTCAAATTATAGCTACATCGGTCTGATAATGTAGCTAAAAACGTCAAAATACCGTATATCGGGGGGTACCGTTATATGGGGGCTATACCAAAACGTGGACCTATGTCCACAACTTTTGTTATGTATGTTTATTGATACTTAAGAACCCTAAATGTCAAATTATAGCTAAATCGGTCTAAAAGTGTAGCTAAAAACGTCAAAATACCTCAAATCGGGGGGTACCGTTATATGGGGGCTATACCAAAACGTGGACCTATGTCCACAAGTTTTGTTATATATGTGTATTAACGCTTAAGAACCCTAAATGTCAATTTATAGCCAAATCGGTCTGAAAATGTAGCTAAAACCGTCAAAATACCGTAAATCGGGGGGTACCGTTATATGGGGGCTATACCAAAACGTAGACCTATGTACACAACTTTTGTTATATAAGTTTATTGACATTTAAAAACCCTAAATGTCAAATTATAGCTACATCGGTCTGAAAATGTAGCTAAAAACGTCAAAATACCGCAAATCGGGGGGTACCGTTATATGGGGGCTATACCAAAACGTGGACCTATGTCCACAAGTTTTGTTATATATGTTTATTAACACTTAAGAACCCTAAATGTCAAATTATAGCTAAATCGGTCTAAAAGTGTAGCTAAAAACGTCAAAATACCGCAAATCGGGGGGTACCGTTATATGGGGGCTATACCAAAACGTGGACCTATGTCCACAAGTTTTGTAATATAAGTTTATTGACATTTAAGAACCCTAAATGTCAAATTATAGCTACATCGGTCTGAAAATGTAGCTAAAAACGTCAAAATACCGCAAATCGGGGGGTACCGTTATATGGGGGCTATACCAAAACGTGGACCTATGTCCACAACTTTTGTTATATAAGTTTATTGACATTTAAGAACCCTAAATGTCAAATTATAGCTACATCGGTCTGAAAATGTAGCTAAAAACGTCAAAATACCGCAAATCGGGGGGTGCCGTTATTTGGGGGCTATACCAAAACGTAGACCTATGTCCACAAGTTTTGTTATATGTGTTTATTAACACTTAAGAACCCTAAATGTCAAATTATAGCTACATCGGTCTGATAATGTAGCTAAAAACGTCAAAATACCGTATATCGGGAGGTACCGTTATATGGTGGCTATACCAAAACGTGGACCTATGTCCACAACTTTTGTTATATAAGTTTATTGATACTTAAGAACCCTAAATGTCAAATTATAGCTACATCGGTCTGAAAATGTAGCTAAAAACGTCAAAACACCGCAAATCGGGGGGTACCGTTATATGGGGGCTATACCAAAACGTGGACCTATGTCCACAAGTTTTGTTATATATATTTATTAACACTTAAGAACCCTAAATGTCAAATTATAGCTACATCGGTCTGATAATGTAGCTAAAAACGTCAAAATACCGTATATCGGTAGGTACCGTTATATGGGGGCTATACCAAAACGTGGACCTATGTCCACAACTTTTGTTATATAAGTTTATTGATACTTAAGAACCCTAAATGTCAAATTATAGCTAAATCGGTCTAAAAATGTAGCTAAAAACGTCAAAATACCGCAAATCGGGGGGTACCGTTATATGGGGGCTATACCGAAACGGGGACCTATGTCCACAAGTTTTGTTATATATGTTTACTGACACTTAAGAACCCTAAATGTCAAATTATAGCCAAATCGGTCTGAAAATGTAGCTAAAAACGTCAAAATACCGTAAATCGGGGGGTACCGTTATATGGGGGCTATACCAAAACGTGGACCGATATAGCCCATCATCGAACTTGACCTGCCTGCAAACAAAAGACGCATTTTCCCAAAATTTCAGCGTCCTATCTCCATTTTTGTGGATGCTAGAGTGATTACCACAGACGGACGGACGGACGGACGGACGGACGTGCTCAGATCGACTTAGAATTTTACCCTGATCAAGAATATATATACTTTATAGGGTCGCAAATGAGTATTTCAATGCGTTACAAACGGAAAAACAAACTTAATATACCCTCCATACTATGGTGGAGGGTATAAAAATTATGAAACATTTTTATACCCTCCACCATAGTGCACGTCCGTCCGTCCGTCCGTCCGTCTGTGGTAATCACTCTAGCATCCACAAAAATTGAGATAGGACGCTGAAATTTTGGGAAAATGCGTCTTTTGTTTGCAGGCAGGTCAAGTTCGATGATGGGCTATATCGGTCCACGTTTTGGTATAGCCCCCATATAACGGTACCCCCCGATTTACGGTATTTTGACGTTTTTAGCTACATTTTCAGACCGATTTAGCTATAATTTGACATTTAGGGTTCTTAAGTGTCAATAAACTTACATAACAAAACTTGTGGACATAGGTCCACGTTTTGGTATAGCCCCCATATAACGGTACCCCCCGATTTACGGTATTTTGGCGTTTTTAGCTGCATTTTCAGACCGATTTAGCTATAATTTGACATTTAGGGTTCTTAAATGTCAATAAACTTACATAACAAAACTTGTGGACATAGGTCCACGTTTTGGTATAGCTCCCATATAACGGTACCCCCGATTTACGATATTTTGACGTTTTTAGCTACATTTTCATACCGATTTAGCTATAATTTGACATTTAGGTTTCTTAAGTGTCAATAAACTTATATAACAAAACTTGTGGACATAGGTCCACGTTTTGGTATAGCCCCCATATAACGGTACCCCCTGATTTACGGTATTTTGACGTTTTTAGCTATATTTTCATACCGATTTAGCTATAATTTGACATTTAGGGTTCTTAAGTGTCAATAAACTTATATAACAAAACTTGTGGACATAGGTTCACGTTTTGGTATAGCCCCCATATAACGGTACCCCCGATTTACGGTATTTTGACGTTTTTATCTACATTTTCAGACCGATTTAGCTATAATTTGACATTTAGGGTTCTTAAGTGTCAATAAACTTACATAACAAAACTTGTGGACATAGGTCCACGTTTTGGTATAGCCCCCCATATAAAGGTACCCTCCGATTTACGGTATTTTGACGTTTTTAGCTACATTTTCATACCGATTTAGCTATAATTTGACATAAAGCGTTCTTAAGTGTCAATTAACTTATATAACAAAACTTGTGGACATAGGTCCATGTTTTGGTATAGCCCCCATATAACGGTACCCCCCCCTATTTCCGGTATTTTGACGTTTTTAGTTAAATTTTCAGACCGAGTTAGCTATAATTTGACATTTAGGGTTCTTAAGTGTCAATAAACTTATATAGCAAAATTTGTGGACATAGGTCCACGTTTTGGTATAGCCCCCATATAACGGTACCCCCTGATTTACGGTATTTTGACGTTTTAGCTACACTTTCAGACCGATTTAGCTATAAGTTGACATTTAGGGTTCTTAAGTGTAAATAAACTTATATAACAAAACTTGTGGACATAGGTCCACGTTTTGGTATAGGCCCCATATAACCGTACCGAACAAACCGAATTAGCTATAATTTGATATGTAGGGTTCTTAGTGACCAAAAAACTTATTTAATTATGAAGTTAGGTCCATGTTTTGGTACAGCCCCATATAACGGTACCTTCCGATTTTCGGTATTTTGAGAACTTTACCTACAAGTTTTAACCAAATTAGCTGTAATTTGAACATTTGACATTTGTAGTTCTTAGTGGTCACCACACCTCTCCACCAAAAATTGTCAAGAAAGGTCCATGTATGGATAAAGCCCCCATATAACGGTACCTCCCGATTTTCAGTAATTTGATGATTTTAGCTACAATATTAAACCGAACTAACTGTAATTTGACATTTGAAGGTTGTAGTGGTCACCACACATCTGTATCAACAATTTTCAACATAGCCCCAATATAACGATATCTTCCGATTTTCGGTACATTGAGGATTTTACTTAAAATGTTTAACCAAACGTAGGTCCATGTTTTGGTATAGCCCCAAAACAAACCTTCCGATTTTACGTACCTTAGCTTTATTTGTTGGACGAACTTTCTGTAATTTGAAATTTAAGAGCCAACAAAAATTGTTCATTTAAGTTCATATTTTCGTATAGCCGACATATAGGGGTACATCCGAACTAGCTGTTAATGACATTTGTAGTTCCCACGTTATGTACCGATTTTCGGCATTTTGAGGATTTAAGCTACAATTTTTAACCAAAACTGTCAACATAGGTCCATTTTTTATTATTGCCCCTATATAACGGTACCTGCCAATTTCTAGCCCACCAAACATTGTCAACATACATAAGCACCATAAAAACGGGCCTCCCGAATGAAGCATTTTATGTACATTATCTGACATTTTAACGTACCCACTTAAAGTTGGGGACAGGAATGAAACTAATTATCCCATTTTAGTTCAGAATATTTTATGGTGGAGGGTATGAAAAGTTCGGCCCGGCCGAACTTAACGCTTTTTTACTTGTTTATTTTCTATTTTATTTGGAAAAATGTTTTTATCGCTAATTAATGTAAATTTTTTTTATTAATGTTTGCGTTTGATACAATACATAAAAAACTCAAAAGTTGAATTTTCACCTTGAGTTCCTCTGCAACAATGAACCGAATTTGCTCTTTTAATAACCGGAAAGCTGATTTCAAACGTTACAGAATTTTGTCCATGACAAACCTATTCTAAACCACCGAGCGCCATTCTTACTTGTTTCTTTAATCAAAATTTGTTCGGCTTGTAAGATTTAAAATTAGGTATACGATTATATTTATCGGCTCATTCTAGTAAACGATTGAATTTATTGCTTTATTATACGAAAAATTGCATATTTATATATGTATAAATCATATATGATAGCATATCTACGTGGTTGTGCGTTTTTGTTTAATTTTGGAAATTTTAGAATTTTATTTAATATTTAGTTGTTAGTGAGCCGTTGAATGTCTGTTGCCTGCACAAAGCCATGTTTATTGATGGTTGACAGCTGTGTTCAGCAACTGTGCTATAGCCAATCCAATTTATATATTTTTTTCTTTCTCAATTGACGCTCTTAATTAATACTAGTCAAATTCAATAGATTTCGATTATTATATTTTTTTTGGTAAATGATTTATAAATATACATATATGCATGTATATGTTTTTGTGTATATAACTGTGAAAATCTGTTTATATTTTTTGTTTGATTAAGCGTTAATAATTTATGCGCAACAGTTAGATTCAACATAATTGAACCAAATCTAATCCACCGAATTATTGTAAGCTCCATTAAAGTTCAACGGTGATTAAGTGCATCCAATGTAGTTGACGGATGCACATATTTCCTAAAAAAGGTCATATTGCTTCTTTGTATTTGGTGCCTATGAACGGGAAAGGCGTCCTACCCGCAGCCATAACGATGCCAAGAATGCTGTTTAATCACGAGTGCAAATTATCTCACATGAAATTTGTTTGGTAAGACACCTATTCTGGCATGGCATTTTGTAAGCCATCTTCATCAAACCTCAACATAGCATTTTCATTAATCCTCTGTCATGAAATTTGCACATAAAAAATTGGACTAGTAAAATACTTACACAGAGGTACTCCTGAGCTCGATTGTATTAATTTTCCAATATTCGCGATATAGTAGTTATATTGGTCTACTTGAACCATAATGAGTGCACCTCGTTTCACATTAGCTCAATGATATGGGACCTACTGTTTATCGCCGAGTCTTTATGACTCCACTTGTAGAGAAATTTTACATGGCCAAGATACTCAGAAAATGTCCACATCATTACACAAAGGGGTATATTTTTGCCACCCTTGAAAATTTGATGTTACCTGGTGTGGAAAATTAACGCAGGCATTGAGGGTGCGCAATTGTAACACGGTGACACATAATTATTGGATAATTTAATGGTGACAAATATCGAATCTTTCAACACCACGGTGCTATTGAACCAACTTTAAATCAAAGGAGTTTACACCTGGGAAGTTTTCGCGGATTCTGAAACTACAATGTTCATAGATGGGCAAAAAATTAAAAAAACAAAAAAGTAGCCAGAGGGTTTTTAAGTAAATCGCGATCAAAATTCACATTTTTAGGTCTTTTTTCGGTTTTCATGATTTTGCTTGGAAACCGCAAGTCCTATTGAAATGGGATAAGACAAAATATTGTAGCTGTGAATATTTTCTACAAGATTGACCTTTATGATATTTGCGAAGGTTTACCATTTTTGAGTACGGTTCGCCTTAACTAACTTTAAAAAAAACCGCTTACACCTGGGACGTTTTTCCGAAATCTGAATCAGAAATGTTCATAGCACCAAGTAAAAATAGCCAGAGCGCTTTTTAAATAAATCGCAGTCAAAGTTCGATCAGATAATATTTAGAGGGTTAATTGGACCATAACATTTGTGTGAAAATTTTCAACATACAGCTTATATTTATACCCTACACCACTATGTGGAAAGGGTATTATAAGTTTGTTTTGGTAAAAATTCATGTAACACCGCGAAATATTCGTCGGAGACCCCCAATGTGGTATACCAATATTCATATCTCGGCGAGATAAAGCGATTTTGAGAAGTGTGTCCGTCCGTCCGTCCGTGTGTCCGTCTGTCCATTATAAACTACAGGCCGCAATTATGGACCGATCTTCACGAAATTTGGTATGGAGGTCGGTTTCACATTAGAATAGATCTATTTTAATTGGTGATGATCGTGAAATATTTAGCGGGTGAAATGGACCAAAAACATAATTTTTATCCGATTTTGCAGCTGCTCTGTAGGTCGCAATAATAGTCCGATCGCCTCGATATTTTAAATAAGGTAAGAGTATATGACAAAAAAGAAGCTTGCAATTTGAGATTGCTATCGATAGTATTTAGAGGGTTAAATAGAATTTTGTGTGAAAATTGTGAAAATGTTTAATATACAGCTTATATCTTTGTTCCTGAAAGACACTTTTCTCCCTCGTGAGTTATATTTCGAAGACGATTTCTTGATATTTCCATTGATGTCAATTATGTTGATGTACGTGATCATATAACAGAGTTACAGCCTAATATATCCAGTTTTTTTGTTGGTAGTGTAATCATAAACACGCTAGAGGTAGCAATTATAGCTCGATAGTCACGAAATTTCGCACGAGCTAAGATTTTAGGTTGAAGAAAATGCCTATAATTTTGCATGATGATCTGATATTATTAGCGGGTGACATAGACCATTACTATTGTATGAAAAGTATACAAATTTTATTGTTGGTCCATATTTTAATTCCTTGAGGGCATATACCGGCAAAGTAGCGTACATATGGAAAAAGAACTACTGAAATTTCCCCTGATCCCAATTGCAATAATGTGTCTGCTAGATAACGGGCCTACTGCCTAATATATAATGGGGTTTCTGTCGAGAAACACAATTTCCTCCTATGCTACAAATTTTCGATATCATAACAGAGAAATTTTCAGTTAAATTGTCCAATTGGATGTTTTATAAAAATATTGTAGCATGGGGTCGCCTCGCCACTTATTTTATACCTCAGGATTTACAGTAAAGGGGATACATACAAAATACGACTAAAGATGTGTCTCATCGAATTAATGGTTTTAGACCCCAAGTATGTTTGGACGAAATTTGTTTTAGACAATTTGGAGTCTATTTAGCCCAGTCCGTTCATCTGTCTCTCTTACCCAGCGAAAAGTTTGCCTCCAAAGAGGCAGTTAAATGATATGTACAAGTGATTTGGAAGTGCATAAAATTATGCATTTTCACTCATGATTTTTACAAGGGAGTGACCCCGGAAAGAGGCACTCCATTGCACCGCATTTTAACTGACCCTTTGGCATTGCATTTTAACTGAACCTTTGGCACCGCATTTTAACTGAACCTTTGGCACCGCATTTTAACTGACCCTTTGGCATTGCATTTTAACTGACCCTTTGGGGTAGAATAGGAGGCAGTCCAGAGCACGTGTTTTGAATAACAAAATAAAATGCATTTATTATTTGTAAAACAAAAATATTAATAACTTTATTAAATTAACACAAATTATGAAAATTCTCTATTGAATTCAATCGAAAACATGTGTGTTTCCTCCGCTTTTCATTTAATCCAAACTTAAGTGCTTTTGCTTCATCTGCTAAATGGGTTTGATATTGTCTTCCCATCACCAGTTAAGATTTCGACATGTACTCCAACAGCACTCCATTGGGAAATTTTCTTCTCGTGAGTTACCGGAAAAATGTTCACAAATTAAATATTATTTAGTTTGTATTAACAAATGTTTGGAAATGTTAACACGAATATCTCTTTTTGCATGTAGAGATGAACAAACTGATTTATGTACATGTAGGGATCTCTAACAACTGCTAATAAAATGTAGTGAACGGAGTGCCTTTTTCACGACTCCGTTTGCACTGCATCCGGATGCTGTTAAATTGTGAGGAATTGGAGTGCCTTTTTCACGACTCCGTTGAACTGCCTCCGGATGTTGTTAAAATGTGACAAATGGATGTGATTCTTTGGATTGCATCCAAATGCGGTTAAAATGTGAGGAATGGAGTGCCTTTTTCACGACTCCGTTTGAACTGCATAAAAACATGCCGTGAAAGAACTAGTCTACATTGCACTACTTCCAATTTATTTTGCTGGGTACTGTCTACCTGCCTGGTGGGCACGAAAATTTTATACTTCGAAATATTTTGCCCAAACTTAGTTTAATTTCGAATATAGGCTATAGAGGTCCACACCTCCCCCACAAAAGTTCAAATTTTTTTTCGAAAAATTTTGTGAAGAGTCCTCTCGTATCGTTTAGAATATTTTCAGCAGATTGTCTTGCGGTCCACTTTACGAAGGTACAATTGCAATAGCAAGTCCATACAAGAAACCCTGAAAAACAGACAAGAAACCTGAGGCTGAGGGTATATCACCGTTAACGCTGACTTATACTATCTTCTTTGGTGTGTAATTGAATATGAATAATTTTGGGATTTATACATTTGTTTGCATTCAAATTTGAATTTATATTCATTAGTAGTTATTTCTACCGGTATAAAATATATTTTTGATATCACAATATATACCCATAATGAGCTATTTTCGAAATATCCTGAAAAGCACAAAACTACGTGAGGACGATAGATCTTCAATAAACTCAGAAATTTCCGAAATATCAAAGGGAGGCTTCTCTTATATCAATGGATTCATATTATGTTATTGATATGTGACCTAGTTTTTATCGCCGAGTCCGAACGGCGTTTCCTAAGTAGCCACTTGTAGAGACGTTTTTCATGGCTGAAATACTCAGGAAATATCGCAAACATTATTAAGGGGTAATTTGCCACCGTTGTAAATTTGAAAATTTGATTCAGCGTGCAAGGCGGTTGCACACAGCTGATTCCTAGAGGTTGTGGTGTAGGGTATCACACGGTCGGCCCAGTCCGACTATAGTTTAAGTTGTTTTAAAATGGTAATTTTTTTTAAGAAAACAAACAAACAAAATTGTTTTATATTTTTTATTATTTTATTATACCCTACACCACTATGTGGAAAGGGTGTTATAATTTTGTTTTGGTAAAAATTCATTTAACACCGCAAAATATTCGTCGGAGATCCGCAATGTGGTATACCAATCTCCATATCTCGACAGGATAAAGCGATTTTGAGATGTGTGTCCGTCCGTCTGTCAATTATAAATTGTAATCAAACTCCAGACCGCAAATATGGACCGATTGTCACGAAATTTTGCATGGAGGTCGGGTTCAGACCAGAATAGATCCCTATTTTTGTTGGTGATGATCGTGAAATATTTAGCGGGTGAAATTGACCAAAAACATAATTTTTATCCAATTTTGTGGCGGCTCTGTAGGTCGCAATAATAGTCTGATCAACACGAAATTTTAAATATGGTAAGAGTATATGACAAAGAAGTAGCTTGTAATTTGAGGTGTCGATCAGATAATATTTAGAGGGTTAATTGGACCATAACATTTGAGTGAAAATTTTCAACATACAGCTTATATTTATACCCTACACCACTATGTGGAAAGGGTATTATAAGTTTGTTTTGTTAAAAATTTATGTAACACCGCGAAATATTCGTCGGAGACCCCCAATGTGGTATACCAATCTTCATATCTCGTCGAGATAAAGCGATTTTGAGATGTGTGTCCGTCCGTCCGTGTGTCCGTCTGTCCATTATTAATTGTAATCAAACTTCAGGCCGCAATTATGGACCGATCGTCACGAAATTTGGTATGGAGGTCAGTTTCACATCAGAATAGATCGCTATTTTAATTGGTGATGATCGTGAAATATTTAGCGGGTGAAATGGACCAAAAACATAATTTTTATCAGATCTTGAAGTGGCTCTGTAGGTCGCAAAAATAGTCCGATCAACACGAAATTTTAAATATGGTAAGAGTATATGACAAAGAAGAAGCTTGCAATTTGAGATGGCGATCAGATAGTATTTAGAGGGTTAAATAGAGTTTTGTGTGAAGATTGTAAAAATGTTTAATATACAGCTTATATCTTTGTTCCTGAAAGACACTTTTCTCCCTCGTGATTTATATTTCGAAGACGATCTCTTGATATTTCCATTGATGTCAATTATGTTGATGTTCGTGATCATATAACAGAGTTACAGCCTTATATATCCAGTTTTTTTGTTGGTAGTGTAATCATAAACACGCTAGAGGTCGCAAATATAGATCAATAGCCACGAAATTTTACACGAGATAAGAGTTTAGGTTGAAGAAGATGCCTATAATTTTGCATGATGATCTGATATTATTTAACGGGTGAAATAGACCATTACTTTTGTAAGAAAAATATACTAATTTTATTTTTGGTCCACATTTTAATTCCTGGTGGGCATATACCGGTAAAGTAGCCTACATATGGAAATATAACTACTGACCTTCCCCTCTGATGCAAATTGCAATAACGTGTCTGTTAGATAATGGGGCTACTTCCAAATATATAATGGGTTTTGTGTAGATAACGACAATTTCCTCCCATGATACAAATTGTCTCTATCATGACAGAGACATTTTCAGTTCAATTGTCCAATTGGATTTCTTACACAAATATTTCAGTATGGGGTCGCCTCGCCTCCTATTTTATACCTCAGGATTTTGGGTAAATGGGATACATACAATACGATCAAAGATGTGTCTCATCGAAATAATGGCTTTAGACCCCAAGTATGTTTGGACGTAATTCATTTCAGACAATTTGGCCCTGTCCGTTGATCTGTGTCTCTTACTGTCTAGCTGGCTGGTGCGCACGATAACTCTCGAACTGATCTACCGATACGAACCAAAATTTATACTTCATAATATTTTGCCCAAACTTGGTTTAAGTTCAAATATAGGCTTTATAGGTGAAAATAGTGTGAACGATAACTGGCAATGTGAGCAATCGATCAATCGGGTAAGACTATATCGATCCACACCTTCGGGTGGAAAGTGAAATTTAAGAGTCCTCTCGAACCGTTTTGATTTTTTTTTCAGCAGATTGTCCTTGTGGTCCCCTTTACGATAGTACAATTGCAACAGCAAGTGCATACTTCCTGAGATTATGGCCCAAAAACCTCCAAGAAACCCTGAAAAAACAAGAAACCTAAATAAAATGGCAAATCCGCAAGATAACTCTCAAGGGTATTTTCTGATTGGTCCAAACTTTGGACACCGTATTATTTCATTCAGTCATGTATTAGGTTGGAATATGAACTACAGTCAGGGACAAAAGTTTACATACACCCCATAAATCTTGGGTTTTAGGATAAGTAATGATTTTTATGAAATTCCAAGTATGCAGTTTTATTTCTTCTCACTAATAAACAATATTTGAAAAAACAAAAGTATAATCCATAATACAAATAACGGTAAATTTTACAAAAACCAAAATATGATGGGGACAAAAGTTTACATACACCCCAAGGAAATATGTGTATTACCGTAGAATTTATGGAATTAGCAGCAAAATTTATACATTTTATTGTTTCAGCGAACGTCTCTGGGTGTCCAAGATATATTTTAGAGAAACAAAAATAATTTTTGGTGGTTAAATGCCGTTATTCAATGTCTGAATTCTTGTATTCCTCATCAAAGCTGACCCTTGCTCACTTCTTTGCGTTTTAAGGTATTGTACTTTATAAAAAGCACAAAATTATTGTCAGATGGCAAATCTTGAGACCCTAGAAAGCTTTGAAGTTGTTCTTGTTCATAATATACCTTCCTGGACGTCGACAATGCACGTTTTTCCTCAGATTTCGCAAGAAGTTAATAGATTCCGCAGAATTCTTTGCGCAAATTACATACAGAAGGCCTTGAATTGCCTTGTAATATGGTCTGATACGATCCATGGACATCAGTTAAACCATAAATGTTAAATATTCTGTTACAAACCTGCTCCCAAAGCTTCCATAGCATCAAAATATAAACACCACCAAAAAAGCATGAAATTTGTACCGCGAACAATGTAGTTTTTGTATTATGATCATTACCGTCACTATAGGGGCGAAAAGTTTCGGATAATTGTACATTTCTGAGTCAATTGATGTCCAAGGATTGTATCAGACCATATTACAAGGTACTTCAAGGTCTTCTGGATATAATTTGCGCAAAGAATTCTGAGGAATCTATTAACTTCCAGCGAAATCTGAGGAAAAACGTACATTATCGACGTCCAGGAAGGTATATTATGCACAAGAACAACTTCAAAGCTTTCTAGGGTCTCAAGATTTGCCATCTGACACTAATTTTTTGCTTTTTATAAAGTACAATACCTTAAAACGCAAAGAATTAAGCAATGGTCAGCTTTGATGAGGAATACAAGAATTCTGACCTTAAATAACGGCATTTAACCCCCAAAAATTATTTTTGTTTCTCTAAAGTATATCTTGGACACCCAGAGACGTTCGCTGAAACAATAAAATGTAATAATTTTGCTGCTAATTCCATAAATTATACGGTAATACACATATTTCCTTGAGGTGTATGTAAACTTTTGTCCCCATCATTTTTTGGTTTTTGTAAAATTTACCGTTATTTGTATTATGGATTACACTTTTGCTGTTTCAAATATTGTTTATTAGTGAGAAGAAATAAAACTACATACTTGGAATTTCATAAAAATCATTACTTATCCTAAAACCCAAGATTTATGGGGTGTATGTAAACTTTTGTCCCTGACTGTATATCGGTCCCGTCCTTCGAGCACCTCCCACACAAAATTTGGGAAAATTGCAGTTTGGGGACTCATATCGGATCTATTTGAATTTTTTGAAGGATGTTCTTTTCGCGGTCTCTACTGCAACGGTACAATTTTTCGGGTAAGTCCAAGGGAGGCTTCTCTTATACATATCAATGGATTCATATTAAGTTATTGATAGTTTTTATCGCCATGTCCGAATAGTGTGTCCTAAGTTGCCAATTGTAGAGACGTTTTTCATAGCTGAAATACTCAGGAAATATCGCCAACATTACAAAGGGGTATTTTGCCACCGTTGAAAATTTGATGTGGCCAGGCCTGGGAATCGAACTCAGACTTTCAGCTTCCAAGGCGCTTAAACATAGGTAATTCCTAGAGGTTGTGGTGTAGGGTATCACATGGTCGGCCCGACCGACTATAGCCTTTGCTTACTTGTTTTATTCCTGGAAGGAAAATTCAGGGCAAGTAATCTATACTTTGAAGAGGAACGCTTGACCTATCTAGATCTACTACTGATGTCAATTGTGTTGGTGTACATGATCAGATAATATCCAGTTATTTGTTGGTAGTGTAATCATAAACACGCTAGAGGTCGCAATTATAGCTCGATAGTCACGAAATTTCGCACGAGGTAAGAGTTTAGGAAGAAAAAGATGATTTTTTGTTGGACAGACAATACAATCAGCTTTCAGATGAAGCGGTCAAATTCGGTCTGATAGTTGCAGAGAAACTCATCAAAATATCAGTATTTTTGTGATGATAAACAATACTATAAAAATACCACAAAAACTAAAAAATAGAAAAGTTCAATAAAAAATAATAAAATTTAGTACCTGAGGAAAAATAAAATAGCTCATGTAGTGTAAACACTACGGTAAACGCCACAATTCTACCTACCTTACACAAAACAATTAATACAACATCTATTATAGTTTCCGAGCAATAATTATTTCTTTTTCCAGAAATTTGCAAAAATTACGTATATCCTAAAAATGGGAAAAATGTTCGTCTTTAGGGACACCCCGGGCTACACCTTTTTGGTTTGGTTTTGGTTTCCTTAGTTTTAATATGTTTACTATCGAATCCCATATAGAAATGACATTTTGATTTTTGGCCAGGAAAATCAATTTCTGAATCACCGTGCGCCGTTCGGACTCGGCGATAAACTGTAGGTCCAATATCGTTGAGCCGATATGAATCGGATGCACTCATTGATATGAAAGAAGACTCTGTAGAACAATTATTATTTTTATTATTTATTATGTTATAAGGTGACGTAATCCACAATGTTATTTCTTAGAACAAGTTTATTTGTTCAATAAAGAAATTTTGATTTGCTGAAAGGTAATTCCCAGTAGTAGTGCTGTAGGGTATGACATTACTTACTTGTTTTTATTTATTTATGCATTTATTATTGGATAATACAAACATAAGGAATTCATAATTTAACAAACAAAAGTTAAAATTAAAAAAAAAACATTTTAGGCCGCAAATTTAAGCGGACAAAACTAAAGCACCCCCCAATTCGAGGTACAACAAAAACTATTGAAACTTCCGAGGCTATTTCTGCGGCTTAAAAATAAATTTTCTTTAGTTTTGCATTTTTTGAGTTGATTTTTGAGTTAAGGATCCCCCACAAGCCCCAATCGAGAGCTAAGATGAGGGGATTGAGCGGGCCAATTGAGAACTTCTGTCGAATTGTTCTGGAATCACTCTTTAACCACTTTTGATAAATATTTTGGCTCGTTATCTTCCTAGAATGTGGCATCTCTTCTTCAGCATAATGCAACATAACGTCGTTTAATACATTACGATACTTGAAACGATCCATAATTCCATTAATTTTATGAATTGGTCGGATTGCCCTGGCCCCGAAAAAAAATCCCAGACCATTATGTTCCGCCTCCATGTTTTACAGTGCCCTTACAATATTTAGGATTTAACAGCAGCCCACTTGATCTACGCGTTATGCCATCAGAATCCTTTAAAATCAACTTAGATTCATCAGTCAACTTAACAGTCCAACATTTCTGGATACCCCAGTTCATATGGGTCTGGGCGAATTCAAATCTGGCCTTTTCATTTTTTGGCGATATGAAAGGTTTTTATTTGCTGGTCGTCGACTGCTGGTCGTCGGCCACTACCGCTCTTCTGTAAATCGTTATTCTGCTAATGTTTAAATCTAAGCGTTTTTGTATTTCACCAAAATATGTTGTACCATCATTTTTGGATGAATATGAACAATACACAGTGGTTCCGCCAGTGGACAAAAATCGAATAATTGATGGCGGCAAATGTGATTGCGATTGAAATAAATATTCTCTAAACATATCAAATTTTTAACATCCAGCATTGTTTTTGTAAATTTAGAGCGGTTATACTACTCGCATGCCAAGTTAAGTCGAAGATGTTGTGATTTGTATGAGAGGCCTTAAAAACGAAAAATACATCCGCAAAGCATTTGTAGGTTATGAGTAAAATTATAAAAAATTGGAGAGGTAAATGTGCAATTTTCAAAATGAAACTTATAGGTGATGGCATTGACAATGTTTTAACAAAAAAACAAATTCATAATTCGTTTTCTAACTTGATTAAAAAAAGTTTCTTTATAATTACTAATATAATTACTATTAATTTATGTTGAGTTTTACTAATGTTGTGAGCATTTGTGAGTATCGAAATTTTTAAAATGCAGGGGATAGTCTCTAGTTTACGATTAAAAAAATACAACTGCCCCCATCTGCCACCCGCTAAGTTATTCCTCTTATACCACGCCTGTAAAATCGTCAAAATTCCGAAAATCGGGAGGTACGTTTATATGGGAGCTATACCTAAACATGGACTTATACTGAACATTTTTTGCAAGGAGGTATTTTGCTCACTCAGAACTCAAAATTGCAATTACAGCCAAATCAGTCTGAACATGTGGGTAAAATCGTCAAAATTTCGAAAATCGGGAGGTACGTTTATATGGGGGCTATACCTAAACGTAGACCGATATTGACCATTTTTTGCGTGGAGGTATTTGGTTCACTCAGAACTCAAAATGCAGCCAAATCGGTTGGAAAATGTGGGTAAAATTGTCAAAATACCGAAAATCTGAGGGTACATTTATATGGGGGCTATACCTAAACGTGGACTTATATTGAATATTTTTTGAAAGGAGGTAGTTTATTCACTCAGAACTCAAAATGCAAAATAACATCGAAATCGGTTGGTCAATTTGGCCAAAATCGTCAAAATACCAAAAAATCGGGCGGTACCTTTCTATGGGAGCTATACCCAAATATGGACCTACATCCACTAAAAATGGGTTTCTATATTTTTGGCTTGTTATAAACTTTCGTTTAAAATTTGGAGGCGGTAGCTTGATTAGAACTATTTTTGGCACTCTTTTCCATTCAAGTGGGACCACTGTGCAATATAGGCTAATGTTTTGGTTAGCCCCCTTATAGCGGTACCTTCCGATTTTCGGTATTTTGAGGATTTAAGCCATATTTTCCTATTAAATTAGCTGCAAATTGGTACTTAGGGTTCCTAATGGCCACAAAACTGTTCCATAAAAACTTGTAGACCTGGGTCCACGTTTGGGTATAACCCCCTTATAACGGTACCTCCCAATTTTCAGTATTTTAAGGATTTAAGCTAAATTTTCGAAAAATAATTATTATTTAAAATAATTAATAAT
Source organism: Musca autumnalis (assembly GCF_047663935.1). Taxonomy (NCBI): domain Eukaryota; kingdom Metazoa; phylum Arthropoda; class Insecta; order Diptera; family Muscidae; genus Musca; species Musca autumnalis. The sequence goes on along the minus strand of NW_027411977.1, from coordinate 97,573,857 downwards.
TTAATATTTTCTATGCCTACAATATGTGCGTTGGTCATCCAGAATTAAGGATACTCAACGAAATGTTGCTTTCAATAGTTTTTGTTGTAACTCGAATTGGGGCGTGCTATAGTTTTGTCCGCTTACATTTGCAACCTAAAATGTTTTTTGATTTTTAACTTTTGGTTGTTTAGTTCTGATTTCCGTATGTGTGTATTTTCCAATAATAAAAAATTTACCACATTGTTTTCTTAAAAAATTACCGTTTAAAAAAATGTACTATGGGGTGCTTAAGTTTTGGCCGACACTGTATGTATGTTTACAAATTTTCTCATAAGTTTTGTAACAGAGGTCCGCAAAATGCCACTCGCTTTTAATGCATATTCGCGATTTCGTGCTTTTTTCATTGCTTGCTATTGCCATCTCTGTTTAATGCTATTGCTTGCTTTGCCTTTACTTTCATGAGTGTGTGCCAATTGCACACACACAACACACTACAAGAGCTCGTTGCCTTTTTTTTTGCACGCTGCCTTCGAAAAAGCACGTTGCATTACAAAAAGCAGTAGATATTTCTGGTCAAATTTACATGTTAATAAACATAAAAAAATTAATGTTGAGACAATAAAAACAATTACTAGTTTAGTTTATCCTATTATTAAAGAAACTCAAAGAAAAAGCGAAATTTGGCAAATGTATTCATTTATTCAAACAGAAGATGGTACGATACTGTGTGGTGGTATGCAGTATTGTGCATACTGCATTTGCGAATCGTGTGAATACAAATGTAAAAGCAAGCAAGCATGCACTAAAGCAGTGAATCATTTTTTGGGGTGAATCTGCTTTTTGCACATTCATATTTTTTATATGCAAGGCACTGCACTATTCGCTTTTGGGAAAAGACAATAGAGTGTGCCTTTTATATGCATTTTGCGGACCTCTGTTTTGTAACCACTTGAAACCTACAATTGCAAATTAGAGTTATTTTGGTCGGAAAATGTAGCTAAAGTCCCCAAAGTAATAGGTGTAATACCCAAATGACGAGATGATGTACCTCTTTTCTGGGGGCTACATTAAAACTTGCATCTATACCCACAATTCCCTGTTGGAATGTTGTATCTCCATATCGAAAACTAAATACCAAATTTCAATCCATTCGGTAAGATAATGTGGCTAAAGCCTCGGAAGGTTCAGCGAATATATTTGAACTTTTGTGGGGGAGGTACCGGAAGGAGTGGACCTATAAGCACCACATTTCGAAGAAATATTAAAAAAAACCAAAGTGTGGACGACACCATATTCGGTTCGAGCACTCCAGCCTCTACATATGGTGCCATAGGGTTTTTACAACGTTCGGGCTGTTTTCTCAAGAAGTGTGGACTTGCCCCTGAAAAAACTTTTACTGTCGTAATAGAGGCAGCGAATGCAAGTTGCTTCTGCAAAAATCAAAGTGATTCGAGAGCAGGTCTTAAAGTGAATTTATCCAAAATTGTGTGTGGAAGGTACCCGAAGGAGAGGACAAATATAGTCCATATTCGAACCTGATCTACATCTGGTAGATATTTTAAGTAGATATTTTCTGAACATTTTTGAACTTTTGTGGGGGAGGTACCTGAAGAAGTGGACGAATATGGCTTATCGAAATCTCAATCGGCGGATCCGTTCGAGAGTTATCTTGCGCTCCAACCACTACACACGGTGTCATGTGGTTTTTTTGTACCTTTAAGGCTATTTTTCAGGACGTATGGACTTGCCCCTGATGAAACTTATACCGTTATATAGGGGGGCAGTGAATTCAAGTTGCTACAACAAAAATCAAAGCGATTCGGCAACAGCTCCTAAACTGAACTTTTCCGAAATTTTGTGTGGGAGGTACCCGAAGGACTGGACCGGTTGAGTCCATATTAGAACCTCATCTATGTCTGGTAGAAATTTCACGATGTGCGAAGTATAAACCAAATCGGTTACTTCCTTCAAGAGTTATCGTGCGCACAAATTTTCCAAACATTTCCAACTTTTGTGGGGGAGGTACTGGAAGCAGTGGACCGATATGACCCATCTTCGAACTTAAACTAAGTTTGGACAAAATATTGCGAAAGCCAAATTTTGGACCAAATCGGTTCATCCGTTCGTGAGCTATCATGCGCACCAGCCAGACAGACATACGGACGGACATTGCTAAATCGACTCCATTGTGTATTGTATATACCAAATTTCAATAAAAATTGCTAATTACTAAATTGCAGCCATTTCTAGGAACATAGGGCGGTACCGCTATATCAAAACGTGGACCTGTACTGACAATTTTCTGGGATACTGTTTTGTAAATACATAATTTCAGCCATTACGTTGTGATAATAAAGCTAAAAGTTAGAAAATAACGAAAATATGGCGGTACCGTTTTATGGGGGCTATATCCAAGTGTGGACCTGTTCTGGCCCCAAAGAAGACTAAATTACAAATTGCAGCTACTTCGTTCTCCTCAAAATTTATCGTGCGCACCAGTTTATTGAACATTTTTGAAATTTTGTGGCTGTGGTAGTCGGGTTTTTTTTAAGTTTTTTATCCATTCCATTCTCGAGGAGCTGTTTATAGGTTTCCTTCCGTCTGTCTATATAAACCTTGCAATCACGCTACAGGTCGCAATTTTTATAGGATCGTTGCGGAATTTTTGGTGCAAAATGGGGTCGGAATTTTCACCGTTTTATTGTTATGCGAATGTTACGGGTATTCCAAACGGAATCCCTTTCAATAAATGTTTCTAGTTTCACATTCGACCGCTTCGAACTTGTATACCCTCCACCATAAGTTATATTGAAACCAGATCTCAGCCATTTCAGTTGAATAATGTAATTAAAGCTTAAAATTACCGTCTATTAGGGCTATATCAAAGTGTTAATATGTAACAAATTTCAGCTACTTCGGATGAATAATGTCGTTAAAACCTTAAAAATGTACAAAATCTATAGGACAGTTTTATACTCCCAACCAAATGTTAGCTATTTCGGCAGAATTATGTGGCTAAACCCTTAAAAATACATCAAATCTCTCCATGGAGGCTATATCAAGCAGTGGACCTGCCCCAAAAAATTTCGGGGAGAAAATCTTGTAGCCCAAACCAAGACTTAATACCTCAATTTAACCATTTGGGTGAAAGAATGAGGCTAAAACCACAATTGTGAGACCTTACTATAATTTTAACAAGGGGATGATATTTCGTCTCAATACTCAATGGACCAGATATATTAAACTTAATATTAGGAGTTATATGAAGGGAGCCACCGGAACAAGAAAATTTTCGGCGGTGGCGAATTTCTCAGTGTAATTCTGACTTACATTTCCTGAGTATTTCAGCCATGAAAAACTTTTCTGCAAATGGTGTCGCAAGTCGTGCCGTTCGGGCTCGGCGGTAAAAGGTAAATCTCATATCGTTGATCAACTTTGAATCTGCGTGCTTTCTTTGATATGGGAGAAGTCTCCCTTATACCTTCGGGAATGTTGTGGTAACATATGTATGTGTGTATGAAGTTGATTACAGCATCTCTGGTGCAACGTAGATTTGTCTAAGGACTATTCCTATTAAATTTGAAGTGTCCCACTTTAATTTCTCTTTCTTTTTGGCGTTTGCATTCTATGGACAATAATACATTTCTCCCCGATTCCATTTTTTAATCCACTTAAATAAAGCGAAATCGAAAACTTAATTTCGGATAACACTTAACTTTATCAATATTCTTTTCTTCCTTTTAGTTTCCCTTTAACTAATTTTAAAATTATTTATTTTCACCTCCCTATTGGCATTCTTCTGCTGCTTTTTAGCACCCAATAAATTGTCCGATAGCAAATAATGCCTTAGTGGCATTCAGCCTGTTGCCCATTGCTCAGCGATTTGTTTGACTTTCGGTGCAATCGCAAATGGCTTTCGACAAGAAAAATAAACGAACTATTTGTACAACATTCCGGCGCCAGCACCTACAATCAAACGTTTTAACGACCATCGTATTGAAGTCAAACAAATTAATTTATATCCTTTCGAAGCTATTAGGAGTGTTCGCATAGAAAATGGAACAGCAACAAATATAAACAAAAATAAATAAATAAGAAACAGCATCATCTAACAAAAAATACAATTGCATAGTTTGAATGGCGTTAAATCTAGGTCAGCAAGTGAATGTGGATGGCAATTATTTAAAGTAAAAGGCTAAAATATTATTTTTTCTGTATTGCATTTGGGATATTGAATCTTAAAATGAAAAAAAATTATTAAAGATACATTCAATTTCTTTGGATACCTTATTTTATTCTTTCATTCATTTATTCTTTTAACAAGTAAGGGAGTATCAGTCAGCTGTGCTGGCGGAGATATATCCTCAGCCACTGACAAAAAAAAATATAAGAAAACCAAACACAATAATTATGTCGCAAGTAAATGTATACCAACAATTTTTAGTAACTAAACTTCTTAATAAAGGACTCGAAATATTAAATTACGTTAAACTAAGTTTGAAAGAAATTTTTGAAAAAGTTTTAGAGTTATCTTGCACAATAGCCATTTTAGTATGTGCCGGGAGGGTTTTGGTGCTTGGACCATTATCTCAGGAAGTATTGACTTACTCCGGAAAAAGATTGTACCGTTGGAAATAAGGCCGCTAGGACAACCTACTGAAAAAAGTATCAAAACGATGCGAGAGGAGCTCTTAAACTTCACTTTACGAATTTTGTGTGGGAGGTACCCGAGAGAGTGGACCGATATAGCCCATATTCCAACTTGATACATGACTGGATAAAATAATATGATGTACAAAGTCTGCACCAATCAGAAACTCCTGCAAGAATTATGTTGCGGATTTGCCATTTTGGTTGGTGCCGTTTCTTGGAACACTAAGGCCAATATCGCAAGAAAAAAGTTGTAAAGTCATAAAGAGAGTCGCAATGACAACCTGCTGAAAAAATTCAAGACAATCCGAAAGGAGCTCTTAAACATCACTTTATCCGTATTTTGTGTGGGAGGTACCTGAAGAAGTAGACCGATATAGTCCATATTCCAACCTGATACATGACTGGATGACATAATATGATGTCCAAAATCTTCACCAATCAGAAACTCTCTGCGAGAATTACATACGGATTTGCCATTTTGGTTGGTGCCGTCAGGGTTCCTTGGAACTTTTAAGCCTATATATCAGGAAGTATGGACTTGCACAAGAAAAAAATTGTACCGTCATAAAGGGAGCCGAGAGGATAACTAACTGAAACAAATTTCAAAACGATCCGAGAGGAGCTCTTAAACTTCACTTTAACCGAATTTTGTGTGGGAGGTACCCGAAGGAGTGGACCAATATACTCCGTATTCGAAGCCGATCTATATCTGGAAGTAATAATACGATGTGCAAAGTTTGGACCAAATCGATTGCTCCCTTCGAGCGTTATGGTTCACAACATTTTACAGAAAAGTTTTGAACTTTTGTGGGGGAGGTACCCGACGGAGTGAACCGATATGGCCCATCTTCGAACTTAAACTAAGTTTGGACCAAATATTACGATACCCAAAATTTGGTTCGAATCTGTTGATCCTTTCTAAAGTTATCGTGCGCACCATCCAGTCAAACAGACGGTCAGATATGGCTAATTCGACTCCAAATTGTCTGAAACTAATTTCGTCCAAACATACTTGGGGTTTAAAACCGTTATTTCAATGATGCATATTTTTGGTCGCTTCAAAGTGTATATACCCTTTCTAGGCTAAAGGCTGAGGGTATAATCAGTCGTATCTCACCCTTAACCATCAACAGCGGACCACATATTTTGAGGCATTTTAATTAAAGGTTATCTGTACTCAGAAGGGAAAACATTCTTATAAAAAAACAAACTCAAGACCAATTTTCGTACCATTTAGTATTTTTCGTAGCCTTATAGTAGGTATTTCCAATACCATTTCAGCCATCTGAAACCTTTTGAAAAAAAATATAAAACCAGGGCTTAAAATGCTAACGCCATATTAAAAAAGCACCGAATTTTTGCAGCTTTGCCTGCTAAAATCTCTTCGAAATGTGTTTAGCAACAATGAACAACGGCAACATGTAGCAACAAATTTCACAAAAATATTGCTAGCGATGCTGATGCTATTTGATATTGTCGCTATAATAAAATAGCATCGGACACGCATACTCATATTTTACAGCACACATGATCAACACATATCAGAAAAGAGAATAAGCAACAAAGTTTCAACGGCTTAGCCATGTTTTCAGCAAGCAATTGTTTTTGAGATCAGGGTTACCAGTGTAATGCATTAAAATCACGATATAATTAATTCCACTTTTTCGTTCACAGGACATGTGAATTTTTGGTGAAGCCGTTCAATATATATTTTTTCTTTTTAAGCAATAATAATTAGTATTCTTTACATAGGTTCTACGATATCATGGAGGCATTTTGACATTAAATGACACCTTTTTTATTACTGCGTTGGCAACTCTAATCAGAAAACCAACCTCGGTTGCTAATTCGCTGCGACGAATGGTCAGCCGACTGATAAATATGTAGCGTGGTTGTCGACTATGCCTAACAAAAAAAAAAAAAAAAAAGATTAGGCGTAAAAAACGAAATAAGCAAAAATGCACAAAAATAAATATTCGTTCGGTTGCTTATTTAGCTGTATGTGTTAATATTGTGTAGCAGTTGAAGTGTACAGCTAATGATAATGTTTTTAGATGCTGGCTTTTAAACCCTGTATAAAACGCCTTGTATTATTGTTCATGCAATATCAATGTGGTACCAAATTTAGTACCTTTCGTACACCTGGGTATAACCTTAAAAAATTACCTTCTTATATCAACCATTTATACCAACCGCGATTCTCATTTACAGCTATATCAGTTTACTTTACATATAAATACATAAGAACGAATTTCCAATACCTCCTTCTAAAATTAAAAAAAAATCCTGCTAACCACTTTACACAATAACGAAATATAAAAATGCTGTACCATTTAATACTTTTCATACTTCATATCTCAATCCTACAATCCATCAGTAATTTTAATTCTAAATTTCTGGATCCCAGATCTATCCGTTCACCCAAAACCAAATTGTACCAAATTAGTACAATTTAGTACATTTCGTACGCAATAAGTATACATTTTAAAAACTACCTCAATCCTATACTCCAACGAATTTCCAAAAACACCTCCATATCTCAATTCAAAATTTCAACAGTAATCATTATTCTAAATATCAGGTTTCAAGCTCTATGCGTTCACTCAAATCCAAATTGTACCAAATTTAGTACTTGTTGTACATATAAGTACAAAATTCCAAAACCACCTCCATATCTCAATCCTCCACTCCAACAGTACTCTTAATTCCAAATTTCACGATTCCACCTATACCCATTCACCCAAATCCAAATTGTACCAAATTCACGACCGTTTAGTACTTTTCGTACGCATAAGTACGAATTTCCAAAACTACCTCATCCTATACTCCAACAGTAATAATTATTCAACATTTCAGGATTCCACCTCTTTAGTACAATTTAGTAATTTTCGTACGCATAAGTACGAATTTCCAAAACCACCCTCGCATAAGTCCTACTCTTCAACAGTATTTTAATTCCAAATTTCAGATTTCTAGTTCTATCCGTTCACCCAAATCCAAATTGTATCAAATTTAGTACCATTTAGTACCTTTCGTACACATGAGTACTAACATTCAAAACAATTTCCTTTTATAAACACCACTTCCCAACCTTGATTTCCATACCAAATTCGAAGATTCTAGCTATAGCCTTTCAAAATATACAATTGGTACTAAATTTTATAACTTTTAATACTTTTCGTACACTTATAGGTCGAAAATCTAAAAACCCATCTTTCTAACTCTCCATCAGTGACCTTCATTACGAATTTCAGAATTCCAGCTCTTCCCATTTGCCTAATACAAAGGGTACCATATTTAGTACCTTTTAGTACTTTTCGTACCCTTCTAGTTCGAACTTCCAAAAACCCAGCCTTATCTCACCCCTACACACCAACAACAACCCACGCCGTTTCGTCTGGGCGATGATCTGTCAGTCAGTCACTCACTCACGAACTTATCACTAAGCTCTTTTATATATATACTAGCTGACCCGGTTCCGCGTGTAAGGCTTAGTAATCTATCTACAATTTCTCTATTATTGATACCTCTAGATATTCGAACCGAATTGACGATAAATCAACGTTTTGGTATAACCCTCATGCAATGGTATCTCCAGACGTAAAATAGAAAATTACTTTAATCATAGCCTCCGCCATAATATGAAGGGTAAAATTTACTTTATGATTCTGTTTGTAACACATTGGAATATTCTTCGGAGAACCTATAAAGTATATATTCGTGATCAACATAAAAAATAAGTGAATATAACGATGTCCGTCTATCTGTTGAAATCAAGATACAGCTCGCGATATTTTACATATGGCTTTTCAATTTGGTACAGAAGTTTCTATTTTTTCTTGTAGCATTTTTGGTATTGAAAATTGTTTATATCAGTCCACATTTTGATATAGCACCGACTGACCGTCCGATTTTCGGAATTTTCAAGGTTTTAGCCGCATTTTCCTACCGAAATGACAATACTTAGTATTTAGTCTCTCTTAGAGGCATAACGCATTTTTGCAAAGGATTATCAGCATAGGTCCCCGTTTTGAGTTTCGATATTTTGGAGGTTTTAATCTCACTATCCCACCGAAATGGCTGCAATTTGGTATTTAGCATTCAGTGTGGGTATAAAACATAGAATATTCGGTACAGGTCCAGGTTTCTAAATAGTCTTCATTGAACGGTACCTCTCGATTTTCGGTATTTTCAAGTTTATAGCCACATTATTCATACGAAATGGCTATAATTGGTACTTAGTCATCCTTGGAAGTATAAGCCATTTTTGCAGATAATTATCGGCATATAAGACGGTACGTGCCGGGTTTCGATAATTTGGAGGTTTTAGTCTCATTATCCCACCAAAATGGCTATGGCAATTTGGTGTGTTGTCTTCATTGTGGGTATAAAACATTCCAGCATAGAATATTCGGTAGAAGTTTTTTATGTAGCCTTTATTGAACGATACCTTCCGATTTTCAATATTTTCAAGGTATTAGCGGCATTATTCAACAGAAATGTCTATATTTGGAGGTATCAAATATTTTAGCAGAAAATTGTCGGTATAAATCCATGTTTTGTTTCATAAAACGATACCTACCGATTTTTTGGGGATTTTGAATGTTTTAGCCACATTATACAACCGGAATGGCTTAAATCTGATTTCAAAATAATTTATGGTGGTGTGCATAAAAGTTGGGGCCTGTCGAACTTAACATCGCTTTTACTTCTTGTTAACAGAGAGATGTTTCATTGAACACGTTATTATTTTACACTCCTAAACATGAAAACATCTGTGATTTATAAAAAATGACTTCAAAATGATGTTGGGCTTATCTGGTTTTGCTGTATTAAAAAACGTGGTCTTGATCTAGTTATTCCAAGCACTGAAGTCAATGTTCATGCAATGTTTGCTGTACCACTTACTAAATTTGTAAATCTAATCAGTAAGAATAAAGTTTTCAAAATTTGGACTCAATCGCGGTGTTTGCTTCCAAAACACCCATTAATGGCAGAGGCCACAATTGCAATTACATTGAGTAACATCTGTGATTTATAAAAAATGACTTCAAAATGCTATTGGGTTTATCTGGACTTTGCTGTATTAAAAAAACGTGGTCTTGATCTTGTTATTCCAAGCACTGAAGTCAATGTTCATGCCATGTTTGCTGTCCCACTTACTAAATTTGTAAATCTAATCAGTAAGAATAAAGTTTTCAAAAATGGGACTCAATCGCGGTTTCTGCTTCCAAAACACCCATTAATGGCAGAGGCCACAATTTCAATTATATTGAGTACCAGTACGTCTAATAATCTCTGATATTTAGCGATTTGTTAAAAGCCGTTGTTGGGGAGGTCCCCCACACCATCCATATTCGGTATTCTCCCACCTTATGAACCTAAACACAATTTCATCCAATTCGGAAGTTTAATTTAGGAAATCATGCCAGACTTAAAAAACCCTATATACATTTAGATAGGTTATACACCGAATTGTTGGTCCATCGGTTTAGTGACCAATGCACATTTTTTAGACGTTCTAGTTATTTAACCATCTTTGAAATTATGTTTTACCTGATTTCTCAATCGATTTTTTGGAATTTCGGTCAAGGGACATTTAATATTATTTGGGTTGTACTGTATTCCAAAATGTGGGGTTGATCGCGCTTTCTCAATTATTCAAGCCAGTGTTTATAGCGTTTTTGTAGTCACGCTTACTAAAATTAAGGATATTACCCATAATTATACATTTTTAAAAAATTAGGCTGACCGCGATATTCCACTTCCGAGATGACCATTCAGGATCAAGACAGTTATTACCATAGTATTGCAATAAATTTTTAAACAATACGTTGAAAATTATCATTGATTTCACGCTTTCTTAAAAAAATTTGTGGGGGAGGTACCCTGGTCACTCCACTGACCAGTATAAAAAATAGCTAAAAACCTATTCTCAGACCTAAAAACTCCACATACAAAATTTCATCGAATTCGGTCCAGCCGTTTCGGAGGAGTTTAATTTCGAACATCATGGCAGATTCGAAGAATTTTATATATATATATATATATATATATATATATATATATATATATATATAGATATAGATGTGTGATTTGTTTTGTTTGAGAAAATAAAATTTGTTATTATTTTGAATTATTTTATTTAATTGATTTTTTCAAAATAAAGAATGAAACTGCTATTAAAACGTGTATATACAATTTTTATTTTGTTTTAAGAATGTGTTGCATAAATTTGATTTAAGATTTTCGGTGTTATTCGCGAGTTTACGTTCTACTCGACAACTACAAAGCAAGTGAGTGGTTTTGACATTCTCTTTCTACTAAAGACAGTCCTTTCGAAATACATAAACCCAAGGCAAATTTATATAAGGTAGAGGTGACAATCAGCTGTAGTTTTACTTTTTTTTGTAAATTTGGTTTTCAAAATGTAATAGGGTTTACTCATGAAATTTGAAAATTCGAAATTTGCTGCCATAAGAATGCCAGTTCTGAATGCTTTTTATTTACATTTTGATTCAAATTTGTTCTATTTTAGAAGATTTTCAAAATGTATTTGTGTTTTTCCTGAGAATTTTTTTAGAACGACCCCATCATTCAATTTTTTTTGGCATTAAATTTTCTATAACTACAATGTTGTTTTTGTAAATTTGTTAGTTCTTGTAATTCAAGCATTTACTTTATATAAATTTGTCTTGCATAAACTTAAATTTACATGGAAAAGTGTACGTTTATGTGTTATTTCGTATGGCTTGTCGGTCGCATAGATTTTCGTTTTGAAGGTGTTTACATGAACAGAAAATGATTTTTTCCACTTCGGAAGTGCAAGAAACCTTTCGGTGGACATATGTACATAAACAGGCAGTAAATGTTTCAATTGCAACATAAAATTTCTTCTTCACACAAAAAATTTTTGTTTTTACTTAATTAGAAGCTGCTATGCAAAAAGTTAATTCCGAAAGCCGAACCAGGAACAGACATTCATAAGATAACACTCCACGTTTTGGTGTAGCTCTCACATAACAGTTGCACACGATTTAATGTATTTTGACAATTTTCTACATTTTTGAATATTACTTCCGAAGCTCTGTGATTTATGACACAACCTTTTCAAAAAAATCGCAGTTCAATGTGCGGAATTGTCGAAATATTTTTTTACAGATTTTTCTGTATTCAAGGTATCTATATCCGCTGTTTTAGTGGATGGAATCGAACGCGGAAGGACTCATTAGTAGACAACGGTGTTTTACGCAATCCCTATTTTTTGTCCGATTCATGTCAAATTTTGGGAATGTGCATATTTTTGGCTTCTGATTAAATTGAAATCGAAACATGTGACATATACAAAGTTATGCAAAATGCATAAATTTTTGCATATGCAAAATTTGCATATTCAAAATTTATGCATTTTACATATTTTCTTATTAACAAATATTTAAATAATAGGTACAAAAATGTTTGTATGTAAAATTTTTCTGTTTAAAATTCTTTTCAGAGAAGTCAATAAAATAAAGAAATGTATAACCACAGCCTCAACCTTCAAAATACCGAAAATTGGGAGGTATCGTTCTATGGGGGCTATATGAAGGCCTGAACCTAAACCGACAAATTTTAGGTGGAAACTACCCCCAAGGAAGACTTAATACCAAATTTCAGCCAGAAATCCGGAGGTACCGTTCTATGGGGCTATATGAAGACGTAGACCTATACCGACAAATTTCAGGTGGAAAGTTTTATACCCCCAAGGAAGACTTAATACCAAATTTCAGCCATTTCGGAGGGATATTGAGGCCACAACGTTAAAAAAACACCAGAAATCTGGAGGTACCGTTCTATGGGGGCTATATGAAGACGTGAACCTACACCGAGAAATTTCAGGTGGAATGTTTTATACCCCCAAGGAAAACCGTAAACCAAATTTCAGCCATTTCGGATGGATATTGAGGCCACAACGTTTAAAATACCAGAAATCCGGAGGTACCGTTCTATGGGGGCTATATGAAGACGTGAACCTATACCGAGAAATTTCAGGTGGAAAGTTTTATACCCCCAACGAAGACTAAATACCAAATTTCAGTCATTTCGGTTGGATATTGAGGCTACAACTTTCAAAATACCGAAAATCGGGAGGTACCGTTCTATGGGGGCTATATGAAGACGTGGACCTATACTGATAAATTTCAGTTGGAATGTTTTATACTCCCACCGAAGACATTATACAAAATGACAGCCAATTAGTGTGATGTTGATGCCACAACCTACAAAATATCGTAAATCGGAAGGTACCGTTCTATGGGGGCTATATGAAGAAGTGGACCCATGTGGACAAATTTCAGGTGCAAAGTTTCATATCCCTAACGAAGACTTAATACAACATTTCAGCCATGTCGGTGGGACTTTTTAAAACGAGTTTCTGGCTTATCAGATTTTCTCTACGACCATCCATATATGCATTTGCATAGGATTCCATAAATGCATTTGCATGCGGCGTGCAAAAAACTGAAATCACGTGGGGTTCAAAGGTGCCTGTGTTACAGTTGCCATTTTTAAAGCCAAAATATAGGTTTTTTTAAAAAAATTTACTCACCCTATTTTAAACTTTGGACTCCTATTACTAGCAAGCTGTACAGATCACACTCATGAATCATATATTATACGAGTTCTACAAACGTATAAATTGTTTATGTCATTATCTGGTTGCGCCCTCTAATTATAACAAAAATTAAAAAACGCCGAAATAAAAACTTCAGTATGTCAGCATCGATTTTTGTGGAATGCAGTGTACATATCGAAAAATCATACATTAGAACAATGTTGCCCAAGGGGTATTCTTTAATTCTTTTTTGAGCACAGGTCTGTATGAAGCATGGTTTAGCCAGAAATCAAGAAAGGACACAAAAAATTGTTTACTTCAACATATTTTACCCGCTTTTTGTATTACCCCCAACACATCTTCCACGTAAATTATTTGTTATGGTCCATATTATCAGATCGTGGCTAAAACACTTCAATCAACTGAAATATATTCATGTTGTATAAAAAATATTTACAGTTCGCGATTTGTTAAATGGTAAACCTCAACTTCAACGATTGCAAAACTTTAATATTACCATATAAACTTTCATACGTGCAAAATGTGCCTCATCGAAATAATGGTTTAAGACCTCAAGTATGTTTGGCCGAAACCCGTTTCAGACAATTAGGAGTTGATTTAGCCATGTCCGTCCGTCTGTCTGCCTGGCTGGTGCGCACGATGACTCTCGAACGGATCAACCGATTCGTCTAAAATTTGGCTTTCGTACTATTTTGGCCAAACTTAGTTTAAGTTCGACGATGGCTTATATCGGTCCACTATTTCCGGTACCTTCCCCACAAAAGTTCGGAAAATTTGTGCGCACGATAAATCTTGAAGGGAGTAACCGATTTGGTCCATACTTTGCACATCGTGAAATTACTACAAGATTTAGATAAAGTTCCAAAATGGACTCAATCGATATACTTCTTCGGGTAGCTCCCACACAAAGTTTCGGAAAAGTTCAGTTTAAAACCTGCTCTCGAATCGCTTCGGTTTTTGTTGTAGCATCTTGTATTCACCGCCCCCCATACGACGGTACAAGTTTTATCTGGGGCAAGTTCATACTTCCTGAGAAAATAGCCTGAAAGGTGCAAAAGCCCCTATGAAAAAGAGTGTAGTAGATGGAGCGCAAGATAACTCTCGATCTGCCGTTTCGCTGCAAAATTTGGCCTTTGTAATATTTTGTCAAAACATAGTTTAAATTCGAAGATAAGCCATATCGGTCCACTCCTTCAGGTACCTCCCCCACAAAAGTTAAAAAAAATGTTCGGAAAAAAATGTGCGGACGATAACTCTTGAAAGGAGTGACCGATGTAATCCATACTTTGCTCATCCTAATAAATATACCAGATATAGATCATGTTCGAATGTGGACTATATTTGTCTACTCCTTCTGGTACCTCTCACACAAAATTTCGGATAAGTTCACTTTAAGACCAGCTCTCGAATCACTTTGATTTCTGTTGAAGCGATTTGCGATTAAATGTAGTGTATACTACTGTATGATCGCTTTATATTCGAATAACGTATCCGCAAATAAAGAAGAAGAAAGAACAAGATTATTAGGTTCGCAATGATTCCACGAAAACATATGCTGATCGGTTAATTCATATACGTACTACAGTGGTCACCGCAAATTGCTTTAATAAAAACAGTGTTTTGTAGGTGGGCATTTGTCAGAAAACTATGCAAGATTTTTCAACAAAAAGAGGATAGCTTAAATTAAAAGTATGGTAGATTTCTTATAAAAAAGTTCATGAAAAATGGCTTTTCCGACGCTCAATAAGTGGCCATAACCCCTCAAAATAGCATTACGTAAGTTACACAACATTTAAAATTTTCATGATTTTTGGTCAAGGTGCCCCATTGTGGCTAAACTTGGTTTAAGTTGGAAAATGGGTTTTATCGGTCCACTACTTCGGATACCTCCCACACAAAATTTCGTAAAAGTGCAGTTTAAGACTTGCTCTCCAATCCCTTTGATTTTTTTTTCGCAGCAACTTGTATTTGCTACCCCCATTACGACGGTACCTTACGGGAACCATATGTAGTGGGTGGTGCGCACGACAAATTTTGAAGTGGTTACTGGATTCTTGCAGAATTAGCATATCGTTTAATTTCTGCATATATTAGTCTTAGTTCGAAGATGGTATTTATCGGTCCACTCCTTTCGGCATCTCCCCCAATAAAACTTGAAAACGTGGTAGGCGCTATAACTTATAAACGGTGTAACCGAGTTGGTCTAAACTTGGGATCTCGTAATCTTTTGACCAAACACAGTTTATATTCGAAAATATGCCATGACGGTCCACTTTTTGGGTACTTCCCTCACAAAAATTCAACATTTTTGTTTAGGTGCAGTGTAAGGTTGGTTAGAGGATCGTTTGGAAATTTTTAGCGAAAGTACTCCTTGTGGTCTTATTACAGCACAATTTTAGTTGGAGAAGATTTTTTGACCACTAGGAATCCCAGGTACCAAATTATAGCTATTTCGGTCAGAAATATTGGTAGAAACTTTAAAATATATTTAATCGGGCGGTACAATTATATGGGGCTTATACCGTGCGTCTATTTCCACAATTTTTGGTGTTTTTGACAACTGGCCAAAAATATAGAATAAGAACTTAAATATACCTAAAATTGGGGGTACCGTGGATAGGTTTCTTGACCATAAATGTCAAATTACAGACGGTACCTGTACCAGGAACAGTAATCGCTTTCAAAGGAAACAGATTCGTGTAAAAATCCCATTCGAGTTTTTAAAGATTCTCATTGCCTGTTTTGTTGAGATGTGTATTACATATCTACGAGGGCTGCACGAAAACTATCTGACCGAGGCAACACCGCGAATTGCCAGGCACCATTGATTTTTTTTGGAAAGTTTGACAGTTTTAAAGTAGACTTACTCAGTACAGTTTGCGTATGACCATTTTATGTGTTGTTTATAGTGACTCGAAAAAAATCACCTTGCAAAAAAAAATGGAATTTACTTGTGAAATTTTTCGTCCAAGAATTTTTCACAACTTTCGATGTGGATAATAATAGCAAGAGTATATCGATCAAATCAAATCTTTGTATGTCGATAAAGGACCATCCTATAGGACTATGAAAAACTGGCTTAATGAATTCAACCGTGGTCGGCACTCGCCAAAAAACGAAGGTTGTGAGGCTCGCCCAAAATCGGTATTTCTTTCACCAACTAACACTTGATTTTGAATAAAACACCTGGCCGCAAAAATGGATTTTCTCGTTAGATGCAGCAAAATTGGACAATCGCTCAAAAAAGGCTCCAGTGAATTGGTTCAAAGAAATTGTTCATAAAATCGATCGCGGTGCTTCAAATGACGTTTATAAGATCGCCACAGACGACGAATTAGGATCTATGCTTAGGAGCCTTAAACAACAGCACGAATCGGTTGTTTGGGTCTTCGAAAGCGAGCCAAATCAAACGAAGGTTGTTCATGTAAGAAGCACTTCTAAGCAAAAGGTTGCCTGTTTCTTCAGAAAAAATGACCGACTATACGGCTTGAGAAATATAGGACGGATAATTCTGAAGTCACCTGAGAAATTCGAAAACGAACAAGGGAAGACAAATGTTACAATGTTACTACCGTAGGATAAAAGATGAAAACAATTTATAATTATCCTCATGGTTGAAGCACTCAAACTTAGTGTCATTCCTACTGAAACGAATTTCATTAGCCTCAGGGGAGATGTACCTCTAATCTGGCGAAATATTCTAAATTTTTAAGATCTTAATAAATGTAACCTGTAAATTAATGTACAAGGTGGCGCAAAAGTAAACTTCCGATGTTTTTTGACTGTAATTAAAAAAATCAAAAACTTTTTTATTTTTTGTATATTTCATCTTAGTCGCAGTTGCGAAGCGCACCGGGTTCAGCTAGTTATTTATAAAGTAAGTAAGTTGAATTAAAGCAAGAAATAAAAGCTCTGATATGTATTTGTGATTCTTAGGATAACATATGTACGTATGTATGTTATGCAACTAATTTATTATTTCTTCATTATCTCATCTTGTTACCACGAGGATTAAGTGTGAGAAAAACGAGATGTGAAAAAAGTAACACATTCGGGCAAACAAATAAACTTCCCCATTAGTACGGTTTTTATTTCTGGAATAAATACACTGTACTGTGAGCTCTTTCCCCATGATTTGTTTAAGTCTACTTCATTCCATGGAAACCTCAGTGATTACATATATTACGATACAGAAAGAGAATGTTTTAGTTTAAATAAATAGATGAGCCTGATGAAATGGATTCAAGTTTCTTCCCGGAAATATGCTGCATTTCTGATACTTAAATGTGTCCGGTTGATGTACTTTCGTTGTTACATCTCCTAAGTGAATGAATTCAATCCACACAATAGTACGACAACACAACGTCAAAACATTTATGTGGCTTTATTTTCCTTTATGCTGGCATACCCTAGACCTACCTAGGCAACCAGATGAAAGATGTTGATTCTTTGCTGTTTTATTGTGATTCTCTCTGTATAGGGTGAATACAGATTGTATGGCAAATCTTTCCATTCAAGTACAGTGTTATTACCCAGCAGAAAGTTTGCCTCCAAAGATGCAGTTGAATCATACATATGTACAAGTGATTTGGAAGTACATATGTACATCAAAATATGAATTTTCTCTCATGATTTTTACAAGAGCGTGACTACTTAAGGATGCACTCCATTAACACGGCATTTTAACTAATCATTCGGCACTGCATTTTAACTAAGCCTTTGGCATTGCATTTTAACTATCACTTTGGAAACTAACCCTTTAAAGTAGAATAGGATGCAGTCCAATTTGATGCAGTGCTTTGGATGGAGTTTAATGGCACTCTTCGGAAGGTGTTTTTATGCAGTTCAAAGGAATCTTCATTTGTTCTAGAAACTTGTTTGTTGAAATCTAAGCTATAGTTTTGTAGTTGACTGTATCCTTAATTTTTGGGCGGTTGCGTATCTTTGCGCCAGAGTCGGAGAAAAAGTATAAAAATTGGATATTTTCAAACGATTTTTGCTATTTTTACCATTAAGAACCGTTCATAGACATTTCGCATGTTCCAGAAAGTTGCTTTGGTACACTATTGTGGTTGATTGTTTTCTTGAATTTTGAACGGTTTATTAGCTATGGAGCAGAAGCCGAGAAAAGAGGATAAAAATCGCAATTGTTTTGCTATTTTGACCATTAAGATCCGTTTCTACAGAGTTCGTATATTCTAGAAAGATGTTTATTGAGATCTGAGGTACATTTTTGTAGTTGGTTGTTTGCGTCAAATTCGATCGATTTTATAGCTGTATAACAAAACTTGAGAAAAAATTTTAAAAGAAATTTAACCATGGTGATTTTGACCTTGCAGATGAAGTTTGATGGATTATATGTGTTCACAGTTTTTGTTCTTTAAGACAAAAGATACAACTTTGCCTCTTAGATTCATTCAAATTTTCTAACGGTTTGGAAGATATAGTCCTGACTAAATGACCCTTTATACATCAAAGCCTCAAACCTTCGGAGGCCTATAACCGCGAAAGTTGATGAGATAGGGAAAAACGGCGAGACAAGTGGCTTCTCGTTTTTGGTGTTCTATCACACTGTGGAGTCAGAACATGACTCAAAAAATTACACACAGTGTAATCAGTTGGGTTTTTCCTAACATGTTCTTTAAAAAAACCATCATATATCTAATGTGAAATTCATTTTCCAAATTGTTTATGCAGTATATTACGTCGAAAGGTAGCAAAAATATATACCAGGAATTATCCTCTGTCTAATTGGATATACATTTTGTGCCAAATTTAAAAGAACCTTAAAGGAATATCTTGTTTTCAAATAACAACCAGAAATGACTAATTCGACACATATCTTCCATTTTATGGAGGAAGTGAAAAACAGCAAAGCTCTTTTATAAATCCTAAATTTTACGCCTTAAAACATACAAGGAAAGAAGACAATGATGTGTCATCCTTCTTCAGCATAAATCTACTGACCGGGCATCCCCACTCGTCAGCTACGGACATCGAAATTTGACCTGATTTATGAGAACAAAATTTTATTTAAAGAAGATCAATAGCTCTTCTCATTGAAAAACAATAAAAATAGTAGACTTCCTAATAAAAGACCTGTGATTCTTCAATATTTCTCCCAAAGAAGTTCCCCTAGAAGTCCAATAGATTTCCCCATAGTATTCGAATAGGGTTTATTCAAGAACAAGTAGGAACGGCGTCAACTTCGGCAGGACCGAACTTTTTATACCCAGCACCACTAGTTGTGTTGAAGAAAAATGGAATAAGTTTCGTTTCGTTTATGAAAGTACTAAGCTCTGCTGCCACGTCAAGCTTATTCCTCGGAGAAGTGGAATATGCTAGCTGAAAAATATCACTTTCTTTCTCCTTAATTTGGGGTATATACTAACATATGAACCTCACTACAGTACAGTCACTACAGTAGACAAATCCTTTAAAAGACTACACATCGAGCGGTATCGTTGTACCTTCTAATTTGAGAACCCACAATACCTCTTCTATGGTGGCTATAATAAAACGTACATCTATATCCACAATTCTCGGTAGGCAGGTTTTATCTTAAATGCTATACTAAATGCCAAAATTCAGACATTTCAGTAGGATAATGTGTCTAAAATCGAAATTTAGGAGGAATGTTCAAAACATGGATCTGTACCGACCATTTGCAGCGGGAATGTTTTGTACCCCAACGAATATTAAGTACCAAATCTTAGCCATTTCGGTTGGATAATGTGGCTAAAACCTTTGAAATATCAAAAATCGGGAAGTACCTCCTACGGTGGCTGTCTCAAACCATGGACCTCTACCGATAGTTATTTGCAGGATTGCTGTATACAAATACACATTTCAGGGAGAAACTTTTGTAGCCCTAAAGAAGACTTAGTACAAAATTTAAGCTATTTCGGTAAGATAATAGGGCTAAAGCCTACAAAATACCGAAAATCGGGAGGTACCGCTCTTTGAGGGTTTTATCAAAACGTGCACCGATATAACCCATGTTCAATACCAAACATCCTAGAAGTAATAGGAACTTTTGTACCAAATTATAAAGCTCTATCTTAAACATTGCGAGCTCTATCTTGATTTCAACATACTTAGAATCTTACGCAGATTTAGAATAAATAACGGGTGATCCAACAAGAGGTACTTTTTTCAACAGCCTTTCTCTGACAGATCACGCGTGAGTCGTGTCACGTGTTCATGTTATTTTTGTTTAGTATTGTTTGACACTTTATCGTGGAACAGTTTACGCCTCTACAGCGTTTACATGTGGGGAGTGAGTTTCGAGCCTAATTTTGTTTAGTGAAAGCAGTGAAAGAAGCAAAATTTCCACATTTGGGAAAAAGAGCAACTTAAAGAGATTCAAGAGCTGTCACATCATCCAGAAAAAATGTTGGTTGGTTGTGGGTCGGTGAAATCGTCAAATGCTATCGTTATTGTGCCGTGATAACCGACTATTTGATGTCTTAAAATGGAAGTTCGTAATTTCGCCGACATTTGGTTTCAACAAAACGGCGCCGCTTCCCACACATCGCATCAATCAATGGATTTATTGAAAGAACACTTAGGTGAGCACGTTTTGGACCAGTCGATTGACCACCAAGATCGTAGCATATCACTCCGTTAGCCTTTTTCCTGTGAGAATATGTAAAGTCAAAATTTTATGCGGATAAAGCCTTTTAAACTTTAACAGGATTAATAAGGATCATAAATGTGCCCCAAAAATTTAATATTCATTTCTCTATCAATAAGGGAAAATAAACAAAATGTTGCCCAGCAAGATGTGGTAGACTCCGGCTCCGAAACCATGCTTTCGCCGCATGTACCGCAAATGTTTGGCACAGTGCCGTCGATCCTTGCCCAATAGGATTTTATACGGCTGCACTTTCCCGAGCGTAGTTGAGCCAAAACTACTGCAGTTTATCGTGGCAGCTGAGGCTCCTCAGGTGCGATGGATGGGGAATATTCTCCGATGACCGCATTCAAACTGCAGCTGCTTATGGCATCTGCAACTGCGGCCGTATGAATGCTATTCAAAAGCGGTTGTTGATCTGGAGGTTCTCTCTTGTAACGCTGGAACTCTTCTTCAAGATTTGAATGAAAATTCCCTTTATCTGCTTGAATGAGCGGGCCTATCCGCCATATGGTGATTGGGATGGCTCTCACGATAGCACCCGAGCAGGTACTGCAACGAAAGCATATGATTGCGTCGTTGTACTGGTAGAATATTTGCATCCTCATGTAGATGGTCACTAGAGGCATGAGGAGGCACCCTGTTGTTGTTCTCTGGGCGGCATTCGAAAGTGTAAATATATACATACCGCAACTGTGTTTGTTTCCTCCGCTCTCCATTTAATCCAAGCTGTATTGTTCTTGCTTCATCTGCTAAAGGCGTTTTTATATTGTCTTCCCATTTCCAGTTAAGATTTCGAAATGTTCTCCAACAGCACTCCATTAACAAATGTTCTTCTCATAAATTACCGCAAAAATATTCGCAAATTATTCTATAAAAAATTTTTGGAAATGTTAACACGCTTTTCTGTTTTTGGAAGAAATTGTAGGGATGTACAATCTGACTTATGTACTTATGAACTCCGTTTGAACTGCATCCGGATGCTATTAAAATGTGTGAAATGGATGTCAATCGTTGGATTGCATTCGAATGCGGTTAAAATGTAAGGTATTGGAGTGCATTTTTCATGTAAGATGCAGGTAAGAAATTGATGTCATTCGTTGGATCGCATCCGAATAATCAAAAAATGTGGGAATATAGTGCCTTTTCCATGACTCCGTTAGAACTGCATCGAAACATGCCGTGAAAGAAAGAAGCTCTGTTCTTCAAGTTTTGCCACTTTGTACTCGAAAAGCGTTCCTTTATTTCTGACACCATACAATTCATATGTGAGCATTTTACAACTTTAAAGGAACAGACCAATAGTCTACACTGCACTACTTCCAATTAATTTTGCTGGGTATTTTTTACATATGTTTGAAAAGAGGACTGTTCAGTTTTGCTAAACTATTACTTTCAAACACTGACATATGTAAATAAAATTGACGGTGTTCAACGTAATTTTGATGGCAACGTTGAATACAAAACCAGCGACATTTAGCCTTAAAATTCTCACATTATTATTGGAAAAATTATTTATCAGAAACTTGAAGATAGGGACGAGCAGGCCAAAATTATGCCCAGCAAAATGTTTGCAAATTAGATATTGTTAAAATATTAAGAAGAAAATGCATCTAACATAACTTTTTTGTGGACTGTTTCAAAGAAAAGAAGATAGAGTCTTTTCGTTTATGAAAGTACTAAAGGCCTGGGTACATAAGCTGCCTCGCCTGGTTGCCTTGCTTTCCTGCTTCATTTAATAATAAAAAAATAAAATAAAAGAATAAAGAAGGCCGAGGAAATTTCGAACTAGAGTGCCCTTTTCTTTTTTATTCTTTTATCAGAAGCAAGCAAGAGCTGCGTTCCTTTACTTACCTGAGGTTACCATTTTAACCATTTGTTACCATTTCTAACCTGCAAAGCGTTCCTTAACCCCGAAAAGTGGCAAAACTGGAAGCAATTTTTAAGAGAGTGAGAGGGGAGAGAGAGCGAAAATGGCTTTCTCTTCTACCACAGGCTACCAGCAAAATTTCTGCAGGTAGAAAATGGCAGAACTGATTTTTCGACTTTTGTTTGACGATTGACCGAAGAAAAAGTCGAACACTGACAACACTAAATTAAAAACTGTGAAATAAAAGACGAAAATTGATTTTTTTATGTTTTTTTCTGACATTGCTGCCGGATCTACCATTTTTCCGTTCGTTTACTTTTCTGGTAAAAATGTTCATGAGAGCAATTTTGAACAATTTTGACACTTTTCTCTTTTACCACTCTTACCATTAAAAAAGTAAAGGAACAAAGCTAAGGTAAGCAGGCGAGGCGGCTTATGTACCCAGGCCTTATGTTCTTTCTCTACGTTAAGACTGGAGCAGAATATCTTAACTTTTATCATCAGTTAAGATATATTGCTCCAGTCTTAACGTAGAGAAAGAACTTAAGGCCTGGGTACGTAAGCCGCACTTTATTCAGACAATTTTCTGCGTGTAAAGTCCATTGAGAGTCCAAAGTACCAAGTTCAGAAGGAAAATGTAGTAAAACCGTTTAAAAGAGCTCACATAGGACGTCATCGTTGTTCTTTCCAAAACATGGACCATTATTTACAATTTTCCGAATAAAGATTTTGTATCCTCTGACAAGACACCAATTAAATTACAACACTACCGGTAATGGGGGCTAAACTAGAGCTGGCAAACTATTGATAGTCAGACAATCGTTTTGATCGCTCTAGTATAGCTTTGATTATGTCGGACTACAAAACAATTATTTTTAAAATAATTCGCGGCAGAAAATACGAAAAAACATGTTTAGGTGACTGACGTAATCATTGTTCTACGACAGAATGAATTACAACTTTGCTCAAATAATCGGTTGCTTGCTAGTGTCGCCGTTCAGTTTTGTCATTCATCATGCAACCACAAAATATTTTGTGGTTGTTGGGCAGTTATCGATAATTGCGAAAAATTGGCATTCGAAACTGACAATGTGTATAGTAGTATCGATTGTTTTTTAAAAATTCAATATCGATAGAAAGTTTTGATTGTTTGACTGTCGATTTTTGTCAGTTTGACTGTCGATTTTTCGGAAATATCAATAAATATCAAACTGTCCAGCAACCACAAACTATTTTCTGGTTGCCTGATGACTGACAAAAATTACCGGCCATACTGGCAAGCAACCGATTATTTGAGCAAAACTGACAGTCAAAACTGATCGTGTGTACCCCAATTTAGAGATACGTAAAATCGATTTCGGTTAATCGATTAATAGCCGTAAATTTTCTAAAAGTCGTAGTCGACTTTTGACTGTGCAAATACCGGATAATCGATTATCCTTAATCGACTTTCGAAAGACGGAGTCAACTATAGGTGTGTTCGTTTACTCAACAGTTTGTGCAAATTTGAAACTTCTTGTAATCGGCTAAGGTCTTTTGCATTGTACTGTGGAGTAAACGAACAACATCCAGAATCACGCGTGATTCGTGTCACGTGTCACGTGTTAATGTTATTTTTGTTTAGTACTGTTTGGTATTTTATCATGGAAAAGCTTACGCCTCTACAACGTTTACAAATCGGTCAACTTTATTAACAAACATTCGCGTTATGTGGGGAGTGTGTTTTGAGCCTAATTTTGTTCACTGATGAAGCACATTTCTGTATTTTCTGGTTTTATAGGTATGTAAAAAAGCAAAATTGCCACATTTTGGAAGAAGAGCAACTTAAAGAGATTCAAGAGCTGCCACTCCATCCAGAAAAAATAACGGTTTGTGGGTCGGTGGAATCGTCGAACCCTATATCTTCAAAATGATGCCGGTTAGGAATTCATCATCAATTGCGACCGTTATTGCGCAGTGACTATTTGATGTCTGAAATAATCTCGGCGACATTTGGTTTCAACAAAACGGCGCCGCTTCCCACACATCGCATCAATCAATGGATTTATTGAAAGAACACTTCGGTGAGCACGTTTTGGACCAGTCGATTGACCACCAAGATCGTAACATATTCGATTATAATCGATTTTCGGCGGTTAACAAATAACCGACAGTTGACTTTTAGAATACTTTTAAACAAACGACTAACCGTAAATCGAGTTATACTCGTAAGTTGTTTACGAAAGCCCGATTTTGCATTTTACTACGTAATAGGTCAATTAGATATGAGTTCATTAGCTGGATTTAGCGCATTATTAGGGTTTATTTGCTAAATCCGGATATAATCTACAAGATTTCCCTGCAAAAAAAATCCTCGAATGGATTTCTTTTAAGTCCGGCATAAATCTTCGTACACAACACTGGTTTTTGCTAGAAAATATAAAAAGTTGCAAGCTGGCACAAGAAACAAGGTAGAAGCATGGATGAATTGCTACAACAAAAATAATTTAATATGTCAAAATTTGTAAACAATTCGAAAAAATGAAATTTGCTTTGTTGATTTTAATCAACCAAGACCATGGCACAATTTCCCGGGTAGTGGCATCGTAAAATTTTGAATATGTTATGTCAAAACTTTCTTTATGTTGTTGGGGAAATTACAACAAAAATAATTTTTTTATAAAGGGATTTGACTTTTCATATTCGATCAGCTGGTGTGATACCACTACCTGGTAGTTCTGCCATGACCAAGACTAATGTTTACGATGTCTAAACGAAAAGATAATTCATTATTCGCTCATTAGTTAGCATTAGAAGCAAAATGTGCTAATATTTTCAATATTAAACAATACATTTGTAATTTGCCGTAAGTTTTTTAGACGAATTAAATTTACAACAACTTTTTTTGACGTTTCAAATTCGTTCAGATGGGCTTGGTAATTGCGCAATGAACAAAAATCTGCTGACTGCCATTTAAATCCATCAAAGGTATATCTAAATGCAATCGGATTTGTACTGGATTTATTAAATTCAGTTGAGGATTTATGGCTAGTCTCAATGAGCTATATCCTTAAGGGATAGTTTACACTATATGTAAATGTCATATGACATGAAATTTTCCATCGTTATATATTCGCTAATATGTGTAATATTGGAGATTTTCCTTACGCCATTTACTCTGTGCGTCCACACCAGCAAAAATGTAAAAAACTACGTCTTCACATTGCCTCCGTGGGTAAATATGGAATATTTTTATTTCGTGTCATATGACATTGATAGATAGTGTAAACTACCTCTAAGCTGGATAAATGGATAGTTTTTTGCTATTCTATGGGTGATATATGAAAACGTGGACCTATACTGATAATTCTCTTTTATAATATTGTATACCCTACCGAATACCAAATTTTAAACTTTTCGGATTGATAATGACTCTAAAACCTTCAAAATACTGAAAATCGAGACGTATCGTTCTATGGGGTATATTTCAATACGAATATATATACTTAATAGGTTTTTGGACGAATATTTCGATGTGTTACAAACGGTATGACAAAATTAATTAGACCCTCCAAATTATGGTGAAAACTGGATTGGAAAATTTATTTGGTCCAGCTATCGGAAAACTTCGTCGCACAGTGAAACATCCGAAAACGGAGTAATAGTAAATGGAATCACCAGTTTAAAAACTATTCGATGTACGTGGTTGACACCAGAAAAATTGTCGGCTTACTCAAGAGAAAAAAAAATACGCCTCCCATCAAGGAGCGAAAAAAGTACAATCTGCAATCAAAATAAACAACTACAACATCTTACGCAAATGATTGTTGGAGTTATCATGGCCACTATCACTTTCGATGGCGGCTGTAAGTGTTTAAAGAAATTTAGAGTAATTATCTCGAATTAGTAAAAAGCGTTCGACCGGGATGAACTTTTTATACCCTCCATCATTATATATTCTTAACTTATATGGAATAAGTACTTATCTTTCTCTTACGAAAGTACCAATGCCCAAAATTTAAGGTGGAGAAGTTTTTTGACCACTACCAAATGTCATCCAACTACCTTAAATCGGGTGGTAACGTTTTATCCACACTTTTGGTTTAGACGTTTGTTGACCACTGGGATCCTTTTTTGCCGAAAAATTAGATACCAGAAATTGGGTTGTACGGTTATATGGGGGCTACAGTTTTTGACGGAGACATTTAATGATCACTTTGAACTTTGGTCAGAAAATTTAGGTAAAAGTAGAGATACATAGGTAAACCGACATTCGATTAATCGACTTTTTGCAGTCAAAAGTCTTAAGCGGGGTACACACGATCAGTTTTGACTGTCGATTTTTCGCAATTATCGATAACTGTCCAACTGTCAAGCAACCACCAAATATTTTGTGGTTGCCTGATGACTGACAAAAATGAACGGCCACACTACCAAGCAACAGATTATTTGAGCAAAACTGACAGTCAAAACTGATCGTGTGTACCCCACTTTAACATCGCAGTCGACTTTTGTCTGGAGGGAAAATCGGATAATCGATTACACCTTTTACTGGACAAATTTTCCCAGCAAAAATTTGTAAGTTCCCAGTCACAGAACTCTCCAAAAATATCTCCCAACTCGCTCTCTTTTACTGAACTATTTTGTTATTGAACAGAATTCAGTAAAAATTTGTACAAATTATTGGGTTGTTGTACAGAACTATTGTTGACTTGGCGGTTTTACAGTTTCAAAAGAAAACTCGAAAATCGATGAATATCGTTTTTAATTGATTTTCTGTGGTTATGAAAAAGTCGAGTTTTAAAGCAACCGAAAAATAGCATTTTTAGTTTTAGACCAAAATCGAAGAGTCAAAAATCGGTAGATTTGGAATCCTGAAATTTGAATTTAAGGTTACTTTGGAGTGTAGGTTTGAGATATGGAGGTAGTTTTGGAAATTCCTACTTATGTGTACGAAAAATACTAAATGGTACTAAATTTGGTACATATTTGATTTAGGTGAAAGGATAGCGCTGTAATCCTCCAATTTGGAATTAATATTACTGTTGGAATGTATCATTGAGGTAGGTTTGAAAGTACTAAATGGTACTAAATTAAGATTTTGGGCTGGAATCTGAAATTTGAAGTTAAAATTACTGTTGAAGTGTAAGATTGAGGTAGTTTAAAAATTTGTACTTATGGGTGCGAAGAGTACTAAATGGTACAATTTAGTATTGGGCGAAAGGATCGAGCTGGAATCTTGTGAATTAGGATTATCGTTATTGAAGTCAGTGTAGGATTGAGATATGTATGTGATTGTCGAAATAAGTATATTAAATATGCGAAAATTTCTAAATGGTACTCAATTTGTTATTGGGTGTAGGGATAGAGCTGGAATTTGTATTTTCTGGAGTCACGGTGAGTGTTAGTGTGTAGCGTTGGTATAAGGAGATGCTTTAAGAAATTCGTTCCAAAAATAGATGAAAAGTACTAAATCGTTCTAAATTTGGAATCGGGTGTAGGGGTTAGCTGGAATTTCAAAATATTAGGAGGTGGTTTCGGATATTTGTACTTATGTATATATGTATATATAAAGTACTTAATAGAACCATAATTGGTTTTTGGGGGAACAGATAGAGCTGGAAATGAGAATCGCTGTTGGTATATAGGGTTGCTGAAATTCTAAAATTTGTTCTCAGAGTCACTGTTGATGTGTGGGGTCAATAAATAGAGATGACTTTGGAAATACGTACTATGAAAGCTACAAAATGGTACAAAATTTGGTACAATTTGTTTCTGTGTAAAGGGGTTAGCTGGAATTTTGAAATATTAGGAAGTGGTTTCGGATATTTGTGTATATAATTGTTCCACAAACATCCCAGACGGGACAGGGGAGACTTCTCTCATATCAATGAGTGCACCCCGATTCATATAAGCTCAATGTTATGGGACCTACTGTTTATCGCCGAGTCCGAACGGCGTTCTTACGACACCACTTTATAGAGAAGTTTTACATGGCTATTTTGCCACCGTTGAAAATTTTGATGTTGCCTGGCCGGGGAATCGAACCCACGACCTTCTGCGTGCAAGGCGGGTGTGCATACCATTGCACCACAGTGGCACCCTTCGGATATTTGTACTTATGTATTTATGTATAAAGTACTAAATAGTACTATAATTGGTTTTGGGGGAACAGATAGAGCTGGAAATGAGAATCATTGTTGGTATATAGGGTTGATATAAGAAGGTAATTTTTTGAGAGTTATACCCATATGTACGAAAAGTACTAAATTTACCATTTACCATGTACCATTTTTGTATTGCATAAACGATAAGATAAGGAGTTTTTTGGAATGCGTGGATTGAAATAGTAAGTACGAAAATGCTATATGGTACTAAAGTTGGTCTTTGGTGTTTGAATAAAGCTGTACGAAATAGTACTAAACATTAGAGCACTCACATAGAATGAACTGGTAAATCCAGCGCTCTCAAATTTGTTATGAAGATCACTGTTGGGACTAGATCGGAATGGTTATGATCAGGGCTAAAGCTGTAGAATTTGTGATAAGACCCTGGGTTTTGGTCGGTTTCTGTACCATTGGCTTTATATGAACGGGAAGACGGTTTCTATCATTTAAACAAAATTTTTACTTTATACTGAATGTTCTAGTAAGTTTATTGGGAAACGAAGACCTAGGAAACATATTTTTACAAGAATGTTTTACCTAACTAACTAGAAACAAATATCCAACAAAATTTTCATTGTTCGCCATTTTCATATAAAATATTATATGTTTTATATCCTTTCGCATATGAAGTAGCGGGTACTTTGTAGACAAATGGCCATCGCTACATCGACTTAGAATTTTATGGTGATCAGCAATATTCATTAATATAATACGAAATATGTCGACGACATATTTTGCATTATAAAAAACGACGAAATAGATAATACACTTAAAGCATTAAACGCGTACAATACGCAACTAAAGTTCACAATGGAATGTGAAATTGACAATCACTTACCGTAGGCAAGGTAACTCCTGGTTATTAGATTGGTATCAAAAGCTTACCGCGTCGGGACGCCTCATCAATTACTACTCAAAACATCCTCGTCGCATCAAAATCAATACCGCAACAAACTTCATTCGTCAAGTCTTTCAAATTAGCGACAAAAAGTTCCATTCAAAAAACAAAAATGACGTCAGAAGAATCCTGAAGATGAACGATTTCCCCATCAAAACTATAAATCAACTGCTGAAACCTGCAAAGTTTAGCAACATTCAAAATACAGAACCAAAACAAGAAAAAACATATAAATGGTCCACATACGTCCCAGGCTTTTCTGAGCATTTCTCTAAATCAAACCTTTACAATTCGGACCAATATCAACTAGCTCTAAAGAACTATAACACCAATAACAATTTCTTCAGCCGGACAAAATCAAAAATTCCTATTTACGACAAATCAAATGTTGTTTATAAAATCAGCTGTAATGGTGACGAGTCCAACATATGCCACAAGGCCTATGTTGATACTACAAAAAGCAGAACTTTTGTATGAAAATTGGTAAAGTTGTTAGTGAAATGACTATATCTTTATTCGTGAAAACTATGTTAAACCGATGTAAGTTATATTTAGAAGAGGAACGCTTGACTTTCCATTGATGCTAATTATGTTGATATTCGTTGTCAGATAACAGGGTTACAGCCTAGTACATGCTGGGATCCCTCAGTTTTAATTGTGGGTAGTGTAACCTTAATTACGCTAGAGATCGCAGTTACAGTTCAATACTGACAAATGTTTGCACCAGGTAATAGTTTTGGTCAAGGATAGTGCCAATAATTGCTATTCGGATAGTATTTAGCGTGTAAAATTCTGGGGCATATTCGGACAACTTACGAAAACTAAACTTAAAAATCAACTTTTGACCTCTCGGTTGATGCAAATTTTGACCTCTCGATTGATGCAATGTAGCAGTTAGATAAAGGTAGTACTGTCTAACATTACGGTGCGACTGAACCAACTTTATATGGAAGTGCTTACACCATGGAAGTTTTTGCAGATTCTGAAAGTGCTATTTACATATATGAGCAAAATCCAAAAACCAGAAAAAAATCGGCGGAGGGATTTTCAAATAAATAGCGGTAAAAGTTCACATTTTTAGAGTTATTTTGGTTTTCAGGATTTTACATGGAAACACCAAGCCCTATTGAATTTTCACGGCTACAACATTTTCTTTAGTCGCACTTCATTAGGACGTGCGATTTCCATGCAAAATCCTGAAAACCTAAAAAAACAGAAATGTCGCCTTTGACCCCGATTTATTTCAAAATCCCTTCGTCGATTTTTTTGAATTTTCTCATCTATGAACATTGTAGATTCAGAATCTGCTA
The DNA here is from genome assembly GCF_047663935.1 of Musca autumnalis. Classification (NCBI taxonomy): domain Eukaryota; kingdom Metazoa; phylum Arthropoda; class Insecta; order Diptera; family Muscidae; genus Musca; species Musca autumnalis. The sequence goes on along the minus strand of NW_027411977.1, from coordinate 97,542,748 downwards.
AAACTTACCAGGTGTGAGCGCCTTAAAGTTAGCTAAGGCACACCGTGCATGACATTGTTTTGTAAGGAGCCGTCCCAATTTCAACTTCAATATCTCAAAAGTCGTGAAGCTTAATCTTGTAATTTTCAAAACTACAACATTTGTTCTGATCCCATTTCAATACGACTTGCGGCATCCAATCAAAATCGTGGAAACCTAAAAAAACCTATTAATGTGAAATTTGATGGCGATTAATTTAAAAAGCGCTTCGTCGAGTTTTTGTTTTTATACCCTCAGCATTTACGCTACCATAAGGGCAAAATGTGCCTCATCGAAATAATGGTTTTAGATCCCAAGTGTGTTTGGACGAAATGTGTTTCAGACAATTTGGAGTCGATTTAGCAGGCTGGCTGGTGCGCACGATAACTCACGAACGGATGAACAGATTTGGTCCAAAATTTGGCTTTCGCAATATTTTGTCCAACCTTAGTTTAAGTTCGAAGATGGGTTATATACGTCCACTCCCTCCGGTACCTCCCCCACAAAAGTTCGGAAATGTTAGGAAAATTTGTGCGCACTATAACTCTTGAAGGGAGTAACCGATTAGGTCCATACTTTGCACATCGTGAAATTTCTACCAGACTTAGATAAGGCTCTAGTATGGACTCATTCGGTCCACTCCTTCAGGTATCTCCCACACAAAATTTCGGAAAAGTTCAAATTAGGACCTGTTCGCGAATCTCTTTGATTTTTCTTGTAGCAACTTGTATTCACTGCCCGCTTACGACAGTACATGCCTCATTAGGGGCAAGTCCATACTTCCTAAGAAAATAGCCTGAAAGATGCAAACAAACCCCTACGACACCGTGTGTAGTGGTTGGAGCGCAAGACAACTCTCGAACGGCACAACCGATTTGGTCCAAAATTTGGCCTTCGTAATATTTTGTCCAAACATAGCTTAAATACGAACATAAGCCATATCGGTCCATTCCGTCAGGTACCTCCCCCACAAAAATTCAAAAATGTTCGGAAAAATTTTTGGACGATAACTCTTGAATGGAGTGACCGATTTGGTCCATACTTTACACATCCTAATTTATCTACCAGATATAGATCAGGTTCGAATATGGACTACGTTTGTCCACTCCTTCGGGTACCTATCACACAAAATTACGGATAAATTCACTTTAAGACCTGTTCTCGAATCACTTTGATTGTTTTGAAGCAACTTGCATTCGCTGTCTCAATTACGACGGTAAAAGTTTTTTCAGGGGCAAGTCCATACTTCTTGAGAAAACAGCCCGAAAGGTGTAAAAAAATACCTATGGCACCATATGTAGTAGCTGGAGAGCACGATAACTCTCGAACTAGCCGATTTGGTCCAACATTTGGCCTTCCTGATATTTTGTAATACTTTCAGTTTGAAGTTAGGCCATACCGGTATACAACTTCCGGTAGTTCCCCCGAATATTTAAAAAATGTCACTGAAATGGCATGCACGATATCTCTTGAACAAATTTGGTCCAAACTTTGGATATTCTGATATTTTGTCCAAATTTAGTTTAACTTTTATAATGGAGGTACGTTAGGGTACCTCCCCCACAAAAGTTCAACATGTGTGTCTATGTGCAGTTTAAGGTCTGTTAGAAGGTCCTTTGGAAATGTATGCCGATGTTGTTCGTTTTTGTCCTGCTTCCAACGGTATTATGTTTTCCGTGGACAAGTCCATGCTTCCTGGCATACTGGTCCATAAGTTATACGATGACCGACTCAAGTGACTAGTGGGCGCGATATCTATCGAAAAGATATATAATACGATCCACTTCCATAATGGACTATGTCGGTCCATTCTTTTGAGTACCTCCTCTGCAACACTTTTGAACTTTAATCCTTATCCATATTTTCGTCGGCAAGTTGAAATGTCCAAAAAAAGGCCACAAAATAATGAAAATACCATAAGTACATTCGATCTGACGGTAGATGAATTTTTAAATTCACATAGGATGAGGGTATATCTCTGTCGGCAAAGCAGACTGATACTTTTTTTACTTGTTTTTTTTTTCTCATCTATGAACATTGTAGTTTCAGAATCCTTCAGCAGCTTCCATTAAAAGTTGGTTCAGACGGACCGTTACATATAAATGTGTTCCCCTTATAGTATTGGTTTGCTTATAAAGACCTACGTTTACCTTCCATGCTACAAAATTTCGCAACCATGATAGGAAGGTATTAAAAAACTAGTGCGCAGGGGGTGTAGGGTATCACAGGTCGGCCCTGTCCGACTATAACCCTATTTTATTTTATTTATTATTTTTTTATTAAATAATGCAGTGAACTAAATAAATTAATATATCCTTTGGAATCCTCTGTTCGATATTTATTACTCTAAAGTTCCTTTTAGAGTCCCGAAACCTGAAATATAAATTTAGATCACATAAACAGATCGGACCCGATAATACAAAGAATATTATAAAAAAAAACAGTAAGCAAAGGCTATAGTCGGACAGGGCCGATCATGCGATACCCTACACCACTACCCTGCGAATTAGATTTCAGCAAATCAAAATTCCTTTTGGACAAATAAATTTATTTTAAGGAATAACTTTGTGGAGTCTGCCACCTTAAAAATACCTTTCAGTAATGTTGGCGACATTTCCTGAGTATCTCAGTCATAAAAAACTTCTCTTTTAGGACACGCCGTTCGGACTCGGCGATAAACAGTAGGTCCCATATCATTAGACAGCGGAATCCTATGCAAATGCATATATGGTTAGGAATCTCGTAGAGGTATTGTGATTAAAAACTCGTTTTATAACAAAAACTAGCAAAGTGCCCGCTACTTCGTATGCGGAAAGGATATAAAAAACAAATAAACAATATATAATATGGAAATGCCAAGCACTGAAAATTAACAGCGAGACCAACATTGCACACCAATACTCACACTAAATCAAAAAATACAGATTCCAGCACTGTCCCTGCACCCAATAGTACGATTTTCCAAAACTACCTCAATCCTTCACTTCACCAGTAATCTTAATTCCAAAACAGGATTGCAGTGCTATCGGTGCACTCAAATTCAAATTGTACCATTTGGTACATTTCGTGCCCATAAGTACGAATTTCAAAAACTACCTCCATGTCTCAATCCTATACTCCAACCGTAGTCTTACCAAATTCCACTGTACCAAATTTAGTACCATTTAGTACTTTTCGCGCCCATAAGTACGAATTTCCAAAACTACCTTAATCCTACACTCCAACAGAAATCTCAGTTCCACATTTCAGGATTCTAGGTCTATTCGTTGACCCAAATCCAAATTATACGAAATTTATTGCTTTTCGTATCCCTAAGTGCGAATTTCCAAAACTAACTATATCTTACACCCCAACAGCAAGCTTAATTTTAAATTTCATTATTCCAGCTCTGTTCGTTCACCCAAATCCAAATTTGGTATTTTTTGTACTCATAAATACGAATTTTCAATACTACTTCCATTTTACACTCCAAATGTAGCCTACGAAGTACGAATTTCCAAATTATCTCAATCCCAAACTCTATCCATACATACATACATATGTTCCCACAACATCCCCGAAGGGACAAGGGAGACTTCTCTCATATCAATGAGTGCACGCCGATTCATATTGGCTCAATGATATGGGACCTACTTTTTATTGCCGAGTCCGAACGGCGTGTCATACGACACCACTTTTTAGAGAAGTTTTTCATGGCTTAAATACTCAGGAAATGTCGCCAGCATCACTGAGGGGGAATTTTGCCACCGTTGAAAATTTGATGTTGCTTGGCCTGGGATTCGAACCGCAGACCTTCTGAGTGCAAGGCGGACGTGCTAACCATTGCACCACGGCGCCCCCCCCCCCATACTCTATCCGTTCACCATAAATCCAAATTTAGTTCCACTTAGTACTTTTCATAAACTTAAGTACAAATTTTCAAAGCAACTTCCATTCTACAATCCAACAGTAGCCAGTCTTATACTCCAGCATCAGTTTTTATTTCAAATTTCAGAAATTCAGCTCTATCCGATGACCCAAATCTTAACTGTAACAAATTTATTACTTTTCGTAACCCTTAAGAACGAATTTCCAAATTGTCTCCATACTACAACATCAATCTTAATTCAAAATTTCAGGATTCCAGCTCTATCCCTTCGCCCAAATCGTAATTGTACCAGATTTAGTACCATTTAGTACTTCTCGTACGCATAAGTACGAATTTTCAAAACTACTTCCGTTCTACTCTCCAACAGTAGCCTTAGTTCAAAATTCAGGATTCCAACTCCATCCGTTCGCCCAAGTCGTAGTTGTTCCAAATTTAGTACCATTTAGTACTTTCGTACCCATAAGTACGAATTTTCAAAACAACTTCCATTCTACCCTCCAACTGTAGCCTTAATTCAAAATTTCAGGATTCCAGGTCTATCCGTTCAACCTAAATACAAATTGTACATCATTTAGTAACATTTAGTACTTGCCGTACCCATAAGTACGAATTTTTAAAAACTACTGTCATTCTACTCTCTAACAGCAGCCTTAATTCAAATTTCAGGATTCCAGCTCTATCCGTTCGCCCAAATCACCTCCTTATGTCAACTGTACCTTTTAACCTTGATTCTCACACAAATTTCAACCTTTAACCTTTATCCGTTCACAAATACGAATTGGTTCCAAATTTAGTACACTTTAGTACTTTTCGTACACTTATAGTTCGAATTTCTAAAAACCCTTTTTGCACATCTTTCCTACACTCCATCAGTGACCATCATTCCAAATTTCAAAGTTCTAGCTCTACCGGTTCGCCAAATACAAACGGTACCGTATTTAGTACCTTTTAGTACTTTTCGTACCCTTCCAGTTCGAATTTCCAAAAACCCAGCCTTATCTGACCCCTTCGGACTAAGAGTGATACACTCCCAAAATTTCAGGATTCTAGCTTTAGCCGTTTCGTCTGGGCGTTGATGAATCAATCAGTCAGTCAGTGAATCACTTTACTCTTTTATTAATATAGATAAAGCGAATTAGTCTGGACCTAGTTTTATGCATATTTTGACATATTTGCATAAAATGAACATATGCAAAACAAAAATATCCCACCAAATTCGCTGAAATTTTGTATTAAGTCTTCGTCGGGGGTATAAAACTTTACACCTGAAATTTGTCGGTGTAGGCCCGCGTCGACATATAGCTCCCATAGAACGGTATCGATTTTCGGAATTTTTAAGGTTTTGGCCTCAATATCCCACTCAAATGGCTAAAATGTTGTATTAAGTGTTCGTTGGGGGTATAAAACTTTCGACCTGAAATTTGTCGGTATAGGTCTATGCTTTCATATAGCTCCCATAGAACGACAACTCCCCATTTTCGATATTTTGAAGGTTGTGGCTTTGGTTACAGTTTCTCTATTTTATTGACTTGTCTGAAGAGAATTTTGAACAGAAAAAATGTACACATAAACATTTTAGAAGATATTATTAAAATATTTATTGCGTACAAAAATATGTAAAATACATGAATTTTGCATATGCAAAAAATAATATTTGGAACAATTGGAATTTAATCAGAAGCCAAAAATATGCCCAGTACCACAATTTGACAAAAATAGACGTTGAATAAAATTCTGCTGTCTACATAACATTGAGCTAATATTAATAGGGATGTTTGTGAAACAATTATATTTTATTTCTAATAAATCTATATATATATATAAAAAAGAGTAAAGTGATGACTGACAGATCTACAACGCCCAGACGAAACGGCTGAAGCTAGAATCCCCAAATTTTGTGTGAGGATTAGTCTTGGGGCGAAGGTGCTCGATAAGGCTGGGTTTTTGGAAATTCGTCCTAAAAGGGTACGAAAAGTACTAAAATGTACTAAAAATGGTACCATTTGTGTGGTGGGCCGACTAAGAATAAACGCCCAGACGAAACGGCTGAAGCTAGAATTCCCAAATTTTGGGTGAGGATTAGTCTTGGGGCGAAGGTGCTCGATAAGGCTGGGTTTTTGGAAATTCGTCCTACAAGGGTGCGAAAAGCACAAAAATGTACTAAAATGGTCAAATTTGTGTGGGGGCCGACTAAGAATCAACGCCCAGATGGAACGGCTGAAGCTAGAAGGTGCTCGATAAAGCTGGGTTTTTGGAAATTCGTCCTACAAGGGTGCAAAAAGCACTAAAATGTACTAAATATTTTCAAATTTGTGTGGCTGACCGCCTAATAATCAACGCCCAGACGAAACGGCTGTGAGGGTTAGTTTTGGGGCGAAGGTGCTCGATGAGGCTGGATTTTTGGAAATTCGTCCTGCAAGGGTGCGAAAAGCACTAAAATGTACTAAAAATTGTCAAATTTGTGTGGCTGACCGCCTAATAATCAACGCCCAGACGAAACGGCTGAAGCTAGAAACCTGAAATTTTGTGTGAGTGTTAGTCTTGGGGCGAAGGTGCTCGATAAGGCTGGGTTTTTGGAAATTTGTCCTACAAGGGTGCGAAAAGCACTAAAATGTACTAAAAATGTTAACATTTGTGTGGCTGACTGATTAATAATCAACGCTCAGACGAAACGGCTGAAGCTAGAATCTTGAAAATTTGGGTGAGGGTTAGACTTGTGGCGAAGGTGCCCGATAAGGCTGGGTTTTTGGAAATTTGTCCTAGAAGGGTGCGAAAAGTACTAAAATGTACTAACAATGGTGCTTTTGGTATGGCTGACTGATTAATAATCAACGCTCAGACGAAACGGCTGAAGCTAGAATCTTGAAATTTTGTGTGAGGGTTAATCTTGGGGCGAAGGTGTTCGATAAGGCTGGGTTTTTGGAAATTCGTCCTAGAATGATGCGAAAAGCACTAAAATGTACTAAAAATTGTCTCATTTGTGTGGCTGACCACCTTATAATCAATGCCCAGACGAAACGGATGAAGGTAGAAGCTTGAAATTTTGAGTGTAGGTTGGTGTTGGTATGTAGGCGTGAGATAAGGCTCTGTTTTTGGATATTCGAACTGGGAGGGTACGAAAAGTACTAAATGGTACTAAATATGGTACCCTTTGTATTAGGCAAACGGGAAAAGCTAGAATTCTGAAAATTGGGATAAGGGTCACTGGTGGAGAGTTAGAAAGATGTACCAAAGGGTTTTTGGAATTTCGACCTAGAAGTGTACGAAAAGTACTAAAAGTTATAAAATTTAGTACCAGTTGTATATTTTGAACGGCTATAGCTAGAATCTTGAAATTTGGTATGGAAATAAAGGATGGGAGGTGGTGTTTATGAAAGGAAATTCGTTCTCATGTGTACGAAAAGTACTAAAGTGTACTAAATTTAGTACAATTTGGATTTAAGTGAATGGATAGAGGTGGAATACTGAAATTTTGAATTATTATTACTGTTAGAGTATAGGATTGAGGTAGTTTTGAAAATTTGTACTTATTCGTACGAAAAGTACTAAACGGTCGTGAATTTGGTACAATTCGGATTTGGGTGAATGGATATAGGTGGAATCCTGTAATTTGGAATCAAGATTACTGTTGGACTGTAGGATTGAGTTAATCTTGGAAATTCGTACCTATGGGTACGGAAAATACTAAATTTGGTACAATGGTACTAAATTTGGTACAATTTAAATTTAGGTAAACGGACAGAGCCGGAATCTTGAAATATTGAATTAAGATTTCTATTGGGCTGTAGGATTGAACAAGTTGTGGAAATTTGTACGAAAGTACTAAATGGTACTCAATTTGGATTTGGGTGCACGGATAGAGCTGGAATCCTGAAATCTGGAATTAAGGTTACTGATGGAGTGAAGGATTAAGTTGGTTGTGGAAATTCATACTTATGGGTACGGAAGGTACTAAATATACTAAATTTGGTACAATTTGGATTTGGGTGAACAGATAGAGCTGGAATCCTGAAATTTATAATTAAAGTTACTTATGGGGTGTAAGATTGAGGTAGTTTTGGAATTCGTACTTATGGGTATGGAAAGTACTAAATGGTACTAACTTTGGTATACTTTAGATTTGGGAGAACGAATAGAGCTGGAATCCTGAAATTTGGAATTAAGATTACTGTTGGACTGTAGGATTGAGTTAGTCTTGGAAATTCGTACTTATGTGTACGGAAAGTACTAAATTTGGTACAATTGAAATTTACGTGGACCGATAGAGCTGGAATCGTGAAATTTGGAATTATTTTTACTTATGTAAAAAGTGTAGGATTGAGGTAGTTTCGGATGTTCGTACTTATGGGTATGGAAAGTACTAAATGGTACTAAGTTTTATACATTTTGGATTTGGGTAAACAGATAGAGCTGGAATCCTGAAATTTATAATTAAGATTACTTATGGAGTGTAGGATTGAGGTAGTTTTGGAAATTCGAACTTATGGGTATGGAATGTACTAAATGGCACTTAATTTAGTACAATCTATATTTGGGTGAACGGATAGAGCAGGAATCCTGGAATTTCGAGTTAAGGTTATTGTTGGAGTGTAGGGTTAAGGAAGTTTTGGAAATTCGTACTTATGGGCACGGAATGTACTAAGTGGTACTAAATTGGTACAATTTATATTTGGGTGAACGGAGAGAGCTGGAATCCTGAATTTTAGATTACTGTTGGAGTGTAGGACTGCGATAGTTTGGAAGTTCGTACTTATGGTTACGAAAAGTACTAAATGGTACTTAATTTCGTACAATTTAGTTTTAGGTGGACGGATAGGGTAGTATCCTGAAATTTGGAATTACTGTTGGAGACAGTTATTGAAATTCGTACTTTCATACGAAAAGTATTAATGGTATTATGAATAGAGATGGAATTCGGAAATTTGGTATTATAGACCCTCTTGATGTGTAGGGTTGAGATATGGATGTGGTTGTGGTTGTGGATATACTTACAAAATTACAAAATGGCACAGAATTTGGTTCAAACTGTTATTGTGTAAATTAGTAGAGTTGAAATTGTGAAATTCGATATTATGTGTACGTACTTATGTATACGAAAAATACTAAATTGCGGTTGGGATTATGTTTTGGATAAAGGCAGTAGTTTTTTAACTTATACATATTATAGGTACTGAATTTGGTACCAGTTTGGCGTTGAAGGGATAAAGTGGAATTTCGAATTGTTGTTGAGGGATGGTGTTGGTGTTTAGATAAGATTTTTTTTAAATGCATACAAATTCTGAAATTAGGCTTAGGGCGGGCTGACTTATTGAGAAATACACAATGGTATTAAATTTGACTTTGGTGTAGCAATGAAGCTGGAATAATATAATTAGTGTGTGAAAAGTACAAAATTGCAATCAATTTGGTATTGGGCTAAGGAATAGGTATATCGTCTGCTCCGTCGGAAAAGGTCGTAAGTCCCCTCAATAAATTTTTCAGGAGGAAGAAAAAACATTCCAGCGCTTTCTGTATTAAAGATTTTATTATGGTGGTAATGACAGCATTTTTCGTTTATTTATTCCGCTTCAATACCTGTACTTTGTTTGATAAAATTCCGTCGCGTTTGGGAGATAATTGGTTGTCTTTGGACTTACGACCTTTTCCTTGTACAGTTTTATATTTTTGTAGGGACTTACGACCTTTTCCTACCATTTACGGACGTTTTTAAAATAAAATATTTATACTTTACAAAACAGTGTGGAAAGGGTATTATAAGTTTGTTTTGGCCAATAACGCGAAGTATTCATCGTAGACCTCCTCCCCTTGCCATTTTTTCATATCTTGACGAGATAAAGCGATTTAGCTATGTGTGTCCGTCCATCCATTAACAATTGTAATAAAACTCCAGGCCTCAATTTTGCACCGATCGTCACGAAATTTTGTGGAGAGGTCGGGTTCCGACCAGAAGTGATCCCATTAGATGTTGGTTATGATCGAAAGGTGTGAAATGGACCAAACCCACAATTTTTACTCGACTTTGTAGTTGTCCTGTAGATCGCAGTAATATTCCGATCGGAGCGAAATTTTAAGAATGATTTGAGTTTAAGACAAAGAATAAGCTTGCAATTTAACATGGTGATGAAATAATTATTTGCGGGTTTAATGGACCAAAACTTTTGTGTGAAATCTTGAAACACAATGTGTGTATGTTTGTATGTTCCGCATAGACTCAAAAACGACTGAACCGATTTTTTGAAAATTTGTACATTCACAAGGCACAACCGAGGTGAAAATAGGCTTTATATTTTTTGAATATTGGAGGGGGCGGTGGCTGGCCCTATTTTTTAAAATACACTTGTTTTGCAAAAGTTATGAAAGTATCGGTCAGAAAATTAATTTGCGAGACAACGGTTGTAGAATCTCCGACCCTAAGTACTTATTCCATGTAATTCTCAGATTATGCACAAGGATGTCCTTTGGTGGAAGTAGGCTATATATTTTGTTGAATTTCGGAGGAGCGGGTTACACCTGTGCCCTATATTTTAAATGCGCTATATATAAAACTTACCAACCATTCCGTTTCCCCAATCCTGGGTACATATTTTAGCAATAAGACCCGACCAGAGTAAAATTCTAAGTAGGTTTAACAATGACCGTCTGTCCGTCTTTTGAAATTAAGATACAGCTAGCAATTTTTAAGATAGATCTTCGCGATTTGGTATAGAAGTTTCTATTACTTCTAGGATGTTTGGTATTAACGCCTTCATATAGCCCCCATAGGACGGTACCTCCCGATTTCCGGTATTTTGAAGGTGTGGCCTCAATATTCCTCCGAAATGGCTGAAATTTGGTATTTGTTCTTCGTTTACGGTATAAAACTTTCTCCCATAAATTTGTCTATATAGGTCCACGCCTTCATATAGCCCCGTAGAACCCAACCTCCCGAATTTCGGTATATTGAAGGTTAGCCACATTGTTTTACCGAAAGTGCGAATAAGTGAAAGAAAACTAATTGAAGTAAAATTCAATACAACTCATGGTGGAGGGTATAACAAGTTCGGTCTGGCCGAATTTAAGGACGTTCTTACTTGTTATTGATATTCACTTGCATATCCCAACTAATTTGCGATGCAAAAAAAATTTAATTGACATAAGAAAAGGTTACATAAACTGTTTCAAGGGCCAGCAACGTGGATCGGTTCGGCTAATGTTTAATATAAAACATGACACGTTGTACTTCCAAATTCGTACTGCTCTTTATTAGCAAAAACCATGATGTCTTCTTAGTTTAATAACATTTCAATCAATTATTATTATACCCTCAGCCTTTAGGCTAAGGAGGGTATATACACTTTGATACGATGAAAATGTGCCTCATCGAAATAGTGGTTTTAGACCCCAAGTATGTTTGGACAAAATGGGTTTCAGACAATTTGGAGTCGATCTAGCCATGTCCGTCCGTCTGTCTGTCTGTCTGCTGGCTGGAGCGCACGATAACTCTCGAACGGATGAACCGATTCGGTTCAAATTTTGGCTTTAGTAATATTTTGCCCAAACTTAGTTTAAGTTCGAAGATCAGCTACATCGGTCCACTCCTTCCTGTACCTCCCCCACAAAAGTTCGCAAATGTTAGGAAAGTTTGTGCGCACGATAACTCTTAAAGGGAGTTACCGATTTGGTCCATACTCTGGTCCATACTCCATGTCTAGCGTAAACTTTCTACCAGAGTAATGTGAAGTTCCAATATGGTTTCAATAGGTCCACTCCTTCGGGTACCTCCCACACAAAACTTCGGAAAAGTTCAGTTTAGGGTCATCTCTTGATTTTTGTTTTAGCAACTTGTATTCACTGCCCTCCATACGACGGTACAAGTTTCATCAGGGGCAAGTCCATACTTCCTGAGAAAATAGCATGAAAGTTGCAAAGAACCCCTATGACACCCTGTGAGGTGGTTGGAGCGCAAGATAACTCTCGAACGGATCTGCCGATTCGTACCAAAATATGGCCTTAGTAATATTTTGTTCAAACATAGTTGAAGTTTGAAGATAAGCAATATCGGTCCACTCCATCAGGTACCTCCCCACAAAAGTTCAAAAATGTTCGGAAAATTTGTTCGTACGGTAACTCTTGAAGGGAGTGGCCGAATTGGTCTATACTTTACACCTCCTATTATATCTACCAGATATAGATCAGGTTCAAATATGGTCTATGCTTGTCCACTCCATCCGGTACCTCCCACACAAAATTTCGGATAAGTTCACTTTAAGACCTTATATCGACTAACTTTGATTTTTGTTGAAGCAACTTGCATTCGCTGCCTCAATTACGATATTAAAAGTTTTTTTAGGGGCAAGTCCATATTTATTGAGCAAACAGCCCGAAGAGTGTAAAAAGCCCCTATGACACCATATGTTGTGGCTAGAGACCCAGTTCCATAACGGTGAATGTCGATCCATTCCTTCTAGTGTCTCCTCCGCAAAACTTTTGATCTTTAATCCTAATCAACATTTTTGTCGGTTCAAACTCCCAAATTTTTTAAAACCCCCTAAATACGTACGTATTTTGGGAAAAAATGTTTCAATATACACATGCTGAGGATATACCTCTGTCGGCAAAGCCGACTGATACTTTTTTACTTGTTTTAGAAACATTTAATAACATGAACATTGCACTTACACGTCCGTTAGAAGGTATTACTTTATTGAATTCAGAATACAAACTTATTTCTTTATGTGAATAAATGTCCCTAGAGAAACCACAAATTACCAGTTGGTAAAGTTAAGTAAGATATACGACAGTAAAAATTGTGATTTTTTTACAAATATATGAGGTATTTGAACACATACAGCATCCCAAATTGTATCCATGAAAGGGCCAGAAGTCCATCTTTCATAATCAGTTCGCTTATAGGGAAAATAGATTTCAAATGTAAATTTTCGTTGCAATATAGAAATTATGACATTTTTGTTCAAAAGTTTAGTCCACATGCTCCGCCAAATATCATCCAATTATCATCCAAAGGTGTAGGCTAGTTCTTCACATTGTACCCCAGCCCTGGATGACGTTAAACATTATATCTGAACTACATTAGCTGTAGTATTCCTTTAAAGTATACATTTTCCTGTGGACTTACGACCTTTCGTACTCAAATTTGTACGTTTTGTGGACTTACGACCTTTTCCGGCAAGGGCAAAACATATAGAAAAACGCGACATACTACCATTTTCTTTGTATCATACGACGTGTTTTGACTTGTACTATCATCCTGTAACAAAAACGCGATTTCCAAAAAAAGTGGACTTACGACCTTTTCCGACGGAGCAGACGATATTATCTATTTGACAGGTTCATTTTTAGAAGTGGTCGTACAATAAATGTACTAGGAGTATTAAGTAATACTAAATATTGAAGCACTGGTATTGGGTGAATCGATAATTGAAATTTGTTGTGAGGATCACTGTTGAGATTGGATCAGAATGTTTATTAAAATCCACCTTTAAATGTATGAAAGGTTTCCACATGTAATACTATTGCCATTGGGTGAACAAGTAGAGCTAAAACTGTAACAAGCTAATGAGCTAAGGTTCTGGATTCTAAAAATTGTACTGAATAATGTTATATTGTTTCTATGTTAACACGAATTCGGTTTCTAAATAATGTAATAATAGTTTCACAAACATCCCAGACGGGACAAGGGAGACTTCTCTCATATCAATGAGTGCACCCCGATTCATATTAGATCAATGATATGGGACGTACTGATTATCGCCGAGTCCGAACGGCGTGCCTTACGACACCATTTGTAGAGAAGTTTTACATGACTGAAATACTCAGTAAATGTCGCCAACATTACTGAGGGGTATTTTGCAACCGTCGAAAATTTGATGTTGCCTGACCGGGGAATCGATCGGTTTTCTGCATTTTGATATCACAAATTCCAAAATTCGGACTGAAATTGAAAATGTAGGTCGCTGTTGAAGTGTAGAGGTCTTTTTTTTGAGATTCGAACAAAACATGTACGAACAGTACTTGAAAGAAATTAAATATCAATTTAAATAGCTATAAGTACATAAAAATGTTCAGTGTTCACCATATTAAATGTTTATTTGAATATTATTTCTTTTCCGCATACGAAGTAGCGGGCATTTTGCTAGTGTTCTTATATTGGAAAAATGGACGTTGTTTAACCCCTTCTGCTACATCTTTAATTTTTGGACAATTGGACAAGAAATACGCTAGGGATAAACCAATTTGCAAAAACTGGGAAATTCATGACTATTGAGCTGTAATTGCGACCTCTAGTGTGCTGATTGCACTACAACCAAAAAACTGGATCTATTAAAATTTTGAAGATTTTCACACTAAAGTTATGGTCCATTTAACCCTCCGACCATCATCCGATCACCATCTCAAGCATCTTTTTTGTCATATACTGTTACCTTCTTCAAATTTTCTAGGCGATCGGGCTATTATTGCGACCAACAGAGCGGCTACAAAATCGGATAAAAATTATGTTTTTGGTCCATTTCACCCGCTAAATATTTCACGATCATCACCAATAAGAATAGGTGTCTATTCTGCTCAGAACCCGACCTCCATGCAAAATATCGTGACTATCGGTCCATAATTACGGCCTGGAGTTTGATTAAAATTAATAATGGACAGACGGGCACACGGACGGACGGACACACATCTCAAAATCGCTTTATCTCGCAGAGATATGAAGATTGGTATACCACATTGGGGGTCTCCGACGAATATTTCGCTGTGTTACATGAATTTTTTCCAAAACAAACTTATAATACCCTTTCCACATAGTGGTGTATGGTAAAATTACTAGTTATACCTGACTATGTATACGTTTAGTGGCGGTATCAAGCCAAAACACCTTCTATGCAGCACTACTGGTGTGTATATGGTGGGATTTCGAAATGGTACATGCCCAGTTAGTTTTTAAATTTGATAAATATCTATACCTCATGCTTCCAGCACAAAATTATATTATGTAATTTAAATATTGACTTAAGTCGACGAAAAGTACTCGGATTTACTATTCCATTAACAATTCCAAAAATTTACTATGAATATATAATTTTTCTTGGAAGTTTATGTTTCCCCAAAATTTGCATATATTCGTATACTGATATCAAGATCTGCTGTCTAATTCGTATGATTATTTGATCATCCATTGCAGTAGTTGTAGCTGTTCATTCACCTCCTTCCATTCTTATCCAGCTCAATTTTGGATAATTACTGCTCCTTTACAGTAGTATCGCGATAATTCGTACCTCGATAAATCGAAAATCATGACAATTCGTATAAGCTGTCGGTCCCTTGAAGCCATTTCCTTCGAATTTTAACCCGGCTAATTCGAATTTTTCTATAATTCGTATAAAATGGCCGGTCCCTTGGATTACGAATTATCGAGATTCTACTGTATTTATATCAGGACAGCGTTGGGTCAGTTATTTAAAAAAAAAAAACATTTTTATATATTGTCTGCTCCGTCGGAAAAGGTCGTAAGTCCACTTTTTTGGGAAATCGCGTTTTTGTTACAGGATGATAGTACAATTCAAAACACGTCGTATGCTACAAAGAAAATGGTAGTATGTCGCGTTTTTCTATATGTTTTTCCCTTGTCGGAAAAGGTCGTAAGTCCACAAAACGTACAAATTTGAGAATGAAAAGGTCGTAAGTCCACAGGAAAATGTATACTTTAAAAGAATACTACAGCTAATGTAGTTCAGATATAATGTTTAACGTCATCCATGGTTGGGGTACAATGTAAAGAACTAGCCCACACCTTTGGATGATAATCGGATGATATTTGGCGGAGCCTGTGGACCAAACTTTTGAACAAAAATGTGATTATTTCTATATTGCAACGAAAACTTACATTTGAAATCTATTTTCCCCTATAAGCGAACTGATTATGAAGGATGGACTTCCGGCATTTTCATTGATACAAATTGGGATGCTGTATGTGTTCAAATACCTCTTACATTGAAAAATTTGTAAAAAAAATCAAAATTTTTACTGTTTTACTGTCGTATATCTTACTTAACTTTATCAACTGGTAATTTGATAATTTGTTTCTCTAGGGACATTTATTCACATAACGAGATTAGTTTGTATTCTGAATTCAATAAAGTAATACCTTCTATTAAACTAAGAAGACGTCATGTTTTTGCTAACAAAGAGCAGTATGAATTTGGAATGGAATTAGACGATGGTGTCATGGGTCTAGTTCCCTATGGTTTTCACGGTGATTCTGAAAGCTCTGATGATGAACTTCCTAAACGCAGGAAGACATTACATGCTGAAGATTCTACATGGTTTTCAGACAAAAACAAAAGATGCAGTGAGTTGGGGCAGAAATACTTGGGAAGACAAAAAATGACACTATTTGGGATTACAATGTAGCTAAGAAACCACGTACATTAGCGGAATTAATCATGAAATTTAATTGAAGGAAAAGGTCGTAAGGCAAAAATACGAGGTCGTAAGTACAACGTGACATGTTTTATATTAAATATTAGCCGAACCGGTCCACGTTGCTGGCCCTTGAAACAGTTTATGTTACCTTTTCTTATGACAATTAAATTTTTTTGCATTACAAATTAGTTGCGATTTGCAAGTGAATATCAATAACAAGTAAGAACGTCATTAAATTCGGCCAGGCCGAACTTGTTATACCCTCCACCATGAGTTGTATTGAATTTTACCTCAATTAGTTTCCTTTCGTTTATGAAGTAGGCTAAATTCCAAATTTCAGCAATTTCGGTAAAACAATGTGGCTAATCTTCAAAATACCGAAATTCGGGAGGCACCGTTCTATGGAGCTATATGAAGTCGTGGACCTATATAGACAAATTTATGGGAGAAAGTTTTATACCCGAATCGAAGAATAAATACCAAATTTCAGCTATTTTGGAGGAATATTGAGGCCACACCTTCAAAATACCGGAAATCGGAAGGTACCGTTCTATGGGGGCTATATGAAGGCGTCAATACCAAACATCCTAGAAGTATTAGAAACTTTTATACCAAATCACGAAGATCTATCTTAAAAATTGCGAGCTGTATCTTAATTTCAAAAGACGGACAGACGGTCATGATTGTACCGACTTAGAATTTTGCTCTGGTCGGGTCTTATTGCTAAAATATGTACCCAGGATTGGGGAAACGGAATAGTTCGTAAGTTTTATATATAGCGCATTTAAAAAATAGGGCACAGGTGTAACCCGCTCCTCCGAAATTCAACAAAATATATAGCCTACTTCCACCAAGGGACATCCATGTGCTTAATCTGAAAATAACATGGAATAAGTACTTAGGGTCGGAGATTCAACAACCGTTGCCTCGCAAATTAATTTTTTGACCGATACCTTCATAACTTTTGAAAAAATCATTTTTTAAAAGATAGCACCCGCCCCCTCCGAAATTCAAAAATTATAAAGCCTATTTTCACCTCGGTTGTTTCTTGTATTTTCTCTGAAATTTTCAAAAAAATCGGTGAAGCCGTTTTTGAGTCTATGCGGAACATACAAACATAAACAAATTGTCTTTTTTATATAAGATTTCACACAAAAGTTTTGGTCCATTAAACCCGCTAATGATTATCTCATCACCATGTTAAATTGCAAGCTTATTCTTTGTCTTAAACTCAAATCAAGTTCACACCTTTCGATCATAACCAACATCTATTGGGGTCCTTCCGGTCGGAACCCGACCTCTCCACAAAATTTTGTGACGATCGGTCCAAAATTGAGGTCTGGATTTTTATTACAATTGTTAATGGATGAATGGACACACATAGCTAGATCGCTTTATGGCCAGGGGAGGGGGTCTACGACGAATACTTCGCGATGTTACACGAATATTGGACAAAAAAACTTATAATACCCTTTCCACATTGTTTCGTAAAGTATAAATATTTTATTTTAAAAATGTCCGTAAATTGTAGGAAAAGGTCGTAAGTCCCTACAAAAATACAAAACTGTACAAGGAAAAGGTCGTAAGTCCAAAGACATCCAATTATCTCCCAAACGCGACGGAATTTTACCAAACAAAGTACAGCTATTTAAGCGGAATAAATAAACGAAAAATACTGCCTTTACCACCATAATAAAATCTTTAAGACAGAAAGCGCTGGAATGTTTTTTCTTCCTCCTGAAAAATTTATTGTGAGCGACTTACACAAAGAAATGCTCGATGTTTGGTGATTTAGTCGACCCAGCGCATAATGCTGAACTTGGGTGTGGGTGACTTCTCTCTTCGAACAGAGCGAAAGTCTTGGAACTTCTGCGCGTGCCATTTAGCTAATATTCACGCTTTTTGTATCGGCAACAATCATCACAATTGATCCACACATGTTGAACACATCTAACACATTCTGGAGAAAAATCATAGCGATATCTATACTTATAAAAATGTTGATTAAGGATGACTGACTCATTGACTGACTGATAATTAACGCCCAAAATAAACGGCTGAATCTAGAATCATAAAATTTTGGGTGAGGGTCACCCTTGGATACGGCTGGGTTTTTGGAAATTCGAACTAGAAGGGTACGAAAAGTCCTAAAATGTACTAATTATGACACCATTTGTATTTGGAGACCAGTAGAGATCGAATTCTGGAATTTGGAATGAGGGTCACTGATAGTATATAGGATAGACGTACCGAAAACTAGTAAAATAAGTGTACGAAAACTAGTAAAAATTACTAAATTTGGTACCATTTGGTATAATCTGAACGGATAAAGCTAGAAGCTTGCAATTGAGAATGAGAATCAAGGTTGAGAAGAACGAGATGGTTTTGGAAATGGCACTAAAAGTACAATGGTACTAAATTTGGTACAATTTGGATTTGGGCGAAAGGATAGAGTTGGAATCCTGAAATTTGGAATTAGAATTACTGTTGGAGTGTAGGACTAAGGTAGTGTTTGAAATTCATAGTAATGGGTACGAAAAGTACTAAATTTGGTACAATTTGGATTTGAGTGAACGGATAGGACTGAAATCCTTGGAATTAAAATCGCTGTTGAATATGAATTGAGATAGTTTTGGAAATTTGTAATTAAGGGAACTTCTGCGCGTGCCATTTAGCTAATATTCACGCTTTTTGTATCGGCAACAATCATCACAATTGATCCACACATGTTGAACACATCTAACACATTCTGGAGAAAAATCATAGCGATATCTATACTTATAAAAGTGTTGATTAATGATGATTGACTCACTAACTGACTGATAATTAACGCCCAAAATAAACGGCGGAAGCTAGAATCATAAAATTTTGGGTGAAGGTCACCCTTGGATAAGGCTGGGTATTTGGAAATTCGAACTAGAAGGGTACGAAAAGTCATAAAATGTACTAATTATGACACCATTTGTATTTGGAGACCAGTAGAGATCAAATTCTGGAATTTGGAATGAGGGTCACTGATAGTATATAGGATAGACGTACCGAAAACTAGTAAAATAAGTGTACGAAAACTAGTAAAAATTACTAAATTTGGTACCATTTGGTATAATCTGAACGGATTAAGCTAGAAGCTTGCAATTGAGAATGAGAATCAAGGTTGAGAAGAACGAGATGGTTTTGGAAATGGCACTAAAAGTACAATGGTACTAAATTTGGTACAATTTGGATTTGGGCGAAAGGATAGAGTTGGAATCCTGAAATTTGGAATTAGAATTACTGTTGGAGTGTAGGACTAAGGTAGTGTTTGAAATTCATAGTAATGGGTACGAAAAGTACTAAATTTGGTACAATTTGGATTTGAGTGAACGGATAGGACTGAAATCCTTAAATTTTGGAATTAAAATCGCTGTTGAATATGAATTGAGATAGTTTTGGAAATTTGTAATTAAGGGTATGAAAAGAACTAAATGGTACTAAATTTGGTACAATTTGGATTTAGATGAACGAATAGAGCCGAATAGATCCTGAAATTTAGAATTAAGGTTGCTGTTAAAGTGAAGGATTGAGGCAGTTTTGGAAAATCGTACTTATGGATGCGAATGAATGGCACTCAGTTTGATACAATATGGTATTGGATGAACGGATACAACTGGAATCCTGAGACTTGGAATTAAGATTATTGTTATTATTTTGTATTAATGTCAGTGTAGGGTTGAAATATGTGGTTATCGAAATAATGGTACTCAATTTGTTGTTGGGTGTAATGGCAAAACTGGGATCTGTATTTTTTGGAGTTAGGGTGAGCATTGGTGTGTCACGTTGGTAATTTAAATATCGTACCATTTTATTATTGCATAAACGATGTTTTTTTAATGCGAACAAATTTTGAAATATGTTATAAGGGTTACTGATGGCTGAAAGTACTAAATGGTACTAAAATTGGTCTTGGGTTTATTTGTTTACAATAATGTTTTAACTTCTGAAGAAAGAAAGTCCTTAATTAAAATGCCAATGTGGCTCGCTATTGATATGTAAGGGTGAGATACGGCTGATCCTTTTGAAAATCGAATTTAAGTTGTACGAACAGTACTTCAATAAAAATAAATATTTATTAAAATTGGTATTAGTACAACAAAATTTTCACTGTTCGCCATTTCTATATGAAATATTTTTTATTTGTTTTTTTTTTTTATATCCTTATCGCATACGAAGTAGCGGGCACTTTGCTAATGTTGTATAAAGCTTGTTTTGTTGCACCTTCCCATACAGATTAAACCACAGTGCACTGGTTCAAGTCCAAAATTTATTGAAAATGCATAATTTTTTATTATTCCATACGAATTCATTAAAGAAATTAGTGAAAGCGTTACACACGTTTACAATTTCCTTTACGCTTTGCTGGGTTCTTGTAATTTCTCATTTTTTCTTTTCTTATTTTTTTGTTTAGTCTCAGGATGTGTACAGGAAGTTCTTGTTTGTCATTGTTCCAGCTGTTGTACATGGAATTGTATGGCCTTGAGTTATTTCAACCTTTTTATTTTTCTTTCCGTTTTTTTTTTTTTCTCTTGAATGTGAAAACATGTTTTTTCTTGTTTGATAATGTTCTCCTCCTTTTGTTTGGTTTAACATTCTTTAGTTGTAATATTTAAAGTTACATCGGTAAATTAGCTGGTTGTGTCATGTTAATACAAAGGTACACATAATATAATGAAATTAAGAACAAAATATAAACACGATTAAAGCACATATGGTAAAAACTTAATTTCCTTTACAATTCCATTTGAAAATAATTAAACATTTTTTTTTGCGAACACACCTTCGATTTTTGGTTTAGAGGTTAAGGAAAAAATGCTGGTTTCAAATCTGTTCGCGCTCACAAAATTGGCCGATGTGCACAAACGTTATAGTGATTTTTATTCTCTTATAAAAAAAAAAAATTTAAAATGTCTTATTTGTTGTACTTTCGCGGAAAATCAAAAAAAAAAAAATAAAAAAATCGGGGAGCAAATCTAAATTATACTACGTCAGATTCCGTATAAACCTCTAAAAATAAATCAAAAATACGCACAGAATATAAACACTGGTTTTATAAATTGCATCTTATAGCAACAACAAAAGAGAGAAAACTTATTGTAAAAATATTATTCCAAATATATTTTTTGGTTCGATTAGAAAAATTAGAAAAAAATATATTTGGAGTTCTCCAACTATTTCGCTAAAATCCCATACAATAAATAATGTATACTGCTTAAACTTCATCAAGAAATATGGTTTACCATCGCGAAAGCGTAACTGCTTACTGTGATAACTTATACGGATAGGAAATTAAGTGTAATATTGAAATTACAATAATTCAAAAATTTTGAAAATTTTTGTTATTCGCAAATTAGTTAAGGTCGGTTGATGCGCATCCGATTTTCTACACCGCGAATCAATCTCTTTCAATACCTATGCATATTTCGATGATTCAGTCAGCGGCCATTGCGCGCCGTCACACGGTGGTCGAAACCACTGATCTAGCGGCGCGAAATTCATAACTTGCAAACGAATTGAGATACATCACTGAAATGTTGCACAAACTCAGCTTGTACCTGTGGGTAATAATGGGCCAAATATGAACAATATCGGCTAATGTTTTGGTATAGCCCCCATATAACGGTACCTTCCGATTTTCGGTATTTTGAGGATTTAAGCCACAATTTCGTAGCAAATTAGCTGTAATTTGGTACTTAGGGTTCCTAGTAGTCACAAAATATTTCCACCAAAAATTATGAATATAGGTCCACGTTTTGATATAGCCCCCATGTAACCGTACCTCCCAATTTAAGGTATTTTGAATATCATGACCACATTTTTAATTCAACTTGGCTATAATTTTGCATTCCGTGTTCTCACTGCGTATAAAATCTTCTTGCAAAACATTTTCAATACGGATTTATGTTTCGATGTAGAGCCTTTTATGGTACCCCCGATTCGTTGAATGTTTACTTGTTATCCAATATTTAATTACATATTTAGCTATAATATGGTATTATAGTGTCTCCGGGGGTAGAACTCCTCCTTGCAAACATTTCTCAAGATAGGTCCATATTTTGATTAAGCTCCCATACAAATGCACAGCTAAATTTGTATGAATTTCATGCAAAATCCCTTATTTTAAAAGTGCAGTCATCAACAGATTTGCAAGTATTTGCAGCCCGAATGTGGTTATTCAGTATCCAGAGAGTCCAATTTCATTCCCCAAAAAATAATCGGACCTAAGTTCGGCTACTTTACAAGATGTACTCTATGGAACAAGCGCGTACAACCCATAAAAACACTAAAAAATTGAATTTTTTGAAAATTTATTGCTATATAACTAAGTACCTCCAGACCACAAACTAATTTTTATAATTTAAATCACACCCTCTGCTATTAATTAAAAATAAATGTTGTCCATTTTCATTACGAATTTGTTTAACATTTAATCAAATATGAAGTTAATTTTTTTGCAACAATTTTTTAAAATCTGATGCAACAAAAACTCTTGTATTTGATAGTGAATAACTGAGCGAATATTTACAACAACAAAAATGAAAAAGCAAAATCTTTGTCTGCAAAGTGTCTGTAATCGATACAATGGAAAATATTTCGCAATTTTATAGTTCGATTTTTTGACTTTCGCGCCGCTAGATCAGTGGTTTCGACCAGTGTGCGTCAGTTGCATCTCACAATGCCAAAAACCTTAATGTGGGTAAAATTCGCGCAATGTGCATACGATTTTGATACGAGTCCGGTTTCATTAGCGCCAATTAAAAATACGTCAATATTTACCTATTTCAAATAGATTCTTTAAGAACCGCGGATGTACCTCCACATTATATTTTGAGTAAAAGATTAATATTACTAGCGTATCTTTGTAATTTATGACACGAGTTTTCGCAAATATTATAGTCTCGTATAAAGGATTCCATTTATGTAAAAAAAAAAAATCGCGGATTTGTCAAAATATATTTTTGCTGATTTTCTTATTTCCAAGGTACCTATATCCGCGGTTTTAGTGGATGGATTCGATCGCGTAAAAAACTAAATTCACGCCGTGTTTAAAGGAAATTGAATGACACTTGTAAATTTTAAACGCAAAAAAATAGTTTTTTTTTAAGAAAATTCACGCATGACATTTTGGCCTTTCAACTTCAATTACTAGATACTGTAAGGAGCACACTCATGAGATATACATTAAACGAAGTAAAATCACGAGTTCTATAATCCTATTATAAGTTTGGAATATTATCTTGTTGCGCGTCCGGATTATTAAGTAATCACTAGACATCGGATTTTAGCATGTTTTTTATTTCTTATCCGATTGGACTCAAATTTTGGATCTAGGCGTTTTGAGGGTCAATTTTTCGATATTTGGGGTCATATCAAAAATATGCAAAAAATATGCAAAAAATATGCAAAATATATGCAAAAAATATGCAAAATATATGCAAAAAATATGCAAAATATGCAAAAAATATGCTAAATATGCAAGTGTTTTTTTTGACAAAAATCGTCAATTAAATTTGGAAAATCATCAAAAAAGCATTCTAAATTAAATTTTTTGACGTTTAACATAGTTTTTTGCAGATTATTATGTTATTGAGACTCTCCAGATATTCCGCCAAAGCAATAAATCTAGACTAACAAGACTTAAATCCGTTTTCACAAGGTGACAAAATGTCAAATAACCCAGCATTCATATTACAACATAATTTGCTTCCTATACAAATGTAGATAGATAATGGAAAAATTTCAAAAACTCAATCAGAAATGTCAAAATCAACATGTCCAAATATGATGATAGTTTCTAATCGGCTAAAATTGTCTAGCAGAAAAATAAAGGAGCTGGAGTTAGTCATCGCTATTTTTGTTTAGATAAAAGCGCAATTTTTTCTAGTTTTTGGAAAAAGGGTTCGTTTTTTAGCGCAAAATGGGAAAAAGTACTAAAGAACCATTTACGATTCCAGGTTCTGGAATATAACTATAATTAGAAGTATACTTTTTGAATATCCACATATTTGATTTGAATATATTTTATAGTGTATAGTCCTATATTTGTGGTCAAAAAGCTTCTTTGGAAAAACGCTCTAACTGCCGCTTTAATATTGATGACATGATTTTAGTTTAATGCACTAAAAATACATAATTTTATATGTATATTGTAAGCATACAACCGCTTAATGCAGAATTGGGAAATGTTCACTCCTCGGCGAAAAGTAATGCATTATTTTTAGATTCACTTTTGGCAGTTGTGTTGAGATGTGTATTATTTTATTGTTGTAAAATAATTTCAGCTTAATCTCGGGTTTTGTTGTTTTCAAATTTTAAAAGCAACAAGTTTTATTTAAAGTGGGATGTAGTTAAAATTGATGTGAAGAACACCAAATGATTAGTGCAAAATGACATCACTCAGAAAAACCACACAATAGCGTGGTGGTGGTAAAATAAGTCAAACCCTTGGAATTCTCTTTAACATGGCAAAACCACTCACATATTTCTGCTAGAAAAGCATTTGGAATGCTAAAAAATATAGTTCTGTCATTCCTGCTACAGGAAAACAATTTTGATAACACAGTCGAAAAGAAATTATACAATTAATTAACTTATACCTGACCGTGTACTCGATAATTTGAACTAATTATTACAAATGTTTCGAATTTGGATAGTTGTTTAATGGAGAATTTGCTGTAAAATTTTTTCAGCAACATTTAGAAAAAATTGTCGAGTACAAGGATATAACACCTTTTATAACACGTTAGTCTTGTTGTCTAGGATATAAATAAATATATTATGAAAAATATTCGCCGCAATATTGTCATTAAAATTCCCTAAGGCACTATACACCTAAAAGGCAAAGATTTCAAGGAATCTTAATTTTCAAACAAAACAGGGATCGCCCTAGGGCCAAAAAAAAAATTTTTTATGCGAATTGGTCTATAATGTGACCTGTACTTTGTTTTCAAAAATACCTGGATAAGTGCGAATCTATGCAGATAATCAAAAGGAACTGTGGGTCTATTTTGTTTCCTTTTGCGTGTTGCAAACTCATTCACTAAGACATAATACCCTTAGGGTATTAAAATATAGTTATCAGTGCAATCATGAATAAAAATTCCGTGCAATTCCGGTGGGTGCCACCGTGGTGCAATGGTATGCACACCCGCCTTGCACGCTAAAGGTCGTGGGTTCGATTCCCCGGCCAGTCAACATCAAACACTTTTCAACGGTGGCAAAATACCCCTTAGTAATTTTGGCGACATTTTCTGAGTATTTCATCCTTGTACAACTTCTCTACACGTGGTGTCTTAGACACGCCGTTCGGACTCGGCGATAAACAGTAGGTCCCATATCATTGCGCTAATATGAATCGGGGTGCACTCATTGATATGAGAGAAGTCTCCCCTGTCCCGCCTGGGATGTTTGTGGAACAATTATATTACATAATTTGTTTCCTTTCCCAAAATTCACAATTTTTTTCCATATTTATACCCAAAAAGGGAATATTTTTGACGATTTGACTAGAATAGAATAGTTTCACTTTCTAAAATTATTTTCCGTGCGGAAAATTCGGAGGGAAAATTTTCATGATTGCCCTGTATATGTTTTTATATGTTATATGTTTTTAGTAAAATATGAAAGATTTTATGTAATATTCAATATTGTCTTAGTCTTAATTTCTAGCTCATTTGTTATTCTGTCAGACAATTTGGCCGAGCAGAAACTATCAAC
This sequence comes from Musca autumnalis, assembly GCF_047663935.1. Lineage (NCBI taxonomy): Eukaryota > Metazoa > Arthropoda > Insecta > Diptera > Muscidae > Musca > Musca autumnalis. The sequence goes on along the minus strand of NW_027411977.1, from coordinate 97,516,695 downwards.
ATATTTGGATACGTTCATTTTGACATTTCTGATTGAGTTTTTGAACAAATTTGTATTAGAAAGCAACTTATGTTGTAATAAGAAGGCTGGGTTATAGGAAATTTTCTAAGTGTTTTAGTCCAGATTTATTGCTGTGGCGGAATAATAATTAATAACATAATAATCTGCTAAGAAATCGACGTTTAACGACAATAAACTTAATTTAGAACACTTTTTGATGACTTTCCAACTTTAATTTGACGATTTTCGTCAAAAAAATTAGTTGCATATTTTGCATATTTTTTGCATATTTTGCATATTTTGCATATTTTTTGCATATTTTGCATATTTTTTGCATATTTTGTGCATATGCAAAATATGCAAATATGCAAAAAAATAAAAAATATGAGCCTGTCATTGCATTCAGTTTTCTTCAAAACGAATTTTGGTCCAATCAGAATTTTCGTATCTTTATTAATAAAAAATATGCAAATATGCAAAATCCGATGTCTAGTAATCACACAACCCAGAAATTCCGGCTTCAAAGTGTCAGCACCAATTTAAGGTAGATGAAGTTACACACTAGTACCATGTTGCCCACGGAACATTCTGTGATTTCTTTTTTGGGCATAGGTCTATAAAATGTAAGGTTAAGACAGAAATCGGAAGGTAACATATAAAACATGTTGGCTACAACCCATTTTTACCCATTTTTCAACATTGATGTCAACACAGCTTCCACAAATATTAATTTTAATAGTCGACATTATCGGACCCCTCCTAAAATTCCGTCACACATTCCAAATTTCATTGAAATTGGACATACATAGCGTGTTTAATGCATAAAATACATGAAATCGACCGAAAATATATATGGGAGCTATATGCAAATCTGAACCGATTTCAATATAATTTGGCAAATTTATTTCTAGACCAAATTCGCTCACACATCCACAATTTGTAGACATTATTTGTTACCATTCTATAGATATTTGCATAAAAAATCTAAATTTTTTGGAGGTACATCCGATTCTGATGGTATATCTCCGGATCAACGCGGAATTTCAGACATTTTTATAGCCTATGTTACTTTCAGGCCATGTAGTAAAATTGTCAGAAAGATCGGTTCAGAGGTTTTGGAGTCCATAAACTTCAAACAAACGTACAAACATTTTTTACTTTACATCTTTGTGTTTATTTCAGCTTTAGTCCATATTTTGTTGTATTCAAGTATTTGAATAACAACAAAATGTTTTACAGTGGATATGAAATTGATTAGTTGCGGGCGGAGGGTAGGGAATACTATAGTTTCAGTTGTCACCAAACAACTTCATCAGTTCCCTTTTCCGCCGACTCTGTATCGATAAACAGGTCAATAAGCCCATCCAGCAAATTAAACAAAATGAGAAATTTGCTATATGGCCCTAAAAACTGATTACCCTACAATTTGAGTCGAACTAAAGAATTTCATATCCACCACTGTTTTTATGTCGTCTTTGCTTTGCAAAGAATACGAACATAGGAGTGTTGCTTCAATAAGCGGGGGTAAAACAACGAGAAAGTTGTTGTTTTTGCATTACGCATTGATCAACAAGGCCGTGCTGATGCCTATTATTGTTGTTGGCGTTTTTTATTGTTGAACTGCAGAATTTTACATCTTTGTGTTTATTTCAGCTTTAGTCCATATTTTGTTGTATTCAAGTATTTGAATAACAACAAAATGTTTTACAGTGGATATGAAATTGATTAGTTGCGGGCGGAGGGTAGGGAATACTATAGTTTCAGTTGTCGCCAAACAACTTCATCAGTTCCCTTTTCCGCCGACTCTGTATCGATAAACAGGTCAATAAGCCCATCCAGCAAATTAAACAAAATGAGAAATTTGCTATATGGCCCTAAAAACTGATTACCCTACAATTTGAGTCGAACTAAAGAATTTCATATCCACCACTGTTTTTATGTCGTATTTGCTTTGCAAAGAATACGAACATATTTTTTACTTTATATATAGAGATGTTAACCGTTCTCGAATTCTGAATGAGTGAAATTCAGATTCATCGATTGTAAAACATTTTTTGTATTTACCATATACAGTTATTCAACTTAATTATTGCAAAACCAAAATTATTATAAAATCTTCTAATATATAAAAGGCAATGTTTGTATGTTAGTATGTTTGTTTGTTTGTATGTTTGTATGTTCCGAATAGACTCAAAAACGGCTGAATAGATTTTCTTGAAAATTTCAGATAATGTACTGGGAACACTGGTGGTGAAAATAGGCTATATATTTTTTTGAATGGTCGTCGCGGAAGTGAAATATCGCGGTCATCCCAAATTATTCAAAAATGTATTATTTCATTTCATATACCTAATTTTAGTAATCGTGACTACAAAACCGCTAAAACACTGGCTTCAATATGTGGGATAACGCGGTCAACGCCATATTTTGGAATACAGTAAAATCCCGATGACTTGAGATGTCACTATATAGAAATTCCGAAAAATCGATTGGGAAATCTTATGAAATTTTGTATGTGGAGTTTTTAGGTCTGAGAATAGGTCGTAATTTATTTTTTTATCCCGCTAAGTGTAGTGACCGGTGGTCCTCCCCACAATTTTTTTAAGAAAACCGCGAAATTCGAGTTACTTTTTAATATATTGTTTACAAATTGTTTGCAATGCTATGGTAATTACAGTCTTGACGACCATTCGTCGCGGAAGTGAAAATCGCGGTCATCCCAAAATTTTGAAAAATAACTGTCGTAAGCTGTTTTTATAGTGACCGGTGGCCCTCCCCCACAATGTTATTAAGAAAATCTAAAATCTTTGATATTTTTGAACGTATTGTTTACAGATTGTTTTCCCTGAATGATCGCGGTCATCACAAAGTTTTCAAAAATGTATTATTTCAAATAATATACATAATTTTAGTAAGCGTGACACAAAAATGATATAAACACTAGCTTGAACAAGTGGGATAGCGCGGTCGTGAGCTATTTTAATACGGCTAAGTGTAGTGACCGGAGGTTCTCCTTCACATTTTTTTTTTTTTAGATCTGAAGTCCATGATATTTTTGAACGTATTGTTTACAGATTGTTTGCAATACTACTGTAATTACTGTCTTGACCCTGAATGGTCTTCGCGGAAGTGAAATATTGCGGTCATCACAAAATTTGCAAACATTTATTATTTCAGATAATATACATAATTTTGTAAGCATGCCTAAAAAGCGCTATAATCGCTGAACACTAAACAATAAGTGGGACAGCGCGGTCAACTCCACATTTTGGAATACAGTAAAATCCGTATAACTTGAGATGTCACAAGATCGAAATTCCAGAAAGATCCATTGGAAATCAGACAAAGTAATTGATATACAATACAATATCATCATTGCAATCGGAATACCGCGATCGTGTTCGATTTTTGAAAATATTATAATTACGGATAAAATCTCAAAATGTGGGAAGTGAAACTTCATGAGCATTGATTTCAGTCCTTGGAATAGCTAGGTAAAGATACATTTTTTAAATACAGCAAAATCTCGATAATAACAACTACAATTTAAAGAAGTAATTTTTGATGAATTATATAAATGTTGCCATACATATCCCGAAGGAACATACATTTCGCTGAGGGGTATTTTACCACTATTGCATAGAGAGCGAGGAAAAAAAAGCGTTACGTTCGATCGGCCTGAATGAGGTTAAATCCCCCAATAATAGCGAAAATCAGGCGCCACCGTTCTATGGGAGCTATATCAAAACGAGGACATATACTGAACAGTGGCTATATCTCTGAACTATCGAAAATCGGGAGGTACTGTTTTATGGGAGCTATATCAAAACGTGAACCTATTACTGTTACATACCGAGCGCAAATAAAAAGGCGTGTCTTTAGGTCGATACGAATATTTATGCCCTCCTCTTTAAAATATATTAAAACCAGATTTCAGCCATTTCGGTGTGATATTGATGTTAAATCCTCAAAAATAGCGAAAATCAGCCGGCACCGTTCTATGGGAGCTATATCAAAACGTGGACCTATACCAACAATTCTTTGCAGTAATAACTACGACCCCAACCGAGACCAACAATCCAATATATAGCAATGTCAATTGACGTGCACCGAACATTATATGTGGGTCACAAAGTGCTTTAAACTGTCGATTTATGGTGAAGGGTTTAATAAAAGAGATTTTATATCTTAAATTTGGGGGATACCATTATATGGAATTTATGTCAAAACATTGATTTATATTATGAAGTTTCTAGAGGGATGCCTAATTATGGGTGTATCAATACTGGATAGATAACTAAAGTTTACACGGAGAACCCAAACAACGGGCCAGCAACGCGGACCGGTCAGGTAGTCTAATATATAAAAGGCAATGTGTGTATGTTAGTATGTTTGTTTGTTTGTATGTTTGTATGTTCCGAATAGACTCAAAAACGGCTGAATAGATTTTCTTGAAAATTTCAGATAATGTACTGGGAACACCGGTGGTGAAAATAGGCTATATATTTTTTGAATGGTCGTCGCGGAAGTGAAATATCGCGGTCATCCCAAATTATTCAAAAATGTATTATTTCAGATAATATACCTAATTTTAGTAAGCGTGACTACAAAACCGCTAAAACACTGGCTTCAATATGTGGGATAACGCGGTCAACGCCATATTTTGAAATACAGTAAAATCCCGATGACTTGAGATGTCACTATATAGAAATTCCGAAAAATCGATTGGGAAATCTTATGAAATTTTGTATGTGGAGTTTTTAGGTCTGAGAATAGATCGTAATCTATTTTTTTATCCCGCTAAGTGTAGTGACCGGTGGTCCTCCCCACATTTTTTTTAAGAAAACCGCGTAATTCGTGATACTTTTTAATATATTGTTTACAAATTGTTTGCAATGCTATGGTAATTACAGTCTTGACGACCATTCGTCGCAGAAGTGAAAATCGCGGTCATCCCAAAATTTTCAAAAATGTATTATTTCAATTAATTAGAACTGTCGTAAGCTGTTTTTATAGTGACCGGTGGTCCTCCCCCACAATGTTTTTAAGAAAATCTGAAATCTTTGATATTTTTGAACGTATTGTTTACAGATTGTTTTCCCTGAATGATCGCGGTCATCACAAAGTTTTCAAAAATGTATTATTTCAATTAATATACATAATTTTAGTAAGCGTGACACAAAAATGATATAAACACTAGCTTGAACAAGTGGGATAGCGCGGTCGTGAGCTATTTTAATACGGCTAAGTGTAGTGACCGGAGGTTCTCCTTCAAATTTTTTTTTTAGATCTGAAGTCCATGATATTTTTGAACGTATTGTTTACAGATTGTTTGCAATACTACTGTAATTACTGTCTTGACCCTGAATGGTCTTCGCGGAAGTGAAATATCGCGAAAAGTGAAATATCGCGGTCATCACAAAATTTGCAAACATTTATTATTTCAGATAATATACATAATTTTGTAAGCATGCTTAAAAAACGCTATAAACGCTGAACACTAAACAATAAGTGGGACAGCGCGATCAACTCATCAACATTTTGGAATACAGTAAAATCCGGATAACTTGAGATGTCACAAGATCGAAATTCCAGAAATATCCATTGGAAATCAGACAAAGTTATTGATATACAATACAATATCATCATTGGAATCAGAATACCGCGATCGTGTTCGATTTTTGAAAATATTATAATTACGGATAAAATCTCAAAATGTGGGAAGTGAAACTTCATGAGCATTGATTTCAGTCCTTGGAATAGCTAGGTAAAGATACATTTTTTAAATACAGCAAAATCTCGATAATAACAACTACAATTTATAGAAGTAATTTTTTTATGAATTATATAAATGTTGCCATACATATCCCGAAGGAACATACATTTCGCTGAGGGGTATTTTACCACTATTGCATAGAGAGCGAGGAAAAAAAAGCGTTACGTTCGATCGGCCTGAATGAGGTTAAATCCCCCAATAATAGCGAAAATCAGGCGCCACCGTTTTATGGGAGCTATATCAAAACGAGGACATATACTGAACAGTGGCTCTGAACTATCGAAAATCGGGAGGTACGGTTTTATGGGAGCTATATCAAAACGTGAACCTATTACTGTTACATACCGAGCGCAAATAAAAAGGCGTGTCTTTCGGTCGATACGAATATTTATGCCCTCCTCTTTAAAATATATTAAAACCAGATTTCAGCCATTTCGGTGTGATAATGATGTTAAATCTTCAAAAATAGCGAAAATCAGCCGGTACCGTTCTATGGGAGCTATATGAAAACGTGGACCTATACTAACAATTCTCTGCAGTAATAATTACGACCCCAACCGAGACCAACAATCCAATATATAGCAATGCTAATTGTCGTGCACCGACCATTATATGTATGTGGGTCACAAAGTGCTTTAAACTGTCGATTTATGGTGAAGGGTATATTAAAAGAGATTTTATATCTTAAATTTGAGGGATACCATTATATGGAATTTATGTCAAAACATTGATTTATATTATGAAGTTTCTAGAGGGATGCCTAATTATGGGTGTATCAATACTGGATAGATAACTAAAGTTTACACGGAGAACCCAAACAACGGGCCAGCAACGCGGACCGGGTCAGCTAGTTTTATATAAAACATAATTTTATTGGTATAAATAAATATCATTTTTAATATTTTTGTTAACAATACAATTCTTATACATGTTTAATAAAATAATAAAATAAAAAGTAGCTAAATTTCACTAAACATTTTCTTAAAATTAACTAAAATGAGTACAACACATTATTTGGACTGTCAACTAAAGAATTGCAAAATTCACAACTTTTCACTCTTTCACGGTATTTTTCGAAAAGTTCTGATATTTCGTATGCCCACATTTGGCATCAAAAACAGCTTGTAAACGTATCTGAATTTAATAAATAAGTTTCGGAATGTCATATTCCAATGGTATTTTTTAGCCATTCTTCTTTATTGCATTTTATTTAGTCGCCCAGGTTAGTGGGCGACCTATTCCCGACTTTTTCCTTCAGGTGTACCTATTATTTTTGATGGGGTTAATATCTAGACACCGCAACGGGGTGTAAATGACTTTGGTACAGTTGTATAGCAACCAAGTCTTACATAAATTAGATTTATGCTTAGGGTCGTTGTCTTGGCCCAAATTGTTTGACGCTTTTGGTTAAATCTTTTCTTAAAACATCTAAATAAACCTCCTATGTCATTGTTTCTTGCAAAATCAGGATTTTAAGAACGTCACTGCTTGGTATACAACCCCATACCATAAGTGACAGTTTTTCGAACTTTACGGTATGTATTAAATTTTTTGTTTTCCATGGCTTTTAAGGATTTTCCCAATACTTTTTGAGGTCCATTGTGATAGTACACCATAATTTTAGTCTCATCAGAAAATATAACGCCATCCCAATACTAAAGATGGCGTGAAAAGAAGTCTATAACAAGTCGGAATAGTTTCTATATATTGTGATGGGAGGGCAATGGTTTTTACGTAGTCACTCGTGATGAGTGCTTGTTATTATGTAGCACTTTTCTGACTTTTCCATGTGACACACTTACTCCAAAATCATTTTTAATTAGAAAAAGCTACTTTCTGGTGCTGCTTTGGGCTATTTCGTTAATTTCTTTATTCATTCTACAGTCAATTCGTGAGGTTACTATTTTGGACCTGCCATGTAACGCCATAGGTTTGAGCTTGGCTTTTTTCTCGGTGTGGTATATGATGTTGTATACACTTCTCATCTTACGAGAGGTGATTTTAGGGATTTCTCTTTCGGATTTACCATTGTTATAATTGGAATAGACCAAATGTAGAATATTTTCCGAAACCGTTTACCTGACTTTCACTTTTTCTAAATATACCGTCTATGTTACACACACAAAAATTAATTTATGATCAAAAATTATGGATCTACATGTCCACATACGAAAAAATCTTAAAAATCTTTAAATGCAAAAAATCGCGGGGAAATCCCACGATTTTATTGCACATTAATTCATTTTGCAATTATTTAGTTGACACCACGAAAACCGGGTACCTATCCTTTTGCCTGCTGTTTTTGTTATTTCCAACCGCTTTCTGGATTTATTGGCTTGATGTTGTCATTAACAGGTAAATCAACATATATTTGCAAAAAGCCCAACATTATTGAATGAATTTATTGTAGTAATTCCTAATTAAACATATAAGTTTTTAAAAATTCATCGTTTGCAATAATTTAGTTGACTAACTGTATATATTTTCTTTTCTATAGTCTATTTCCTTAAATTTAAGCTTTATTATTAGTATGTTTCACAGATTTCTGAGTGAAATCGGACACTTTTTCAAAATGACGTTTTTGATTTACTTTATTATTTGCTGTGGTGATGTTGCGCTGCTTGGATTCAATTTTCGCGATTTAATATTTAAAATAAATTTTTATCAATGATTGTACTCTTCGATTTTCTTCAATTTTTTTTTAACCACGAAGTCGAATTTTTTTAAAATACTCACTCAAGAGGATAACTACAAACGCCGATATATGATGGAAATGTTGTTACAAAACAGATACCGAACACTGTGCACAAATCTATCGATATGTAATACACAAACATCAAAAACTGAGAAAAGATTCAGTTGAACAGCGACAGTGATGGAGGATTGGCACCTGATATTTGCTTAATAATACCAAAGTATATTATTGTTATTTATTTTTGTTAAAACATTTATGTAATCAATGTTTTATGTTCGTTTTTTTTCTAAAAAATCCCTGATGATGACCGTCGAAGACGTACGAAATATTGGAAATAAATAATCAAAATAAAACAAAGGTTTCGTTGTTTTATTAAAAGACCTACAGCCGAACAAAACTCACACGAAGAAATATAACAAATCAAAGGTCGACAAGAAACAAAAACAGAATTTTAATTTGTTTTTAAAATTTTTCAATAAAGGTTTTCATATATACCACTGTGCAAAATATGTTATTTTACAAAAAAAAAAAAAAATAATAATAATAATAATAATAATAATACGATGCATTTATTGACATTTGTTTTGTTGTTTTATTTAAGAATTTATATTGAACATCTTAAAAACTTCTTCATTTTGCGATTTTAAGAGTTTGGGTTTAGCAATTCGTGAATCGGCATTAGTGGGTATTACTGAATGACGTTTTTTGTGCCCGCGATAGTTTTAACTGTTGCATATTTAAAATTCAAATCCTCTTCGTATTTAAATGATCATCTTCTGAAGAAAATAGCACTTTAATATTTGGTAGATTACACTGTGCTACAAAAGTGGACAAAAATTTGTTGCAGGTGTTCTGATGCATAAATTCGATATTGTGGGAGTCCATGGAAGACGAAAATACCTTTGGTTTCTTTGGGTCACTTCGTTTTTTGATTTTATAACGGAAAATGTAGTGAAAAACGGGGTTTCTTGGATTTTCAAATTAAAACGGACATAACTTATTTTTTCCACAACGGACATTTACAGCTTATTTTTTATTTAAAAGGTGAGAATCATGTCTTTCGAACAAGCCATAATTTCTAAAAATCGGGTAACAAATGGTTAAGTTATAGTGATTTAAGTGTGACAAAAAAAAACAGGAAAATGCTTTTCCTCGTGCTCTAGGCTGCACAGAAGACACCTAACTGCATAATTATTTAATTCCATCAGGAAGGAAATTTAGTTAGCTTTACGAAATGGGGAAAACCAATCAAATCGGTTGAAAAATGCGTGAGTTATGCCATCTTTAGTGTTTTAACTTTTTGGTTAAATAAAAAATAAGCTGTAAATTTCCATTGTGGAATAAATAAGTTATGTCCGTTTAAAGTTGAAAATGCAAGAAACCCCGTTTTTCACTACATTTACCGTTATAAAATCAAAAAAACGAAATGACCCAAAGAAACCAAAGGTATTTTCGTCTTCCACAGACTCCCACAATACCGAATTTATGCATCAGAACCCCTGCAAATTTTCACTGTAGCACAGTGTTATTTGGCTCGGCAGCCCCGTCGTATAATTCACGAGCTGAAGTTGATTATAAACAGATTTTCGAAAGATAAAGTTAAGATAAATTCCTAAATAAAACAACAAAACAAATATTAAAAAAAAAAATAATTTTTATTATTTTTGATAAAATAACAAATGTTTCACATTTGAAAAAAAAGTAATGACTACTGTGAATATGTAAAATACGCATACGTATATGGGGGATATATCAAAACGATTTCGTTATGATTTTGCACATTTATTTTTACTCCCAATTAAGTTACACATTCCAAATTTCATCGAAATCGGACATCGGTTTGGTGCAGCAAATTCGTGAAATCGACCGAAAATATATATGAGAGCTATATCCAAATTTGAACCGATTTCTACACCGCATTCAGTCACACATTCTAAATTTCATCGCAATCGGACATATATAGACTGTTGGGTGCAGCAAATACATGAAATCGGCCGAAAATATATATGGGAGCTATATCCCTATATGGCTAAAAAATGATATTTCCAATTTTCAGCAGACTCGGACAATTAATGCGACCTGTACGTTGCGAACGGACGGAAGGACATACATAAATCGACTCAGAAAGTGATTATATGTACATATGTATATCCCCAAAAGTAACTATGGGTCTATTTCGTTTCCTTATTTTTTTATTTGACCTTTAGATCGAGATATCTCGAAAATGGTAAGTCTTTTTTAAGAATCATAAAGACCAATCTTGTAGACAATTATTGAATCTACAACTTTTACTTTAGCGGGCTTTTGCTAAGTATTACCGTTTTTGAGAAAAATTAAAAAAACTGAATAATGCCTCCAAAAATGACCTTTGACCCCGAATAACTTGTTTTGCGCACATGGAATCGATGGGGACTTTTAGGTCGTTGCTTCTAATGGCCAACACCACCTCTTCACCAAAATTCAGCTTTGTGGGAATTTTTGCTATTTCCCCCTTATACGCATGTCTATTTTGACCGGACTAATAGTCTATTTCCTTAAATTTAAGCCTTATTATTAGTATGTTTCACAGATTTCTGAGTGAAATCGGACACTTTTTCAAAATTACGTTTTTGATTTCCTTTATTATTTGCTGTGGTGATGTTGCGCTGCTTGGATTCAATTTTCGCGATTTAATATTTAAAATAAATTTTTATCAATGATTGTACTCTTCGATTTTCTTCAATTTTTTTTTAACCACGAAGTCGAATTTTTTTAAAATACACACTCAAGAGGATAACTACAAACGCCGATATATGATGGAAATGTTGTTACAAAACAGATACCGAACACTGTGCACAAATCTATCGATATGTAATACACAAACATCAAAAACTGAGAAAAGATTCAGTTGAACAGCGACAGTGATGGAGGATTGGCAACTGATATTTGCTTAATAATACCAAAGTATATTATTGTTATTTATTTTTGTTAAAACATTTATGTAATCAATGTTTTATGTTTGTTTTTTTCTAAAAAATCCCTGATGATGACCGTCGAAGACTTACGAAATATTGGAAATAAATAATCAAAATAAAACAAAGGTTTCGTTGTTTTATTAAAAGACCTACAGCCGAACAAAACTCACACGAAGAAATATAACAAATCAAAGGTCGACAAGAAACAAAAACAGAATTTTAATTTGTTTTTAAAATTTTTCAATAAACGTTTTCATATATACCACTGTGCAAAATATGTTATTTTACAAAAAAAAAAAAAAATAATAATAATAATAATAATAATACGATGCATTTATTGACATTTGTTTTGTTGTTTTATTTAAGAATTTATATTGAACATCTTAAAAACTTCTTCATTTTGCGATTTTAAGAGTTTGGGTTTAGCAATTCGTGAATCGGCATTAGTGGGTATTACTGAATGACGTTTTTTGTGCCCGCGATAGTTTTAACTGTTGCATATTTAAAATTCAAATCCTCTTCGTATTTAAATGATCATCTTCTGAAGAAAATAGCACTTTAATATTTGGTAGATTACACTGTGCTACAAAAGTGGACAAAAATTTGTTGCAGGTGTTCTGATGCATAAATTCGATATTGTGGGAGTCCATGGAAGACGAAAATACCTTTGGTTTCTTTGGGTCACTTCGTTTTTTGATTTTATAACGGAAAATGTAGTGAAAAACGGGGTTTCTTGGATTTTCAAATTAAAACGGACATAACTTATTTTTTCCACAACGGACATTTACAGCTTATTTTTTATTTAAAAGGTGAGAATCATGTCTTTCGAACAAGCCATAATTTCTAAAAATCGAGTAACAAATGGTTAAGTTATAGTGATTTAAGTGTGACAAAAACGCATTAAAAACAGGAAAATGCTTTTCCTCGTGCTCTAGGCTGCACAGAAGACACCTAAATGCATAATTATTTAATTTCATCAGGAAGGAAATTTAGTTAGCTTTACAAAATGGGGAAAACCAATCAAATCGGTTGAAAAATGCGTGAGTTATGCCATCTTTAGTGTTTTAACTTTTTGGTTAAATAAAAAATAAGCTGTAAATTTCCATTGTGGAATAAATAAGTTATGTCCGTTTAAAGTTGAAAATGCAAGAAACCCCGTTTTTCACTACATTTACCGTTATAAAATCAAAAAAACGAAATGACCCAAAGAAACCAAAGGTATTTTCGTCTTCCACGGACTCCCACAATACCGAATTTATGCATCAGAACCCCTGCAAATTTTCACTGTAGCACAGTGTTATTTGGCTCGGCAGCCCCGTCGTATAATTCACGAGCTGAAGTTGATTATAAACAGATTTTCGAAAGATAAAGTTAAGATAAATTCCTAAATAAAACAACAAAACAAATATTAAAAAAAAAAAATAATTTTTATTATTTTTGATAAAATAACAAATGTTTCACATTTGTAAAAAAAAATGTATTGACTACTGTGAATATGTAAAATACGCATACGTATATGGGGGATATATCAAAACGATTTCGTTATGATTTTGCACATTTATTTTTACTCCCAATTAAGTTACACATTCCAAATTTCATCGAAATCGGACATATATAGCGTGTTTGGTGCAGCAAATACGTGAAATCGACCGAAAATATGTATGGGACTATACCTAAATCAGAACCGATTTCGATATAATTTGGCACATTTATTTCTACACCGCATTCAGTCACACATTCTAAATTTCATCGCAATCGGACATATATAGACTGTTGGGTGCAGCAAATACATGAAATCGGCCGAAAATATATATGGGAGCTATATCCCTATATGGCTAAAAAATGATATTTCCAATTTTCAGCAGAATCGGACAATAAATGCGATCTGTACGTTGCGAACGGACGGTAGGACATACATAAAACGACTCAGAAAGTGATTATATGTACATATGTATATCCCCAAAAGTAACTATGGGTATATCTCGTTTCCTTATGTATGTTACATACAAACGCACAAATACATCATACATAATACTCCTTATATAAATAGTAATTATTCGAATCCCACTACTAAATAAGACTTAAATCTTTTGTAATTAAGCGTTAAGTTCGGCCGGGCCGAACTTTTCGTACCCTCCACAATAAAATATTCTGAACTAAAAGGGAATAATTAGTTTACATTCCTGTCCACAACTTTAAGTGGGTACCTAAAATTGTCAGATAATGTACTTAAAATGTCTTCATTCGGGCGGCACTTTTATATGGTGCCTTTTTAGAGAAGCCTGTGGTGGAGGAGCTTTGTGCCAACTTGGAACTGCAAATGACGTATTACATTAAGTTCAGCTAAAAATTTTAGCTAAAACCCTCAAAACACAAAAATCAGGAGGTACTGTCATATAGAGGTTATAACAAAACATGGATCTATGTTAACAGTTTGTGAGGAAGAAGTTTTGTGACCACTGGGAATCTTAATTGTCAAATTAGTGGTAGTTCAGACAAAAAATTAGCTTAAATTATATGGGGTTATATCCAAACATAGACCTATATTGACAATTTTTGGTCGAGAGGTGTGGTGACCACTACGAACTTCAAATGTTAAATTATAGTTAGTTTGGTTAAAAATTTTACCTAAAAATCATCAAAATACCGAAAATCGGGAGGTACTGTTATATGGGAGCTATATCCAAACCTGGACCTATGTTAAAAACACGGACCTATGTTGACAATTTTTGGTGCATAGGTGTGGCGACCACTAAGAACTTCAAATGTCAAATTAGAGCTATTCCGATTAAAAATGTAGCTAAAATCCTCAAATTACTAAAAATCGGGAGGTACCCTTATATGGGGGTTACTTTATATGTCGGTTAAAAATTGTAAATTGTAAAACGGTAAAATCCTCAAAATACCGAAAATAGGGAGGTACCGTTATATGGGAACTATATCCAAACCTGGACCTATGTTGAAATTTTTTGGTGGAGAGGAGCGGTGACGTTCAAATGTCAAATTACAGCTAGTTTGGTAAAAATTGTACGTAAAATTCTCAAACTACCGAAAATCGGGAGGTACCGTTATATGGGGGCTATACCAAAACATAGACCTATATCCATGATTTTTTGTGGTTACTAGGAACCCTAAATCTCAAATTATAAGTAATTCGGTCTAAAAATGTGACTAAAACGTGAAAATATCGGTAATAGGGCGGTACCGTTATATGGGGGCTATTCCAAAACATGGAGCTGTGTCCACAAGTTTTGTTATATATGTTTCTTGACACTTAAGTACCCTAAATGTCAAATTATAGCTAAGTCGGTCGGAAAATGTAGTTAAAAACGTCAAAATACCGGAAATCGGTACCATCCACATAAGAACTTGTTATTCAAGAACATATCTTATACTATTCTGCCAATATATGGCCTTTACAAAATTGGATGTAGGCTAGAAATAGTCCAGTCAAAATACACATGCGTATAATGGGGAAATAGCAAAAATTCCCACAAAGCTGAACTTTGGTGGAAAGCTAGGGCTTGCCATTAGAAGTAACGTTATAAAAGTCCCCATCGATCCCACGTGTGCAAACGAACTTATTCAGGGTCAAAGGTCATTTTCAGTTCGGTTTTTTTATTTAAGCCCTGGTAAGCCCTAAGAATAATCGATTGAAGTAAATGTTGTAGGCTTGAAAATTGTCTACAAGAATGATTTGTATGAATTTTCAGTAGGAGTCAGTATTCTTGGGATACCGTGATATATGTAAGTATCAAATTACACATGTGAAAAAGTAAGCCGCCTAAGAACATCATGAGGAGGACCGGTTAAAATAACTGCGTCATGTAGTATGTATTTCCATAAGCTTTAAAACGATACCCACTTTGCAGTAATCGTTTCAGTAGAACCGTGTCTAACCCGGCTTTGAATCTGGCCTTTCGGGTCAAATAACCGGCGAACCGGATCCGCCGCCAATCAAAATTATACATTTCCGTACTCAAAATAAAAAAAAAATCGGAGAGTTTTCGTTGGGCTCGCTCCAGTCGGGCTTCCGATTACAAATGTGAGTTAAATGGGCTATTTTTGCATTAAATGATTCTAACATGGAACAACTCTACTAAACACGCTCCGATTTTTTTGGATTTGTTTTAAAAGATAGGTATAATTTCATTATTCAAGGAAACATATATTTTTTGGGGGGAGAGGCCCGGTTACTCCGATTATTTTAGCCGTTTCACTTGAATATGTGAGTATTTAGAGCCGCTATATCTCAAAAATGGTACATTCTAGGAAATAATTATATATTACGAATTTATATAAACACATCCGTATCTCAACCCTACCCACCAACACTGACCACGATTCCAAAATTCAGAATTCCAGTATATATTTTCAAATTTATTTAAATTTATTTCTTACAATTTAGTACACAAACGTACGAATTTCCAAAACTATCTCTCTATTACAATCTTATTAGACACCGACGTAGCCGAAATGATTTTAGTTCCCTAAGGATATTAGCTTGTGTTACACATTTTTAAATTTTTGATTAAAATTTTAAACTGTTTTAAATTGTTCAAGAAATATGTAAAGTAGTTGCAAGCATTACAGAGAATTATTTAACTAAATTGGTATACTTATTGTTCAACATATTTGAAAATATAAAAATAATGAAGGTGTTGTTTAAGCGTTTAATCGGAATTTTAGGCTGATTGTAAGCGTTACTGAGTTCAGAACAATACGTTTATTTGTATTTATTGGACGTTTGTAACATATTACGCCCAATACTTTGGCTTATAAACAGCATCCAGAAAAAAAAACATTTTTTCGATATTTTGTTTTTGAAATTTTTTATAAGAGCAATTCAACAATAAAAGGTAAAACCTTTGCTTAATCTTTGTGGTTTTAAGTGTTTGTATATTTTTTCTAACACGTTTTTATAATGAACTATTTTGAAATTCATAACAAGTACAAATTCTTTATTATGTTTGAAATTTGCAATAAAAAAACTATGTATATCAAGCATTTGACAAAAGGATTTTTCTGCCGAATTTTTATGTTTTGTTCGACCTTTCGAATGTTAATAAAATCAAGCTTTTTGAGCTTGAGGTCAATGTTTATATTTTACTAGCTGAACCCGGTGCGCTTCGTTACCCCGAATAAGGTAAAATATATTTTGACAAATTTATTTGTAGGCAAATTTTCTCACTCATTTCATTAAAATCGGGTATATAAAGCGTGTTTGGTGCATCAAATACATGAAATCGGACGAAAATATATATATGGGAGCTATATCGAAATCTGAACCGATTTCAATATAATTTGAAAAATTTATTTCTAGACCCAATTCCGTCACACATTCCAAATTTCATTGAAATTGGACATACATGGCGTGTTTAATGCATAAAATACATGAAATGGGCGCTATACCCAAATCTGAACCGATTTCAATATAATTTGGCAAATTTATTTCTAGACCAAATTCCTGCACACATCCAAAATTTGGAGGTAACTCCGAATCTGATGCTATATCTCCGGATCAACGCGGAATTTCAGAAATTTTTACAGTCTATGGTTCTTTTAGGCCATGTAGTGATATACTCTGAAAATTTCAGGAAGATCGGTTCAGCGGTTTTTGAGCCCATAAACTTCAAACAAGCAAACATACAAACATTTTTCTACTTTATATATATTGATTTATTTTTTATTTATTTTTTTTCCACTAATAAATTAGCTGTTTTAAAATAATAAAACAACAATAATGGGACTAAGCCAAACTATTTTGAAAAAACAATATTGATTTATTACATTTATTTCCAATATTTCAAAATTATAATGAATTTCATCTTCATGGATTTTTCTGTCGATTACTCTTTGAATAAAACCAGAAGAAACCGTCATATAAACCCACAGCAATTGTATTTTGGGAAGTACTTTCAATGGATGCACATTTCTAGAAATGTTAATTTTTCCTCCTTCGGTAAAGGACCTTGTGACGACAAATGAAATCTAAAAACTGATCAGAAACAGGTTCTTATTTGTCAAAATCTTAACAAGTACCACTCGACTTTGCAGATAGGAATATACGCTGAGCCAGTGTGAATTGCAACTTTGATGTATAGACAGATCGAATAGCGGCTACACAGCCAAAATCCTTACACCCAAAAACTATGCATTAGGAGATTTTCAGAAATTTTTAGCCTTTTTCGGACGCAAACAAAATATGGATTTGTATCATAGATCACAAGTTTTGCGGAGGAGGGATGGAGAAATGGACCAGACCGACATAGTTCATTTTGGTAATAGATCTTATTTTGGGAGTCATTCCTTTTAAAAGATATTGCGCCCACCAGTCATTTCAGTTCGTCACAGTATAATTTTCACCTTTTGACACTTATGTCAGAAAATATGGACTTGACCACGAAAAACATAATACCGCTCTAAACACAAGGAATACCTTCACTACAAATTTCTAAAGATCCTCAAATAGACCTTAAACTGCACTTGAACAACTATTTTGAAGGTTTGTGAGGGAGGTACCCCAGTATGGCGCATTTTCGAGCAAAAACTAAGTTTGGAAAAAATATTTTTAAATCCAAAGTTTGGACCGAATCTGTTGCTCCGTTCCAGAAAACTCGAGCATACCACTTAAGCTAAAATTCTTGAAATTTGGGGGGAAAATACCAGAAGAAGTAGACCGAAAAGCACCATCTTCGGATTTTGTATATATAATGCTCGCTGAAATATTGCGATAAGATTGCCTTAGGTGTTATTTACAGCTTTCGGG
The DNA here is from genome assembly GCF_047663935.1 of Musca autumnalis. Classification (NCBI taxonomy): domain Eukaryota; kingdom Metazoa; phylum Arthropoda; class Insecta; order Diptera; family Muscidae; genus Musca; species Musca autumnalis. The sequence goes on along the minus strand of NW_027411977.1, from coordinate 97,498,501 downwards.
CCATTTTCTCTGGAAGTATAGACTTGCCTCTGAAAAACTTGTACTGTAGTAAAAATTATTTATTAATTTATTTCTTTCATATTTTTACTTATAACTAAATTATTAGAATAAAGGAAGTGAAGCCATGACCATTGAGGTCTTAAGCTTACACAGCTTATCCAGAGAGGTCTTAAACTGCACTTACTGAAAATTTTTGAAATACTCTGCGGAAGTTTACCGAAAGAGTAGATCGATATGGCCCATCTTCGAAGCTGATCAAAATATCACGAAGGCCAAATTTTGGACCGAATTGGTTGATCTGTTTGAGAATTATCGTGCTCTCCAGGCGGCTGCCCAGACGAACGGACATATCTAAGTCGACTCCAAGTTTTCTGGCCCTAAAGCCATTATTTCGATGAGGCACATTTTGGCTAAAAAATGTAGATTGGGAAAAATAGTGTTTAGGGATTTTTGCTAAAAGAATGTATACATGTATAGACCTTGGATTGGGCGACATAATTTAATTTTAAAAGAAGTTAAGACTGAATTCCAGAGTTTCCCTTATTCCTGATCAATTTATGAGAAGATCCAGAATTTCTATAATTGAAGTCCGACGATTGGACGCTAAAATTAGTCTATTGACAGATGCACGATATGGAGACAGAATTTGTCATTTACATAACAGCGATTAGGTGCTAGAATTTCTTGATATATAGACTACCTATTGCTCAGCATTAGTTCTCGGCATTCAGAAATTCTTTGTGATAAAAAGGCATCGGATTTTTGCATATTTTTAAAAATTATAAGGTTAAGATTTTTGAAAAATTAAATGTTATGATATTTCTAAGGTTTACCGTTGTATTTGCTTACCGAAGTGATATCACTGAATTTCATAACATTCACTGTAGTTGTGAATTATTTAATAGATGATACGCCCAAAAATATATGGGATTATTAACATATTCATTGTTTTGACCATATATTAACTGTGACATATTGCCAAAAAAGTACTAAAAACAAGATAAAATTGACCAAGAAGTCTTATTAAAAATAGTATTTGAATTAAAAAATAGTAGTGAAAAATATTTCATCAGTAGAATAAGTCTAAAACAAGGTTTAAATAAGACATTTTCGCTAACATGAACTTTCAAAATTTTGGTCAGGTGGGCCCCCCCGATATGAAATCCTGGCTACGTCCCTGTTATTAGATATTTTTAATTCCAAATTTCAGGAATCCAGATATATATGTTCATACAAATTAGTACCACATAAAAATTTAATACCATTTTCGTACACATAAGTAAGAATTTCTAAAACTTCCTCAATTCTACCCATATTCACCCATGTCCAAATTGTACAAAATGTATCACCATTTAGTACTTTTCGTAGCCTAAGTACGTATTTCCAAAACTTCGTTAATCATATATCCCAAAAAGAATCTTAATTCCAAATTTCAAGATTGCAGCTCTATTCGACCACCCAAATCCATATTGTACCACATATGGTACCAATAAGTATTTTTCGTACGAATTTCCAAAACTACCTCAATCTTTCACTCCAACAGTAATCTCAATTCCAAATTTCAGGATTCCAGCTCTATCCGATCACTCAAATACAAATTGTACCAAATTTAGTACCATTTAGTACTTTTCAATACTCCCTCCATATCTCAACCCTACAATCTGGGTGTAGTACCCTACACTCTAACAGTAAATATAATTCCAAATTTAGGGTATGCAGCTCTAACCAAATCCAAATTGTACCAAATTTAGTACTTTTCACATACATTTCCAAAACCACCTCATTATATCAACCCTACTTCTTAACCTTGATTCTCATTCCAAATTTCAAGCTATTAGCTCTATCCGTTCACATAATAACAAATGGTACCAAATTTAGTACATGTTTGTACTTTTCGTACACTTACGGTTCGAATTTCAAAAACCATTTCGTATATCTATCCTACGTTCCCTCAGTGACTTTCATTTCAGATTTCTAGCTCTACTGGTTCGTCATATACAAAGGGTACCATATTTGGTACCTTTTAGTACGTTTCGTACCTTTCTAATTCGAATTTCCAAAAAATCCAGCCATATCTGATACCTTCGGACCAAGAGAGAAACTTTCTGAAAATTTCAAGTTTCTACCTTTGGCCGTTTCGTGTGGGCGTTGATAATTAGTCGGTCAGCCACACAAATGGTAAAATTTTTAGTACTTTTCGCACCCTTCTAGTACGAATTTCGAAAATCCCAGCCTTATCGACTACGCTTCAAGACTAACCCTCACCCATAATTTCAAGATTCTAGCTTCAGCCGTTTGATATAGGCGTTGATTATTAATCAGTCAGCCATACAAAAAGTACAACGTTTAGTACTTTTCGCACCCTTCTAGCACGAATTTCCAAAATCCCAGCCTAATGTCTATTTTAACTGGACTAAAATTATTAGCATCGTATTTAATATGCCGGGTGTTCTGAATATAACCATCTTCCTCAAAGCTTTAAAGATATTGCGAGAATCTTCAGTTTTAAATATAATTTAAAATTATATATTTCGAATGGTATCGAAATGCTTCTTATGTAACATAAACTTTTATTTTTCCTTTAAACTAAACTGTTTTACTTCTTTATCACTTTTATATTCTTTGAAAATGAAATGTTAACTTTTTGTAATCGCCCCAAAAATTTCCATGTGGCGCTGTGGCTACATAAACTCATAAATTTGAAATCCTATTTTGTAATAAAGTAAGAAAGAAAAAATATTGAATCGCGAAAATTGCATCCAAGCCCACTGTACAAAAATTGTTTCTAATTTTTGTTAGATAGCCGATAAAAAATTAAAAAATACAAAAAAGATTTTTTCCCCATTTGGAACAATATTAAAGAAGTTATGAGTATTTCGTTGCATATAGTTTTTACAGAATTCGACTTTTTATCAAAAAACAAAAAAAAAATAAATAAATAAATAAAAAATCTGAAAATATACCAAAATGATGAGCAGCATCACCACAGCAAAAAATAAAGGAAATCAAAAACCTCATTTTGAAAAACTGTCCGATTTTACTCAGAAATCCCCATATGTTTTTTATATGACAAAAACCAAATGTCTTTTGCAATTCCATTTGAAATTTTTTTTGCGAGCACATCTACGATTTTTGCTACAGAGGCTAAGGAAAAAATGTGGTTTCAAAACCGTTAGTGTTCACAAAATTGACCGATGCGCGCACAAGTTATAGCGGTTTTTATTCTCATATAAAGAAAAAATATTTAAAAATATCTTATCTGTTTTTATGACAAAATTTATGCATAAATCGTTATTTAGGGTCTTTTCAGACCTGTTTGGACCTTTGAACTTGCAGATTGTAGGTTAGGATTATAGTTCAAAAGTGTTGCGGAGGAGGTACTTGAATGAACCGGCATAGTCCATTATGGAAAAGGATCTTATTTTGGGATTCATACCTTTTCGATACATTTCGTGCCCTCTAGTCATATCAGTGGGCCGTCGTATAACTTTTGGACCTGTATGCCAGGAAGCATGGACTTTTCCACGGAAAATATAATATCGCTTTAAACAAGACCACGACGGACAGCATCGATATACATTTCCAAAAGATCTTCGAGCAGACCCTAAGCTGCACTTAGATACAAATATTGAACATTTGTGGTGGAGATATTCTAAGCAGAGGACCGATACGGGCCATATTAGAAGTTAAACTAAATTTGGAAAAAATATTAGGAGATCCAAAGTTTGGACCAAATTGGTTGCCCCGTTCAAGGGAAGTACTGGAAGTTGTGCACCGGTATGGCCCTAGTCGAACTGAAACTATGTTTGGACAGAATCTAGACAATGTGTATAAAAATTTGAAATCAAATTTATAGAGATTAGGTATATAAATTACATATTATAGTCTCCACACGGGACCAGTCATACTTATTAGCTTTGAAAATGTTTGCTTTGTTGCCTGTTGTCGCTTGCTTATATGTCAGGAATATTTTAAACTCATCAGTGCATCGAACATAAGCTCATACCTTTAAGATAACTTCCTGGCAACACTGCTTATGATGCATGTACACGATGATGATGACGATACTGACGATGACACACTTTTACATTTGCCAAAACATAAAAATTTAATATTTACTAAAAGTTAAATTTTTTTCTGTTTTGCAGATCGACATAGAGTTGAGAACACATTTTACACTATTTATTTATTTATGTATGACTATATACGAGAATTTATTCATTTTTTCTACTTAAAATTTATGTTTTAGCAACATTGAGTGTACAGATGTAATACACATGTTTCCATATTGTAAATTCTCCATTGCATAAAATGTACACCAACAACAAGAAAGGAAGACTTTTAAATAAATTGGTATGCATGAAATTTTTATGCACATTTTAGTATATTAAAATGTAAATGTATGCAAAAGTATTGCACCTACAACAATTTTATAAAATAAAATAAAAAATATATTTGTATATTCAGTAGGCAATTAAATGTGTTTTTTTATCGATTGAATATTAGGATAGGCGCTAAAGGCGTATATGTACATTACAGTGATTGTATAGCATATTTTCCTGTCCACACATTTTCATAGATTTAAAGAAAATTAACTTTTACTAAAGTTTCACAGTCAAGTTGCTTACATAGGACTAATTGCGTTGAACGTAACGTTACTTTGGCAGAAAATAATAAAACTGAAATGAACATGTCAACGTAATTGCATTAACAATATTTTATTTCTATCATTCGGCCAATAGAATTTTGTACAAGTTGTTGAGTAAACAAAAACACCAGAAATATAAGCGTAATGGTAAAATAGTGCTCACTCGATGTGAAAAGGCGCGTTTTAGCCGTACTCGATATCAAACGCCTTCACAAATAAACCCATGGTACGACAAGGAATATGTGATGTTATCATTAAATGGTGGTGTGGAGAAAAAAATCGAGATGTACGGTTGTTAAGACCGAAAATTCCAAAAACCAAAACCACATCTCGAAAACACTGAAACCACATCTCGAGTTTTTTCAACTATGATAGTTATGAGTAGCATAATCATATAAAACATGCAGATAGCGTGTTCGGCAATGGAAGTATATTCAAGACCACGAGCGATAGGTTAATGTACCAACTCCATCAACAGCAAGTAAGGACGGCATTAAGTTCAGCCGGGCCGAAGTTTTTATACCCTCCACCACGAACTGTATTGAAGTAAATAGTAATAATTAGTTTTCTTTCGTTTATGTATGTATGTATGTATGTACTAAGCTCTTCCTCCTACCCTACTATCTACCTTTATAAAATGGTAAGTGTATAAAATTGTATGTTGAGAAACTATGAGATATATTTCAAATGTCCTCAAACAAACACAATCTCAAAAAACTTATGTATTTGTGTACACAGGCTTGATTTACGCAAAAAAACCCTAGAATTTCATAAAACTGGGCAACACCGTCTAGACTTAAACCTGGATATATTCATATATGATAGTTTTTTGCGTTTCTAACTGCTGGGAACACAAAATTCCAACCAAACAATTCGACAGTCTTGAAAAAAAAGAAAAATCGTAAAGCGCTACCCTCATAGAGGGGCTGTACCAAAATGTGGACATACACTATCTGATTTTTTGAGAGCTATGTTTTGTATCTTTAGGGAAGAAATATTTATTTATATTCCATACCGACAAATTTCAGGTGAAATGTTTTTTTACCCCATAATAAGACTAAATACCAAATTTCAGCCATTTCATTGGGATGTTTAGGCCACAACCTTCAAAATACCGAAAACCTGGAGGTACAGTTCTATGGGGGCTATACAAAGGCATAGACATATACCGAAAAAGTTGAGATGGAAAGCTGTATACGCCCAACGAAAACTAAATATCAAATTTTAGCCATTTCGATGGAATATATAGGCCAAAACCTTTAAAATACCGAAAATCGGGAGGTATGGTTCTATGGGGGCTACATGAAGACGTGGACCTATACCGACAAATTTCAGGTGGAAAGTTTATTACTCCCATCTAGGCTAAATACCAAATTTCAACCATTTCGCTGGAGTACTGAGACCACTACGTTCAAAATACCGAAAATTGGGAGGAACCGTTCTATCGGGGCTATATGAAGACTTAGACCTATACCAACAGATTTCAGGTGGGAAGTTTAATACCCCCAACGCAGACTTAATACTGAGGCCACAACCTTCAAAATACCGAAAATAGGTAGGTACCGTTCTATGGGGGCTACAGAAACACGTGGACCTGTACCTACAAATTTCAGGTGGAAAGTAGAATACCCCAACGAAGACTAAATACCAAAATTCAGCCATTTCGGTGCAGGACTTAGATCACTACGTTCAAAATACCGAAAATCGGGAGGTACCGTTCTATGGGGGCTATATGAAGACGTGGACCTATACCTACAATTTTCAGGTGGGAAGTTTAATACCCAAAACGAAGGCTAAATATCAAACTTCAGCCAATTCGGTGGTTTATTGAGGGCACAACCTCAAAACATCGAAGGCATGGACCTATATATACAGTAGGCCGGGGCGATTTGTATGGAAGGAAAAAAGTGTTATCGGGCGCCTGAAGATTCTGATTTTTGGGATTGTACTGAGCAACAAAGTCAACTAGACCATACGTCTGCGGTAAAAATCGAGCCCCCGGATTTTGACTTGAAGTTTTTTTTCAAGGATTTTTGGATATTTTGGCATATAACAACCAAACCACTGAGATTTTCGATCCAACACAAAGACAACAATTGTAGCCAAGACAATAATAAAGAACTCTCTAGTACATCGCAAAAGCATTGGAACGCTCCTTCAGGTAGTTATGGCCTCGAGAAGGTGCACATTTTTCGGAAAATATCGATAAACGACACTGTGCTACAAAATGGAACTCAAAGTCAGTGAGTGGAAAATTTCTTTTGGAGATGAAAGGCCTTGGTGAGTGTACTGCGAAGCCAAAAGGAAATTTTCACCATAGGTCAAGTTTCCGAGATATTGCGTGATTAATGGTTTAATTTTGGCCCCTTAATTTGTGATCAAATAGCTTTATATCTCTCTAAAGCGTTATTGTAGCTTTATTTTGACATTACAATCTTTTTGTAGAATATTTCATCCCTCTAACTCAATTCCTTACATGTCCTTTTCGTCCTTTATTTTTTGAACCGCAGTAAAAGTACCACAAGGCGAGATTTTGCAGCATCCAAATATTCTACACAAATTTTGTTCAGAAGATTTTAGGTACGGTTCTCATTGATGACCAATCGATATTTCCCCGTTTTCATGGTCCTTTTTGACATTTTACCTGTTTTTGTTCAGAAAACTATGTTTTGTTTTTATGTATATTCGTTATTGAAATACTTAAATAATTAAATAATTGAAATACTGAAATAATTAAGGGGCCAAAATTAAACCGTTAATCACGCAATATCTCGGAAACTTGACCTATGGTGAAAATTTCCTTTTGGCTTCTCAGTACACACATCAAGGTCTTTCATCTCCAAAAGAAATTTTCCACCCACTGACTTTGAGTTCCATTTTGTAGCACAGTGTCGTTTATCGATATTTTCCGAAAAATGTGCACCTTCTCGAGGCCATAACTACCTGAAGGAGCGTTCCAATGCTTTTGCGATGTACTAGAGAGTTCTTTATTATTGTCTTGGCTACTATTGTTGTCTGTGTGTTGGATCGAAAATCTCAGTGGTTTGGTTGTTATATGCCAAAATATCCAAAAATCCTTGAAAAAAAACTGCAAGTAAAAATCCGGGGGCTCGATTTTCACCGTAGACATATGGTCTAGTTGACTTTTTTGCTCAGTACAATCCCAAGAATCAGATACTCCAGGCGCCCGTGATGGTGTTCAAATCGCCCCACTCTAATATACAGACAAAGTTCAGGTGGAAAGTAGTTTCTGCCAAAACGTGGACCGATATAACCGAATACCAAACATCCTAGGAAACTTCTTTACCGAATTATAAAGTAGAAATATATCTGAACTTTAACCATCATTGCTTAATGTCTGTTAAAATTGTTATACCCTCCACCATAGCATGAAGGGTATAATTAAATTTGTCATTCCCTTTGTAACACATCAAAATATTCATCGGAGACCCTAAGGAAATTAAATGACTGTTGTAAATTTTACACGCAAAAAATAGGTTATTTAATAAAATTCACGCACCATATTTTAGCCTTTAGACGCCAATTACTAGGATTCTGTAAGGATTGTAAAACATTTTTGGTTTTTGCCATATATTGATTAGGGTACAATTATAAACCGAGATAACCATATCCGCCCGTTCGTCTGTTGAAATCAAGATACAGCTCGAAATTCTTAAAATAGAGCTTTGTAATATGGTTTTAATATAGCCTCCATAGAACGGTGCCACCCGATTTTCACACCGAAATGACTGAAATTTGGTAAAAAGTCTTCGCGGGGTGTATATCACTTTCCTCAGAAATTTGTCGGTATAGGTGTACGCCTTCCTATTGCCCCCATAGAACGGTTGTACCATGGATCGGTACTCCGGAACTTCGGTTAGCCTATTGTTTTACCGAACTTGCTGAAATGTTGTATTTAGTCTTCTTCATAAGCAAAAGGAAACTAATTGTTCCATCTTACTTCAATACAACTCGTTGTGGAGGGTATAACAAGTTCGGCGAGTCCGTTCTTACTTGTTGAACTCACAGTTGTCATGCTTATATGATCTTCTGGATGCTGGCACAATACCTATTTTCGGTCGGTTTAAATTTCCCTTAGGTCGGGGCATGGACACAGGTTAGAACAGATAAAGAACTACCTCTTATTTATCTTTATTCTTAACGTTAGATTATGGGTGGCGTATAGTTTTTCTGAGTAATGAGAATCATACGCCCAATGGCACAGTAGTCTCACTTGTATGGGAAGGGGTGGAAAAAAATTAATAGGTACAAAATTGCTTATATTTGATAAATATTAGATTTAAAATGTACAACAAGGGGTAAATTAAGTATAATTGTATAATTATCTCGTAATATCCTTGATATTTGACATTATACCTCGAAGTGGGTCAAAGAAAGGTGATACTGAAATTGTGCTCTACGAAAAGTAAAGCTTTTAATTTTTTTGATATATGAAATAAAGTTATATATAAAACAAGTGAGCAAAGGCTATAGTCGGGACGGGGCCGACCATGTGATACCCTACACCACTACCCCTGTAGTGGTGTAGGGTCACTGGTAATCATTTCTTTTAGGGAATATAATCCGACTACCACCAAAAATAATATGCCTCTTTCTCTCTGGGACCCCCATAAGCAACCAAACTTTCGTGACCATCCGATTAAAATTACGACCTGTAGCTTGATTACAAAAAATGGAAGAATTGGATGCATTACCGACTATTGTGGTATCTCCCTTGTTTGACCACCTTCGCCTACCTGCTTTACGCCAATGTGAAGGTAATATTTTCTTCGTCCATTGACAGGTTTTGCCGTTGGAATACCCCTACTAAAAGCCAATATATTCACAAAGAATAAAACTTTGAATTTGTCTCCAAATGAGTTTTTGCCCATTCCGACCCCTAAATATTATCCGACCATCATTAAAATCAGTAGGCTTCTTCTTCTGTGGGACCCCCATTAACCCCTAAAATTTCGTGACGATCCGATCAAAATTGCAACCTGTGGCGTGATTACAAAATAATCGGAAAATGGGATGCATTATCGACTATTGCCATATCTCTGCTATTTGACCACCTACGACAACCTAATTTACATCGCTGGAAAGGTGATATTTTCTACTTTCCTTGCCAGGTTTTGCTTTTGATATACCTCTTAAAGAAACAGAGATATTGGCTTTGAAATAAAACGTTGACCTTTCTCCAAATAAGTGTTTGCCCATTCCGACCCCTGAATATTATCCGACCATCATCAAAATCAATAGGCTTCTTTCCCTTTGGGACCCCCATTAACCCCCACAATTTCGTGACGATCCGATCAAAATTGCGACCTGTAGCGTGATTACAAAAAAATCGGAAAATGGGATGCATTATCGACTATTGCCATATCTCTGCTATTTGACCACCTACGACAACCTACTTTACATCGTTGTAAAGGAGATATTTTCTACTTTCCTGGCCAGGTTTTGCTTTTGATATACCTCTTAAAGAAACAGAGATATTGGCTTTGAAATAAAATGTTGACTTTTCTCCAAATAAGTGTTTGCCCATTCCGACCCCTAAATATTATCCGACCATCACCAAAATCATTAGGCTTCTTCATCTGTGAGACCCCCATTAACCCTCAAATTTTCGTGACGATCCGGTCAAAATTGCGACCTGTAGCGTGATTTCCAAAAAACTAGAAAAATGGGATGTATAGCCGACTATTGCGATATCTCCGTTATTTGGTTACCTACGCCGACCTAGTTTGCATCATTGTAAAGACGGGATCTTCTACTTTCATAGTCAGGCTTTGCTTTTGGAAAATTTTCAACCAAAGCTGTGATATTCGTCAATATAATTAAAATCGCAAAAATGAAAATTGGGGTTTTAGTTGCTACTATTGTGATATCTTCGTTGTTTGATCATCTACGAGCACCTACTTTACATCATTGGATAGGTGATACTTTCTACTATCATTGTCAGGTTTTGCTTTTGGTATAACCAATATAGAAGCTGAGATATTCGCTTTGGAAAAAACGTTGTATTTTTATGCACCTAAGTTTTTGCCCTTTCCGACCCCTAAATATTATCCGACCATCACCAAAATCAATAGGCTTCTTCCCCTCCGGGACCCCCATCAACATCTAAAATTTCGTGACGATCCGATCAAAATTGCGACCTGTAGCGTGATTACAAGGTTTAGATGGACAGACGGACGGACGGACGGACACACATAGTCAGATCGACTCAGCTCGTCGAGACATTCATTTTGGTATATACAAGTATGGGTCTACGACCATTATTTCGATGCGTTACAAACTTTTTGGCCAAAACCAACTTATAATACCCTCCCCACATAGTGGTGTAGGGTATAATAAATGATATACATGTTATAAAATGATATGATAAAAATATTGAGAAACAATATGGATCAATATTCACGCAATTATGGATCAATATTCACGAAATATTAAATGGAGGTTGGGTTCAGACCAGAATATACCCCTATAGTTTTTGGCGATGATGGTGAAAGATTTCGGGGGTAAAATGGATCAAAAACTAAATTTTTGTCAAATTTTGTAGCGGCTCTGTACGTCGCAATGGTAGCCTGATCGGGGCGAAATTTTATGTAAGGCTTGGGATTACGACAGTAGCTTGCAATTAAACGCGATGATCAGATAATATTTAGCGGATTGAATGAACCAGGACTTTTGTGTGAAAATTGGTAACATTTTTAGTATAAAGACTATGACTTTACTCCTGGAAGATATGTTCCACACTCTTAGGTTATATTCCGAAGAGGAACTCTTGATCTATTCACTGAAGCCAATTATGTTAATGAACGTGGTCAGACAACAGAGCTACAGCCTAATATATACAGAGACCTTATAGCTTTAATTATGGGAAGTGTAAACATCATCAACCTAGATGACGCAGTTATGGTTCAATTCTAACAACTTTTTCTTCGAGGTGAAAGGTTTGGCCAAGGAAAATGCCAATAACTTTTGATAACGCTATGCAACACGAAAATTATTAACCATATTCTGACACCTCAACGTTAAAGAAGACCAAAAATAATAAGACGCGTGTCCCGGCGTTTTTCCTTTAACTTTCGCAGTTATGGGACCCCAAAGAACTGAGGCCTTGATGTCAAAAGCATCATTTTGTCAGGGACATATCTTTTTAATCACTAAGAATTTGGGTTTACTTGTGGAAGCAAAGTTGTAGCTCTCATCTTAAAGAATAATATTTGTGAACACATAAAATCCATTCAACCTCATCTTCAAGGTCAACATCGTCTGATCAAATTCCCCTTATAATTCTTTCTCGCATTTTAGTCTACCATTATTAAAGCAAACAACCAACTAGACAAATGTACCTTAGATCGCAATCAACACGATGCGGTCAGAATATGGTTAATAAACCATTGCACACAGTGTAATGATCGGAGAGTATATAGCGGGTGAAATTGACGATCATTAGTTGTCAAAAAAATATCTAAATATAATTTTTAGTGCATATTTTAAATTCTGTGGGCATATTCCGAAAAATTAGGAACGTGAAATTTGAAAACCAACTTCTGACCTCTCATACGATAAAAAATTGTATCAATATAACTGATAGATAATCGAACTACTGTCTAACATATACATAATTAGGTTCTTTATCGTTTTGGTTTGTGTGTAAAGAACTATGTTTATATTCCATTTTACAAATTTCCATTTATCAATGATCGATTGCCACCGTGGTGCAATAGTATGCACATCCGCCTTGCACACTGAAGGTCGTGGGTTCGATTCCCAGGCCAGGAAACATCAAGAAATTTCAACGGTGGCAGAATAACCCTCAGTAAAGTTGGCGACATTTCCAGAGTATTTCAGCCATGTAAAACTTCTCTACAAGTGGTGCTTAGGACACACCGTTCGGACTCGGCGATAAACTGTAGGTCTCATATCATTGAGCTAATATGAATCGGGGTGCACTCATTGATATAACAGGAGTCTCCCTTGTCCCGTATGGGATCTTTGTGGAACAATTTGCACCAGAACTAAGTTTAGAAGAGGTTTTCATTTAAATTTAGTTAACACGCTCCGTGCATGACATTGTTTTATATGGAGGCAGTCAGTGATTGTCCCAATTTGAACTTCTATATCTCAAAAATGGTAAAACCTACAATAATATATATTATAAACGTCAATCTTGGACAGAGGTTTTACTGCTTAAACAATTTTTTTAGTCCCATTTTCAAAGGAATTTCGGTTTCCAAGCAAAATATTGAAGAACTTAAAACGCTATTTATACCCTATACCACAATGTGGAAAAGGGTATTATAAGTTTGTTTTGGTAAAAATTCATGTAACACCGCGAAATATTCGTCGGAGACCCCCAATGTTGTATACCAATCTTCATATCTCGACGAGATAAAGCGATTTTGAGATGTGTGTCCGTCCGTCAGTCCGTCCGTCCGTCCGTCCGTCCGTCCGTCTGTCCATTATAAATTGTAAACACGCTCCAGGCCGCAATTGTGGACCGATCGTCACGAAATTTTGTATGGAGGTCAGGTTCAGATCAGAATAGATCCCTATTCTTATTGGTGATGATCGTGAATTATTTAGCGGGTGAAATGGACCAAAAACATAATATTTATCCAATTTTCTAGCGGCTCTGTAGGTCTCAATAATAGTCTGATCAACGCGTAATTTTAAATAAGGTAAGAGTATATCACAAAGGAGAAGCTTGCAATTTGAGATGGCGATCGGATAATATTTAGAGGGTTAAATGGACCAAAACTTTTGTGTGAAAATTGTGAAAATTTTTAATATACAGCTTATATCTTAATTCCTGGAAGTGACATTCCAGACAAATGAGATATACTTGAAAGTGAAACGCTTGACCTTTCAATTGATGCCAATTATGTTGGTGTGCATGATCAGATAACAGAGTCACAGCCTAATATATTCCGTTATTTGTTTGTAGTGTAATAATAAACTCGCTAGAAGTCGCAATTATACATCAATAGTCACGAAATTTTGCACCGGGTAAGAGTATAGGTCGAAAATGATGCCTACAATTTTGAATGATGATCTGATATTCTTTAGCGGGTGAAATGGACCATTACTTTTATATGAAAAATATAAAAATTTTATTTTTGGTTGATATTTTAATTCCTTGAGGACATATATATTTCGCAAAATAGCGTACATATGGGAAAAAACTACTGACCTTTCCTGTGATGTAAATTGCAATAAAGTGTTTGGTAGATAACGGGTCTACTGCCTAATATATAATGGGTTCTGTGTAGAGAACCTCATTTTTATCCCATGCAAAGCGATTTAGCGATGTGTGTCCGTCCATTAAAAATTGTAAACAAGCTTAAGGCCGCAATTATGGAACGATTGTAACGAATTTTTTAAGGAGGTTGGGTTCGGGCCAGAATATATAGGATTAGTTTTTGCTGATGATCGTGAAATGTTCAGGGAATGAAATGGACCAAAAACTAAATTTTAACCAATTTTTTAGCGGCTCTGTAGGCCAAAATAATAACCCGCAAAATTTTAAACAAAGTTTGAGTTTATGATGAAGAAGAAGCGTACAAGCCAACGTAAAGATCAGATAATACTTAGCGGGTTAAATGGACTGAAACTTTTGTGTGAAATTGGTAAAAATTTCAATAACGTAGCGGTTAAACAACGTAAGTAGTAGTACTACATAAGTGGGTTTCATTAGATTTTAGTTTCCTGCTACAAAAATGTCTTTGTTCATGCTAGATAACTTTTTGGTTTTGGTCATAAGTATTATACATTACATCTCTGATATTTGATAATTAATCACAATCATTGATAAGAAGTTCCGTGGAGAGCGATTGTCCCGGGATAGTGGTATAGGGTATCCCATGGTCGGCTCCGTCCGACTATAGACTTTTCTTACTTGTTTTTTTTGATTTTTTTTTTCATCCATGAACATTGTAGTTTCAGAATTTTCCAAGTGTAAGCACTAGGGTTATGACTTTTTGACATTTTTTCTCAAAAATGATTTCCTGTAGCAGGGATGAATGAACTTTTGCCTAATAATCGCTACGCTATCGTTTATTCCATTGAAATATAAAAAAAATTCACGCACAAATCGATTTTAAAAATATAATTTTTTGAAAAAATGTATGAAATGAAATTTTTTTTTCAAAAATTATTTTTTGTTGCACGAATGAATAAATATAAGCCTATTTATACTATAATAATGTTTATTTCATTCAAATATTGAAAAAGGTCATGAACAATCCACTTTGAAAAAATTTTAAATTTTTTGTTTTTTGTTGAAAAATTTTATCTTTAAATAAAAGCGTTTACGACATTTTTACGATTCTCAGAATTGAAGAAAATTAGTGAGAAATAAATGTTATGTCAGTTTAATTATCTCATGTGACTCTAAAGTTTAATTTCAATTGTATATCTGCTTACAGTGGCTTCAAAAAATTGTCCATAATTTTGATAAATTCAAATTTTAAACTCTTTTTGTGCGTGAGGTTTTTTCACTGAATCACCTTATAATTATGATTTTATGTAAAACTCATCACGCTATGATACATTGATATGAGGTTGTAAAAAAGTCATAACACTAGTAAGCACCTTTCATTGAATGTTAGTTCAGGTGTCTTGGTAAAAATCAAAGGAATCGAGAGCAATGCCTTTGATAATTTTTTATTTCCTAATACAAATTTCAACTTTTTAATGATAATGGACCGTCTGTCCATTATAAAGTAAAGAAAATGACGCATAACGTGTCGCAATCACATAAAAAAAACTTCATGGAAAAATAGTGCCCAATAGTGGTGTAGGATATTACATGGTCGGTCCCGTCCGGATATAGCCGTGGATTCATACTAGAACTAGCATACTATCGATAGTGCAACTATCGTTTTGATTATTGTAGAAAATCAAAGTTTACGTCGGCCACCAAAAGATGATTTTTGTATTGCCTTTTGCGAATTATTAAAGAAATAATAGTTTTGGAGACCGTTGCAATCAAAATAAGTTAACTTTATGACAGTCTATACCGACAATTTACTATAGAAATGTTTTATACCCCTAGCGAAGACTAAATACCAAATTCCGGCTGTTTCGGTGTGATAATTAGGCTACAGCCGAAAATCAGGGGGCTAATTCCTTCTATGGGGCTATACAAAAACGTGGACCCAAAAGCAACAAATTTCAGCGCCCGCAACGTAGACTTAATATGAAATTTCTGCGATTTCTGTGTGATAATTTTTCTAAAATCTTGAAAATACGGAAAATCGGAAACCCGTTCTATGGGGTTTTTATCAACTCGTAGACCTGTAGCAATAAATGTCTGTGTAATGCCCCTAACATATACATACTAAATACGAATATACCGAAAATCGGAAGGTACTTTTCCACGAAATTTGTTTTGTATGATTACGAGATATTTTAGCCATCCGGTCATACATACATAAGTTGATATACACCATAACATATCAGAGATATAGCACACATATACACGCAGAGAAAAAATATTTTTCGCTTTTGTTGGAACAAAAACATAAATTTTTGTTCCAAAATTGTATTTGTTTTGTTCAAGCATTGCATTGCAAATCCAAAAATACAATCTTTTGCTCCAAACATAAAAAACAAAAACAACTTTCAGAATTCCGCAATATTGTAAAAATCATTAACAATACCGATTGTTAGGAACTATCATAATCTAGAAATTTTACAAAAAATATTGTCTTTTAAAAAAATTGCTTTTGTTTTAAATACGTATTGTTATTTTGTTTTTTCAGTAGATACACAATTTTGGATTGAAAATGTCTATTATTAGTTCAAAAATACATATTTTTGACTATACTCTCTCCCGTTAACTTGTTGAGTATTTGCTCTGGATTCTAGTCGCTGCATTCTTGTTTTGCTCTCTTTAGTTTATGTGTGGCTGCCGGTGAAGTTATTTGAGTTTGCGCATTCTTTGTCCCTAATTAGTTTTTGTTTGGCAGTCAAAGAAAGTGGATCAAAAAATGTAAAACATTAGTGATTATAAACTCAGAAAAACAACATTCCAAGACAAAAATGCAAAAAAATATAATAATAAAAGTGTCATACATTATTAAATCTATTGAATTCTTTATTATTTTAGAACTGTCGGTGTTTTCATTTTTTAAGGCGTTATCTACTTTTGCCATGTAGTTTTTGTTTTGTTTTTGGTTTTCTCATGTGTTTTTGTGAAGCGGCAAATATAAAAGTGGTGGTTGAAGCAGAATTTGCGTTGCAAGGAGATATTAAAGAAGAATTCCGATAATTCATACATCTTTGACACAATAAATTAAATTTTCTTGAAAACGTCGATCCTTTTGGGTTCTTTTTGTACTGAATAATGTTTACAACACACGTTTGTAGGTTTGACACCACCTCTTTTGAATCTCTTCTTCTACAATCGTATGTAAGTTGTTGTGTGTGTGTTTTGTGGAGAGCTAAAACCAAAAAAGGTGGTTGAAACTTATTATACGAAGAGAAAATAGAAATAGTTTTTTTTTGTGAACGAATTGTTTTTGAGTTTTTGTGAACGAATTGTCGGAATTCTGTTTTAATTTAAAATATAAAGAGGGCGTTGCAACAGTCTAATAATTTTTGCAATGCATGCTCAATGAAAACACTTGTATTTTATTGCGTAGTTTTGTGTGTCTGTTTTTAACTAACTTCATGATGCTATTTTTTATTTAGCGAGTTAAGGAGTGTTTTGCTGCAGACATTTTAAATTTAGTTAAGAAAACATAAAACTAATCAACGACAGCTGAAGAAGTGCACATTTTTAATAAGAATACTATCTAAACCAGTTATATTCAGTAATTTGGTGCAACAATACATTTCTTCAACCGATTTTGTTTTGGGCATAAAATTAATTAGTAAGTATCTTCTTTTTGTACTTTTACTAAGCGATATTTCTAACATATTTTCTTTGTTTATTTAGCTTCAAATTGTACTAACGACTTGGATTCACAATTTTTCTGACCGAATAAATCACAATAAATAGTTTACCAACATGCTTTATTTGCACATCAATCTTTGTTAAACTAAATAATTTAGCGTCAATTGAAATTAAAATTATCTCGTATCAGGTTTATTTAAAATTTTTAAAAATCATATATGAAATAAATAATAAAATGAAACTTTTTATATTTTTTTAAATGTAACACATTAAAAAGGTAGGTATGCAATTTTTATTCCAACCATTTCGCATTGAAACAATAAGTATTGTTACTTCTGACCAAAACTATTGTGAATTGCAAAGATAAATATTGTTACTTCTGACCGAAACTATTGTAAGTTCTAACAATATTTATTGTCCATTTTGACAAAAACTATTGTGAATTGCAAAAATAAATATTGTTATTTATGACCGAAAATATTGTAAGTTCTAACAATATTTATTGTCCATTTTGACAAAAACTATTGTTAATTGCAACAATAAATATTGTTACTTCTGACCAAAACTATTGTAAATTCTAACAATATTTATTGTCTATTCTGACCAAAACTATTCTAACTGCAACAATAAATATTGTTAATTCTGACCAAAACAACTGTAAGTTCTAACAATATTTATTGTCCACTTGGACCAAAACTATTGTGAATTGTAACAACATATATTGTTACCTCTAACCAAAACTATCGTACTTACATGTTTGGTCCAAAGCGTTATAGTGTCAAAGTGACAATACATATTTATATTTAGAACACATAATATAGTCCAGTGTGACAATAACGATTATTGGATTGACAATACTACATAAGGAATCCAACAATATGTTAACAATATATATTTTGCTCTTGGAATATTGTTGGATCAAACATATTTTTTTCTCTGCGTGTAGACCGTCACTACTGGAAACGTTAGCTATTATTTTTTTTATTTTATAATGGACACATATACCGTTTTGTTATACAGTGCTGCTCAAAACATTTGCAACTGGAATGACTAGTTCATATTTTATATAGTTCTGAGGTAGTTTGTGGATTTGAAATGCCAATATTTTTGTAGATTGATTGATTATTGAATCCTTTCTAAAGATTTAAAACTTAATATGCAAAAATTTCACTTATTTTACAAAAAATATACAAAACAAAGCTCGAACTCACTTTTGGTTCTGCTCAAAACATTTGCAACTGAGAAAATTTTATTCAAAATCTGCAGGAATTATTTTTGTTTTGATAATATATTGTGGATTAAACATTTTATTTATTATCTAGTGACATCGTAAAGGAAACCAGTTATCTAAATAAGTTAATATATCCTTTGGAATCCTGTGCTCTAAAGATAATTGTTAAATACCAAGGTTTTATTCGATATTTAATAGTCTAGAGTCCAGATTAGAGTCCCGGAACCTCCTATATGAATTTAGATGACTATAGCTGATTGCGTCCAATAAGAACTTAAGCATAGTTTCAAAAAATTACTAGTTTTACGTGGTTGTATATACGTTTAGAAGCGGGATTATGCCAAAACATTCTGTTATACGACAATTCCGGAGTGTACATGGTGAGATTTTGACATGCTACCTGTCCGGTTAGTTCTTGGATCTGATAAATATCTCGACCTCATGTATCCTGTACCATTTCTGTCCATAAAAATACCTCCAGGGCAATATAAAACACCTTCTACATTTGGGTCAACTTTTTCGTATAAAGGGACAAATTCTATTATCTTTAGTTCTGGTGATCAATCAAATTTTTTCAAGTCATATAACTTAAATATTGATTTATATCGAGGAGAAGTACTCGATTTCACTACTCCAAAAATATAACCACACATTTTTTGAATAATTTCTATGAAAAATTCCATTTTTCCCGGAAATTACTGTTTTCCCAAAATTTGCGTATTTTGGTATACCGGTGTCTTTGGTATGTATCGGAGGTGTTTGTATAGATTTATCGGTGTCAAGCCTTTTTTTAACATCTGGTGATGACCTCTCAGAGATCTGCTTAATAATTCGTATAGTTTTTTGATCATCCCCTGCAGTAGATGTTGTTGTCTTTGCATCTCCTTCCCATCTTATGGCGAGTTTAGTTATTTTTACGCGGTATCCAGCTCTGTTTTAGATATTGTGATGTTCCTATGTTTATTTTTGGACCTCGTTGGATCCACAATTTTCCATTTGTTACCATTTTACCATTTTAGCAAAGCGTTGATAAAAATTTCTGGTCGTAATTTAAGTTTTTCTTAAAAAATTGAATATGTCTTGTTTTCGGCATACTTGTCTATCAAAAGTAAGCATATGTGGGATAAAAGTACTCCTCATGAAAGCTTTTTACCCCCTTCTTCTGATTAAAATTAATTTGATGCCAATCAACACAAAAAACTCGTCAAAAATGAACTAATAGATATTCGTACCACGGAGTTGCAAATGTTTTGAGCAGGCTAAAACATGTGGTCCTCCGATATTTCACACATTTTTTAAACATAAGTGTTCATAACTGAATAATGCTTTTTAAATCTTAAAAATATGGTCAATAAAAAATCAAATAACAAAAACAAACATATTTCAAAACTCAAAATGTCCCTAAAAATAGATTGAATGTGATATAGGCATCTGAGTTGCAAATGTTTTGAGCAGCACTGTATATACATACATGTTTTTTTAATTAACATTTTTATAAAAAAATATCAAAAGACATTTAGAAGTAGGTTTCGCTGATTTCTACCCAATCAGCCAATAAAAAAAATAATTTTTTTAATTATTACATTACTTTCGACAAAAGGCAGCAGAAAAATTGACTAGTACAGTCGAAATCGCGTCCGTCAAGGAACCGACCAAAATCAGACGCTATAATTGATAATCGTTATAAACGATATTTATAAAAGATGTGGAATTATGTTATGTATAGTGACATTTGAGTATAAATACATAGTTTTTGTAAGTAAATAAGTAAATTATTTTTTTTGCTTCTTCATTTTATATACATTCGTAGAAATTACTTAAAAAGAAAATATGTAATAAAAATAACGATATTAAATTCATTCATCAGCAGATATATTACGTTAATATAGGATATGGTTATATTTGAAATACACGCAGAGAAAAACTATTTTTCGCATTCGTTGGAACAAAAATATCTGTTTTGGTTCCAAAAATGTATTTTGTTCAAACATTGTAATCCAAATCCAAAAATACCATCTTTTGTTCCTAACATAGAAAACAAAAACAACTTTCGAATTTCCGCAATATTGTAAAAATCGTTAACAATACCGATTGTAGGAACTATCATAATCTAATTTTGTTTACAAAAAGTATTGTCACCCCGAAAAACAGCCCAGAAATTTTTGATTTGAGTGTATATACTTCTCATATACACTTTTCACGTAACTTGGATATAAATGTCGCGTATAATATTGCAATCATTGATGAACACAGTACATGGTTTGCTGCATTGGCTGACAACAAAGACAAACAAAAAGCCACAAGCAACCCACCACAACATAAGGAGTAATGAAACACCATTACAAACTCCGGTATAACACCAAACCTCAAAGCACAATGAAGATAGAAGAATGAAACAAAAAAGAAACAAATAAAAACAAGAGTCTCATTGTTGGTATACATACACACAAAAACAAAGAAAAAGGCATCATGTCATACAAACAAAACTCACCATAATTGTTTTTTTTCAACACGTCATCGAATAGCGAGAGAAGAGAAAAAATTGTCGAAGAAAAGAGAGAACTATTGTCCAGTTGACAAAAACTATTTTTGGATTTAACAAAACCCAATTGTTGGAATCACAATACTACATTTGGAATAATATCTTTACAATACATATTTTGCTCTTCGAATATTGTTGCATCAATCATATTTTTTTCTATACGTGTAGTCTGTTACTTTAGTTTGGGCTTTTGAATTCCAACATACGTTTTAAATTTAACTCAGATCTGAGTTTCGAAAGGGTTTCCAAAACACAAACTTGGGTTGTAACATATTCTGAGTAAATAAATGTTTGAAGGGTTTGAAGGGCCCCTGACACTTTATCTAACAATAACACGATATCCATCACATTTAATTTCGTACTTAGACCCCTTTCTATTGTTGCCAGTATAGTGGATATTTGCCGATTCCGACAATGCGATTTTAATTGACTTGAGACCGCCTACACGTGAGTCGTAATTAAGTTGTCTTATCCCGTCTTCGAACCTGTTGTGCATAAATTTGATATTTTGTAGTTGTTTGAGCTTGAACAAATATACATACAACAAAATATTGAGAGGAAATTATCTTCCACGTATGGTTCGACGTTACAACCGATAGCAAAATTAAAATATTTCACAAAAAATCGACGTTACAACTGATATGACGTTAAGGTGAGAACACAATGAGAAAGTGTGAAATATAAAGGGAAACAATTCGGGACCTTAGGATTTCGTCGTTATAAGCGATATGACGTTATAAAAAATCGACGTTATAAGCGATTTCGACTGCATATTATTGCAATTTGCATCAATTTAAATTGTGGGAATTTAGTTGTTACAAGCAAACCAAGCAAACCAAAACAATAAAGAATCCCATTTATATGTTATACAATGCTTCTGTTATCTAGACGCTACATTGATATAATTTGTATTTTCGTAATTTGTCTGAATTAATTAAATGTGGAGCCAAAATCGAATTTTTATATTTTTCGCCCAAAAGTTTTGATTAATTTTATCCGCTAAATATTATCCGATCATTAACCAAGATTATTGGAATTTTCCTTGACCAAAACTCTGACCTCGTGCATAAGTTTGTCAGTATTGAGCTCTATCTGCAAACTTTAGCGTAAATGTACTTACACTGCGTTCAATTAAAACTGTGGAATCCTTGTATATGATACGGTGTAACTCTGTTATCTGACCACGTACATCAACATAATTGACATCAATGGAATGGTTAAAAGATCGTCTTCGAAATATAACTTAAGTTGTCGTTTGATATATTTCACACCAAAGTAATGGTCCATTTCATCCGCTAAGTAATATCAGATCATTATCCATTTTTTACCCACAAGGAAGACTTGTTACTAAATTTCAGCCGTTTGGGAGGAATATTGAGGCCACAACCTTCATAATACCGGGAATCGGGAGGTACGGTTCTATGGGGGCTATATGAAGACCTCGATCTATACTGAAAAACTTAAGGTGAAAAGTTGTATACCCCAAGAAAGACATAATACAAATTTCAGTCATTTCGGTGGGATATTGAGGCCACAACCTTCAAAATACTGTAAATTGGGAGGTACCGTTCAATGGGGGCTATATGAAGGTGTGAACCTATACCGACAAATTTCAGGTGGAAAGTTTTATACCCCAAACGAAGACTAAATACCAAATTTCAGCAATTTCGGTGGGATATTCAGGCCACAAGTCCTTGCATATATATTTGCATAAGGGTTTACATATGCTTATTTTATGCAAATATGTAAAAATATGCCGATATGCAAAATGTGCAAACATTTCTGGACCTAATTTGTTCTATTTTGTGATAAAACGAGTTTCAGTCTAATCAGATTTTCTCTACGACCATTCTAAGCATATACACCAACATCATAACATAAGCATATACACCAAGCATATACATAAGCATCATGTACACCAACACAATTGGCATCAATAGAAATGTCAAGAGTTCATTTTTCAAACATAGCCTACTTGCCCGGAATGTGTCTTCCAGGATTAAAGATATAAACTGTATATAAAAATGTTCAAAATTTTCTCACAACATTTTGGTCCATTTAGCCCTCTTAATATTTTCAGATTATCATCTTAAATTGCAAACTTCTTCTTTGTAGTAACTTTTATTTAAAATTTCGAGGCGATCGGCTTATTATTGCGACATACAGAGCAGCTACAAAATCCGTTAAAAATCCCCATATATACCCACGTAAGCCATAAGACTGAAGGTATGTATATAGATATAATTTGTCCTAAAATTTTACCTTTAATTTAAATTTTATAATAAATTGCTTCACTTCTAAAGATTAGATTTTCACGTCAAATTAATGAATACGAAATCACATTTCAAGTGTTTTAAAATGTTCAATATATTATGCATGAAAATTATCGAAGTAAAAATGACATCACACTGCTGAACGTATTTACATATATATTTACTTTTGCTCTTAAACCACCAATATTATTGCTATTATCAAAGTTTTTCCATTTTGGCTGCTGAACACAATTAATTATTTTCCTATTAAATAATATGCCTATGTTAAAGTTCATCAAGAATGAAGTGGCGGCTGCATACCACCATCAATGGCATACTTTTGTTGTTGTTTTATTCTTTCGGTATTCGGTATATTCTATTGCGATGTGGTGGCTTACATATTATTCTGATCACGTTTTTCGTGAACTGAAATGAATGAAGATAAAGAAAATATTCTTAGAAAGTTTTGTGTCTCCTTTATAAGAATGTTGTCACCCACTATCGAGTAATGGAAGGAACGATACATATTTTATGCTTGAAAATGGTTCTTATTTCTGCCACGTCTATAACATTGACACCAGATAGGTAGGTGTTGCCCCTCTTTGAAACATATGATAATATTTTTATTATAACTTATTTTCGATTATCTGGTTTTTCTTTTTTGCGCCATTTCAGGTAGTCCATAAATATATATATATACAGTGGTATAAATGCTTGCAAAAAAATATATATAATTTTTTGGAACAATAATAATTCTATTTTGTAAAACAGTATTATAAGTTGGTTTTGGCCTTAAAGTTTGTAACACATCGGTCGCAGACCTATGCTTATATATACTGTAATTAATGTATCGAATCAGTCCGTCCGTCCATTTAAACGTTGTAATCAGGTTACAGGTCGCAATTTTGGTCGGATCGTTACCAAATTTTGGGTGTTGATGGGGGTATCGGAGGGGAAGAAGCTATTCGTTTTGGTGTTGGTCGGAAAACATTCAGGAGTCAGAATGGGCGAAAAACTTATTTGAAGAAAAAGTCAAGGTTTTATTCCAAAGCGAAAATTTCTATTCTAGAAGCAATATTCGCTAATTCAATCCAATTCCTTATTTTTTGGATTTTAATTGTATTGTGAATATCACAGGTTTTGTTGGAGACAGAGAGTAATGTTGACAAAACGCACTAACAACCTTGCAAAATTTTTACAGATCGCTACCAATTTCATGGATCAACCGATTCAATTGTTCTTGTTGTACGCTTTCAGTTCTCTCTTCATTTGCTTGAGCATTCAGTTGTAGCTTACATTGTGACGTCGTTCATTATTATCCCTTCTGCTCTCGCGTATTTATTACCACTGCCCTATTAGCTGTTTACCTTAATTTGTCTATTTGTATACGAGCATGTATGTGCATCTGGATATCTTTTGAACATTGGAGAACATGTCAGATGAAGGATGCTTGAACAGTCTACCGCTACATAAAACCGTCAGGGTTTTATACAGAGAGTAACCTGAACAGAGTTAAGCTGTGTGCTTGCCAGTAGGGGAATGAAGTCTTGTGTGAATAAGTGAATAATATCAATAAATCATTGTAGAATCGTATTCTAAAACGAACCCACGTTTAGGAAATAAAACAACGTTTACGGGATTAAGTTTAACCCCAATATTTTAGACATACTCCCATACCAATATTTTAGACATCATTCCATAAACAAGTTGTTGCTTGCAGTTCTGAAACTAGTAATCTTCTCCACGTTCTACCCGGTATACCTGCACGCCTTCCTATTGCTAGAGGAGTCCAATGAAACGATGGTGGAGCAATGTTTTCAGCTGTTCTTCCGATCGTGTGGCCAAACCAACACCACTTCCGTTGACAGAGCAGGATTCATAATTCAGATTCATAATTGAGATGTAGAGGCTAGTAACTGATACTTAAGATAAAGTTTACACGATATTTCAAATACACAATGATAATAGTAATTATTGTGATACTGAAACAAATGTAAATATGTCGAAAACGACCTATAATCACTGTGCATCTATATATGTAGATGTAAGACATGGACTATAATGTTGTATATACTACACACGTAGTAACATATACACACATACTTTGCAGACACTGACAAATAGTAAAAGTTGTGACGATGGCGTTTTTTTACATACTGCCGCTGTAACCACTATAAAAAAAATTCATAATCAGCACCCGCATCTAGCCAAGCAACGCAACTGTTAAAATATCATTGATTATATTCCCAGCAAAAGTTTGACAAATTATGACAAAATATATTTTAATATAACACACATGCTTACATACGTACTATGCATGTACAGAACATAATAAGCTCATCTTTCATGTTCATTTACACTTGTTCATTTTCTTCCTTACACATAAATATATTTGCGTATACACTCGTATATACATTAGGATGATCCAAAAAAGGAAAACGTTTTTTTTCAATGCTCAGTCTAAAAAATGTTTCTATTTGATCCAAAAACTTTTAGCGATTGGTTAACGGTAACCCTTACCCCGGATTGATCTTTTTTCATAGTATTTGTATGGAGGCAAAAGGTTCACGGAGTTGCTTTACAGACCGCATTTATCGCACAATTGATGAATAAATTCTACCAGTTCATTGTTGTGAATTAAAAAAAAATAAATACTACAAAAAACAAGTAAGAAAAGTCTATAGTCGGACGGAGCCGACCATGGGATACCCTATACCACTATCCCTGGACAATCGCTCTCCACGGAACTTCTTATCAATGATTGTGATTAATTATCAAATATCAGAGATGTAATGTATAATACTTATGACCAAAACCAAAAAGTTATCTAGCATGAACAAAGACATTTTTGTAGCAGGAAACTAAAATCTAATGAAACCCACTTATGTAGTACTACTACTTACGTTGTTTAACCGCTACGTTATTGAAATTTTTACCAATTCTTCACACAAAAGTTTCAGTCCATTTAACCCGCTAAGTATTATCTGATCTTTACGTTGGCTTGTACGCTTCTTCTTCATCATAAACTCAAACTTTGTTTAAAATTTTGCGGGTTATTATTTTGGCCTACAGAGCCGCTAAAAAATTGGTTAAAATTTAGTTTTTGGTCCATTTCATTCCCTGAACATTTCACGATCATCAGCAAAAACTAATCCTATATATTCTGGCCCGAACCCAACCTCCTTAAAAAATTAGTTACAATCGTTCCATAATTGCGGCCTTAAGCTTGTTTACAATTTTTAATGGACGGACACACATCGCTAAATCGCTTTGCATGGGATAAAAATGAGGTTCTCTACACAGAACCCATTATATATTAGGCAGTAGACCCGTTATCTACCAAACACTTTATTGCAATTTACATCACAGGAAAGGTCAGTAGTTTTTTCCCATATGTACGCTATTTTGCGAAATATATATGTCCTCAAGGAATTAAAATATCAACCAAAAATAAAATTTTTATATTTTTCATATAAAAGTAATGGTCCATTTCACCCGCTAAAGAATATCAGATCATCATTCAAAATTGTAGGCATCATTTTCGACCTATACTCTTACCCGGTGCAAAATTTCGTGACTATTGATGTATAATTGCGACTTCTAGCGAGTTTATTATTACACTACAAACAAATAACGGAATATATTAGGCTGTGACTCTGTTATCTGATCATGCACACCAACATAATTGGCATCAATTGAAAGGTCAAGCGTTTCACTTTCAAGTATATCTCACTTGTCTGGAATGTCACTTCCAGGAATTAAGATATAAGCTGTATATTAAAAATTTTCACAATTTTCACACAAAAGTTTTGGTCCATTTAACCCTCTAAATATTATCCGATCGCCATCTCAAATTGCAAGCTTCTCCTTTGTGATATACTCTTACCTTATTTAAAATTACGCGTTGATCGGACTATTATTGAGACCTACAGAGCCGCTAGAAAATTGGATAAATATTATGTTTTTGGTCCATTTCACCCGCTAAATAATTCACGATCATCACCAATAAGAATAGGGATCTATTCCGATCTGAACCTGACCTCCATACAAAATTTCGTGACGATCGGTCCACAATTGCGGCCTGGAGCGTGTTTACAATTTATAATGGACAGACGGACGGACGGACGGACGGACGGACACACATCTCAAAATCGCTTTATCTCGTCGAGATATGAAGATTGGTATACAACATTGGGGGTCTCCGACGAATATTTCGCGGTGTTACATGAATTTTTACCAAAACAAACTTATAATACCCTTTTCCACATTGTGGTATAGGGTATAATTATGATAATCGGATCAGCTCTAAATTTCCCTTTTATACACTTGACCGATTATAGGTAAATTGGTCCACATATTGTAGCAATTATTGAAATCTGAAATATGTATATGAAAATATTATTCATCATCAATTGGATAATAATTGGATAATTGTGGTCTTTAAAGGAATTTCGGCACATTTTATCTGAAAATAAGTAAAAACGTCCCTAAGTTCGACCGGGCCGAACTTGTTATACACTCCACCACGAGTCTATTTGCAGTAAAATGGAAAAATAAGTTTCTTTTCGTTTACACTATGCAACACTGAAAATGCAAACAACTTCAAGTATGTATTTTTTGAAAGTACATATTTAGACTACAAAAACCCTAGTAGGGTTTTGTCCTGTCAGATCCAGTTCGGATTTTATGGCCTCATCTAAACCGGGCTAAATCTACACTTTTTTGCATTTTTCTTCCTTTATTTATTCCGCATGGGAACATAGAGCTTCTACGAGAGAATTCCATCTTATTCTATCATTACGTATATATTTAATATGTTCAAAGTTTATGTTTTGATTTTGTAATTCTTTTAAAACAGTTCTTTTCCAGGTATTTTTTGGTCGTCCTGAACGGCGGCTGCATTTTTGCATTTATCAGGCCTTTATCTCAGAAACCAATAGGAATTTGGCCTTGCTGTGTTTAGCAATATTGTAGCCCTAAACTAGTAGAAGTTATCTTTTGAAAAAACCGCATAAGAAAAACTCCATCTAGGGCATCAAAATCTATAAAATATAGAAAATTTTACATAATTGCTGAAATTCTGGTCAGTATCGGCTAAACTATTGGGAGTTGAACCAAGTAACCTTTTGCAAAAATCTTCCAAATAAAGTTCTCAACAATTCTTTAGAACATTCTGAAACTCTAAAATGCTTACGTCATGTTGTTTTAGCGGTATTTTGTATCATATCTTTTACAACACGTATTTCAAACACAGTTCACACCAACAGTTTATTCTCGCATTTGGGATTTCACTACATTATTGACATTTTTATTAAATCGTCGTTGAAAAATGTACTGATAGAGGCATTTTACAACAATGACATGTTCTGAAGAGTTGTGTATTACATTCCAGCGAATATTTTTCCAAAAGAAAATATTCAGTAACGGTTTTGGAGATACGGTGCGAAATGTATAAAAATTGTGGAATTTTTGCATATATTTTGAAATTTGAGGCAATAAGTGTAGTTTTTCGAGTTCATTATTTCCCCAAATATTTTATTCTTATCCTTATCTACAAATTTACTTCAGAGGTCAGAAGAAGATTCGCTTTGGTTTCAGAGATATAGCCACGAATTTCTTTAAAAACATAGTATTTAACCATGTTTAGATGGGGCCATAAAATTCGAGCTGGATCTGACACAACAAAACCCAACTAGGGTTTCTTGTCGTTTGGGTCTGTACTTTCAAAAAAACTTCAGTTCGAATTGTTTGCACAAGATCACCTTAAAAATGTTGCACAGTGTCAAATGTCAGCAATTACGGTAAAACAATGCGGAAGGCTTAATAAAAAATTTCAGTCATTTCGGTGGAATATTGACGTCACAACCTTCAGAATTGCGAAAATCGGGAGGTAGCGTTCTATGGGGGCTATATCGAAACGTGTACCTATACCGACGAATTTCAATCGGAAAGGTTTTTACCTCCAACGTATACCTAATACCAAATTTCAGCACTTTCGGTGGGTTGTATTGGCCACAAACTTAAAAATACAGAAAATCGTGAGGTACCGTTCTATGGGGGCTATAATACTAAGGCGTGGATATGTACCGACAAACTTCTGGCGGAAAGTTTTATACCCACAACGAAGACTAAATACCAAATATGAGCCATTTCGGTGAAATATTGAGGCCAAACCTTCAAAATACCGAAAATCGGGAGGTGCCATTCTATGGGGACTATATAAAGGCGTGGGCCTTTACCGACAATTTTCTGGGAAGACAAAATACCAATGAAGACAAAATACCAATTTTCATCCATTTCGGTGTAATAATGAGGCTAAAACCTTCAAAATACCGAAAAATCGGTTGGTACCGTCCTGTAGGAGCTATATCAAAACGTAGACCGATGTAGTCCATTTGCAATACCAATACCAAACATCCTAGGAGTAGCAGAAACTTCTATACCAAATTACAAAGCTCTATCTTCAAAATTGCGAACGGTATCTTGATTTCAATAGACGGACTAACGGACGTGTTTATATACATACCACGGTGCGCCTTAACTAATTTTAAATGGAATGGACTTACACCTGGGAATTTTTTGCAGATTCTGAAACTACAATGCTCATATATGTGAAATATCAAGAAACAAAAAAAAAACGGATGGGATTTTCAAATAAATCGCGATTTAAGTTCACAATTTTTGGGGTTCTTTAGGTTTTCACGATTTTGCTTGGAAACCGCGAATCCTATGTAAATGGGCCTAAAAAATAATTAAGATGAGAAAACTCTCCACAAGATTGACCTTTATGATATTTACCGTTTTTGAGATATAGAAGTTCAAATTGGGACAATTCAAATTGGGACAAGTCTCCATAAAAACAATGTTATGACTGCAGTTTCCCTTCTTAAACGTATATACATATCTCAAAAATGGTACAACCTAAGAAAAAATAAATCAGCCAATCTTGTATAGAATACAGCGAAAAGACCTAAAAGTTAGTCTTGTAGAGAATTTTCACAGCTACAATATTTTTTTTAGTCCCATTCCGATAGGACCTGCGGTTTCCAAGCAGAATCGTGAATTTTTATTGCGATTTATTTAAAAATCCCTACAGCATTTTTTTCTAGTTTTGGGATTTTTCTCATTTATGAACATTGCTGTTTCAGAATTCACAAAAACGTCCCCTGTGTAAGCGTTTTTCATTAAAAGTTAGTTAAGGCGCACCCTTCATGATATCGACACCTCCAAATAATAGTATGCTAAGTCTAAAAAGTGAGTTTTGCAGGAGAAGCTCTCAAAATGTGGAAATTTTTTTGAACTTCAGTATAATGCTAAGTCGATATTTGTTTATAACTTCTGTTCGGATTGACCGATCATTACCAAAATTTGACAGAATTTAAGTTAAAGGACGTTCGACATCTCCAAATAATAGTTTGCTAATTCTGAAGAACCATTAAAAATGTGAACTTAAATCGCGATTTATTTAAAAATCCCTCCGGCGATTTTTTTTTTGTTTCTTGATATTTCTCATCTATGAGCATTGTAGTTTCAGAATCTGCAAAAACTTCCCAGGTGTAAGCACCTTCCATTTAAATTTGGTTAAGGCACACCGTGAAACTTTATAGAGTCTCCGATTAATATTTCGATGTAATACAAACGGAATGACAAATTTAATTATACCCTCCACAATATGGTGGAGAGTATAAAAATGGGACATGTACTTTGACAACAAATACCTTTAGAGCGTTGAATATCAGGCCCTGGTTCTTAAGAATGAATCTATAGAAATTAAGTTGGCTGCGGTCAAATTGAAACATATATGACAAACATATATGTCGTTTGATGTATGTATATCTGCCCAATATATAAATAACAGTTTCAAAATCATTTTGTGCTTAAGGGGTTTTTTTTATCGAATCACCACATTGTATGATTTTAACTAAATTAATGTTAAAAAAGTTATCACCCTATTATACATACCCAGTAGGAATACCCTGGATACAGAGACTTGGTAATTTCCAAAAGAAACAAATCAAAAGGGACGATATTGCCATATACATTACGATCTATACTTTCAAAACGCGACATAATGGATGACATATTAAGATTGTCGTTCCATTTGGATGACATATTAAGATTGTCGTTCCATTTGTTACCACTTGAAATAATTATAAATATATAAGGCCGTCGAAAGCTGCTTCATAATCGAAACAGATAGTAAGTGTCGACCTGCTTTTCTATCTTTACCTGTTTGGAAAATAAAACTTGTTGTCACAAAAATCGCTTTTGGTCACTTTGTGCGTTGTTATCATTGCGTTTGTTGCTGAGCTTTGTTTCCTGTCGCGATCAAGATCTTCATCCGACTGCTGAAATCCTATATTCCTTCTGCCTTACCTTGGAGTCCATTGCAATTGAAATTCAACATTGGTTCATTAACAAGTATTGATAGATGGGCTTTCGGAGGAACCTTTTCTTAACAAAAAATTTCTTCTTATAGTCAGAATCTTTACCTGAATTAATCGACTTGGCAACGTTAGTTGAATAATTTTCGTACCCTACACCACTATGTGGGGAGGGTATTATAAGTTGGTTTTGTCCAAAATGTTTGTACCGCGTCGAAATAATGGTCGTAGACCCATACTTCTATATACCAAAATGAATGTCTCGACTAGCTGAGTCGATCTGGATATGTGAGTCCGTCCGTCTGTCCATCTAAACCTTGTAATCACGCTACAGGCCGCAATTTTGATCGGATCGTCACCAAACTTTAGATGTTGATGAGGGTCCCGGAGTGGAAGATGGTCGGATAATATTTAGGGGTCGGAATGGTCAAAAATTTGTTTGGAGAAAAAGTCAACGTTTTTTTCCAAAGCAAATATCTCACTTTCCATAAGGGGTATACCAAAAGCAGAACCTGGCGATGAAAGAAGAAAATATCACCTTTGCAACGATGTAACGTAGGTTGTCGTAGGTGGTCAAACAACGAATCTATCGCAATAGCCCCTAATAGAACCCAACTTTTCATTTTTGCGATTTTAACAATAATGACGAATATCACAGCTTCGGTTAGGGACCTTCCAAAAACAAAGTCTGACTATGAAAGTTGAAAATCGCATCTTTACAACGATGCAAAGTAGGTTGGCGTAGGTGGCCAAATAACGAAGATATCGCAATAGTCGGTAATACATCCAATTTTTCCATTTTATTTGTAATCACGCTACAGGTCGCAATTTTGATCGGATTGTCACGAAATTTTGAGGGTTAGTGAGGGTCCTATAGAGAAAGACGTTTATTGATTTTGGTGATGGTCTGATAATATTCAGGGGTCGGAATGGGCAAAAAACTTATTTGGATAGAAAGTCAACGTTTTATTTCAAAGCGAATATCTCTCCTCCGTAAGATGTATATCGAAAGCAAACCCTGGCAAGGAAAGTAGAAAATATTACCCTTACAACGATGTGAAGTAGGTTATCATAGGTGGTCAAACAATAGAGATATCGCAATAGTCGGTAATTCATCCCTTTTTCCATTTTTTTGTGCAATCACATTACAGGTCGGAGTTTTGATCGGATCCTCACGAAATTTTGGGGGTTGATGGGGTCCTCACACAGAAAGAAGCCTATCGATGGTTGGAGAACATCCCACTTTTCCATTTTTATACCCTACACAACTATGTGGAAAGGGTATTATAAGTTTGTTTTGGGAAAAAATCATGTAACACCGCGAAATATTCGTCGGAGACCCCCAATGTTGTATACCAATCTTCATATCTCGGCGAGATAAAGCGATTTTGAGATGTGTGTCCGTCCGTCCGTCCGTCCGTGTGTCCGTCTGTCGGTTTCACATCAGAATAGATCGCTATTTTAATTGGTGATGATCGTAAAATATTTAGCGGGTGAAATGGACCAAAAACATAATTTTTATCTGATTTTGTAGCTGCTCTGTAGGTCGCAATAATAGTCCGATCGCCTCGAAATTTTAAATAAGGTAAGAGTATATGACAAAGAAGAAGTTTGCAATTTGAGATGGCGATCAGATAATATTTAGAGGGTTAAATGGACCACAATTTTTGTGTGAAAATTGTGAAAATTTTTAATAAACAGCTTATATCTTTGTTCCTGAAAGGCACATTCCCTACTCGTGAGTTATATCTGGAAGACGATCTCTTGACCTTTCAATTGATGTCAATTATGTTGATGTACGTGATCAGATAACAGAGTTACAGCCTAATATATCCATTTTTTTGTTTGCAGTGTAATCAGAAACCCGCTAGAGGTCGCAATTATAGCTCAATAGTCACGAAATTTTGCACGAGATAAGAGTTTAGGTTGAAGAAAATGCCTATAATTTTGCATGATGATCTGATATTATTTAGCGGTTGACATACACCTATACTTTTGTATGAAAAATATACAAATTTTATTTTTGGTCAATATTTTAATTCCTGGAGGGCATATACCGGCAAAGTAGCCTACATATGGAATAATAACTACTGACCTTTCCCCTGATGCAAATTGCAATAATGTGTCTGCTAGATAACGCACCTACTGCCTGATATATAATGTGTTTTGTGCAGAGAACCACAATTTCCTCCCATGCTACAAATTGTCTCTTTCATGTCAGATAAATTTTCAGTTCAGTTGTCAAATTGCGACCTATTTTATACGTCAGGATTTAGGGTAAAGGGGATACAAACAAAATACGACCAAATATGCGTCTCATCGAAATATTGGTTTTAGACCCAAGTATATTTGGACGAAATTCGTTTCAGACAATTTGGAGTCTATTTAGCGCTGTGCGTTCATCTGTCTCTCTTAGTGTCTAACTGGCTGGTGCGCACCATAACTCTCGAACATATCTACCGATTAGAAACAAATTTTATACTACGAAATATTTTGCCCAAACTTTGTTTATGTTCGAATGTAGGCTACGTCGGTCCACACCTCCCCCAAATAAGTTCAAAATTGTTTTCGAAAAATTGTGTGAACGATAACTGGCGAACTGAGTAATCGATTTGCTCCAAACTTTCCATATATTATTATTCCTTCCATATATAGATCGGATAAGACTATATCGGTCCTTAGGATACCTCCCACACAAAATTCGGAAAAGGGAAATTTAAGAGTCCTCTCGAATTGTTTTGAATTTTCTTCAGCAGATTGTACTTGCGCCGCAAATCCGCAAGTTAACTCTCAAGGGGATTTTCTGATTGGTCGAAACTTTGCACATCGTATTATTTCATCCAGTCATGTGTCAGGTCAGAATATGGACTATATCGGTCCGTCCTTCGAGGATCTCCCACACAAAATTTGGGAAAAGTGCAGTTTGAAGACCCGTATCGGATCTATTTGATCATTATTTTTTTTCTTGAAGAAGAAGAATTTTCTTTTTTCTGTCCTTATTCTGGTCCCTTTCCCGGGGTAAGTCATACTTCCTGAGATTATAGTCCAGAAGTTCCAAAATTCCCTGCCGGCTCCAACTAAAATTACAAATCTGAAAAAATAATTCTCAAACTTTTGCAAAACTCAGAAGTTAGCTTACTAAAATTGATTTGGTATATCCCTGATACGATACCTACAGATTCCACGTATTTTGAAGCAAACTCGTGTTACATCTTCTATCTTCTTTACTGTATAATTGAACATGAATAATTTTGGGATTTATAAATTTGTTTGCATGCATGTTTTTGAATTTCTATTCATTGTTATTTATTTCTACCGGTATAAAATATATTTTTGATATCACAATATATAATTTTCGAATATTTTTTAGAAATGCAAAATTTAAATATTTTTCCACAAACATCCCAGTAAAGACAAGGGGGGCTTCTCTTATATCAATGGATTAATATTAAGTTATATATTTTTCATGGCTGAAATACTCAGGAAATATCGCCAACATTACTAAGGGGTATTTTGTAACCATAGACAATTTGAGGGAATCGAACCCGGACAAGGCGGTTGCACATAGCTAATTCCTACAGTTTGTGGTGTAGGGTATCACATGGTCGGCCCCGTCCGACTATAGCCTTTGCTTACTTGTTTTATTTGAGTTGTACTGGCGATGTACTTAA
The DNA here is from genome assembly GCF_047663935.1 of Musca autumnalis. Taxonomy (NCBI): domain Eukaryota; kingdom Metazoa; phylum Arthropoda; class Insecta; order Diptera; family Muscidae; genus Musca; species Musca autumnalis. Next base: position 97,462,860 of record NW_027411977.1, on the reverse strand, counting down.
ATGCGCTTCAACAAAATTGACCTGTATTAATGAAGACATTCAGAGCAAAGGCGCTAAGCTATCCCAATTTTAATATTTTGAATTTTACCAGTCAAAAGCTTATGCACAGGGTTTGTGGTGTAGGGCCCGACCCGACTATAGCCTTGGCTCACTTGTTTATCTATGCGTAAATTTCCAATTAGGTATCTTCGTTCACTTCCACTTCTGGAAGTATCGCTACACATATAACGAGTACTGTTAAGGTTCTTTGACGTTTTGTTATTATGAATGTTGGCGCTTTCATGGACATTCATGAAATGCCTACATCTACACCCAACATCTATACATACATTTGTATGAATACATGTACATATGTACTGAGTATGTGCTCACCAGCATTCTCTTTTTTCTCCATGATTCTGTTACTGATGCTGTGTGCAGAACGTTGCTGTGACATTCCAATTTTATAATATTATCTACTATATATGAAGGTTATACAAGATTGGTCATATTGTTTGTAACATGCTGTAATAATTGTTGAAGTGCGTATTAAGTCTGGACATATTATTTATTATCTCTTAAGATACAAATGTATGGCTTTATTAAGTCCATGATTTTTATACCCTCCACCATAATATGGAGGGTATAATTAAATTTGACATTTCGTTTGTAACACATAGAAATATTGGTTCAAAAAATTATATATGTATATTAGGGATATAACTTTTTGCACTTTTTTGCAAATATCAAAAATACCACCACATAGCCGTGTAGAGCATGAAAAACTATTATGAAAAAAGGTGTAATTTTTTCTCTATCGCGAAAAAAGTTTCCGCACCAAATGCATTGAAGTTCAGTAATGCATTTTTTAATTTTAGCTGTTATGACAACATATTTGCTTTTAATTATTTTTTTTATTTTTTTGTAATCTAATTTAAAATCATTACCAAAGCGTTCTGGACCAATTTGTTCTCAAATCGCGCGATTTCGGAGCATTTTAGGAATTTTTGACACTATTGCAATTTTTGTTTTTTCTTTATAAACTCGTGAATTTTATGTTTATATTTATTGTACCTATCGGACAAGAGAATATGGTGTCATTTGCATCAAATTCGCGAAAGTTACAGACAGTTTTTAATGACTTTGCCTGTGAGAATTGTATTTTTTTTCAATGAATATTTATTCAAACAAAGCAAATTTAAAATTGTAAGTAGAAAAAATATCAAAAGGGTTTCAGTAATTACAGTCGGCGCGGAAACTTTTTTCACCGAATCGATCTTAGAAACGCGTTTTCATTATTAGGACAAAATTCCCCACGTGGTACTGGTGTTGTATTTTTGTAAAAAACATATACGATTCTCACAGGCAAAGTCAACAAAAACAGCCTGTAACTTTCGCGACTTCGTTGCAAATGACCCCATATTCTTTTGTCCGGTAGCTACAAAAAATATAAACATAAAATTCACGAGTTTATAAAGAAAAAGCAAAAATTGCAATAATATCAAAAGTTCCTAATATGCTCCGAAATGGCGCGATTTGAGAACAAATTGGTCCAGAACGCTTTGGTAATGATTTAAAATTAGATTACAAAAAAATAAAAAATTTAATTAAAAGCAAATATGTTGTCATAACAGCTAAAATTAAAAAATGCATTACTGAACTTCAATGCATTTGGTGCGGAAACTTTTTTCGCGATAGAGAAAAATTTACGCCGTATTTCATAATAGTTTTCCATGCTCTACACGGCTATGTGGTGGTATTTTTTTGGTTATAGCCCTAATGTATATTGTTTATCAGCATAAAATCGAAATAACGATGTACGTTGCCCGTCAGTCCATCCTTCCGTCTGTTAAAATCATTATACAGCTCCCAATTTTTAAGATAGAGCTTTGTAATTTGGTATAGAAGTTCCTATTACTCCTAGGATGTTTGGAATTGAGAATAGGCTATATCGCTGAACGTTTTTATATATCCCCCATAGAACGGCACCTCCTGATTTTTGGTATTTTTAAGGTTGTATGCTCAATATCCTACCGAAATGTCTGAAAGATGATATTTAGTCTTCGTTAGGGTATAAAAATTTCCACCAGAAATTGATCGGTATAAGTTCTCGCCTTTATAAATCAATGCGCCTCATCGAAATAATGGTTTGGGGTCTACCCAAGTATGTTTGGACGAAATCCGTTTCAGACATTTTGGAGTTGACTTAGCCATGTCCGTCCGTCTGTCTGTCTGTCTGGAGCGCATGATAACTCTCGAACCGATCGATGTTAGTTTCAGTTCGAAGATGGATATTACGGTCCACTCCATCCTGTACCTCCCCCACAAAAGTTCGAAAATGTTCAGAAATTTGTGCGCACGATAACTGTAACCGAGTTGGTCCATATTTTGAACATCGTGAAAATTTCCACCAGACTTAGATGAGGTTTCAATATGGACTCAATTGGTCCACTCCTTCGGGTACCTCCCACACACATTTTCGGAAAAGTTCAGTTTAGGACCTTCTCTCGAATCGCTTTCATGTTTGTTGTAATAACTTGATTCACTGCCTTCCATACGATGGCATAAGTATCATCAGGTGCAAGTCCAGACATCCTGAGAAAATAGCATGAAAAATGCAAAAGAACCCTATGACACACTATGTCGCGAGTTCATATTAACTGTGGCAAAAAATTGAAGTAGTTATTGTAGGTGCATCAATTTTGGTACAAGTACAAACTGGGATGGTCGGTCCACGCCTTCATATAGCCCCCATAGGACGGTACCTACCGATTTTCAGTATTTCGGAGTTTTTAGCCCGATTATCAAACCACAATGGCTGAAAATTGGTATTAAGTCTTCGTTGGGGGCTTATAACTTTCCACCAGAAATCTGTTAGTATAGGTCCTCGTCTTCCTATAGCGTCCATAGAACCGTACCTCCCCATTTTCGGTATTTTGAATGTTGTGACCTCAATATCCACCCGAAATGACTAAAATTTGGTGTTCAGTCTTCATATTTTTTGTGAGCTTGTCTTTATATATGAGAATTTTCTTTTAAAAACGTCTTCTGACAATTAATGGGCAAAAAGATTATTCACCATTTTAAAAAAAAAATTATTTTTAAAAGTCTCTCGTTTTCAAGAAAGATTATTACGTAATTAATAAGCCCACAAAAATATATGATGATGGGTTAATTCGTATTCGCGCTATAGCCAACACCGCAAAGCGCTTTGTTAAAATAGGGGGTAACCCCTGAGTGAGGTGGTCGCTGGAAAAGAGAAATATAATGTTCGTCTGCAAACCTCTGCAGCTGGAACCTTTATTCCCACTCCACTAATTTTAAAATTGGTTCACAAAATCGATGTACTAAGTACCACAGACTTGAGTAGCTGTAAACACCATATGATCACTATTTACTTCCAAGCAAAATTAAATCCATATTTATTACATCCAAAGCAACTTTAAAAACTTATTTTAGAACGATAAATTACTTTAAATATTAAAATTTTGGAGAATAATACAAGTTATTTATTTTAGTAAAATAAGGACAAAAATACATATTTCCAACAATTATCTGATTTAAACCTTCCCATGGACAAAACTACTTGACAAATCAATACCATAATTCAAATTCCTTCAAGTTGAAATGTTTACTATAAATTTTCATCAATAAATTTGTATTCTGAAGTACTTGATTTTGACAATTTTTGGCCACGGTCGTGACACCGTGTGTAGTGGTTGCAGCGCAAGATAAATCTCGAACGGATCAGCCGATTCGGTCCAAAAGAGCAAAAATGTTGGGAAAAATTGTGCGCACGATAACTCCACAGCAAAATTAAATGGAAGTGATTCCATGTGAAATCATGATTTCACTGGTTATTTTGCATGAGTGCGAAAGGAGTCGTGAAAGATCCGATCCTTTTCATCGAATTTTCATGAGTGAAATTGAAGTGGTGAAAGATCCGATCTTTTTCATTGAATTTTCATGAGTGAAATTGAAGTGGTGAAACATCCGATATTTGTCAAAAAAATTGATAAGTATCCGAACAATAAATTATCAAAAACTTGTGTACCCGAATAATTGTGTACTTGCAGAAGTAATTGTTAAACTGAAAATAAAAGTCAGATGAAAGTGATCGATAGTGGCAAAATTTATATATTTTAATTAAAAATACAATGTAAATTGATATAAAACAAAAGAAAAATATATTTTGTGTTTGGAAACCTGTTTCGTTTTGTGGATATTAAAAAGAAGTATGAAAAAGACCAGGTCTATAAACCGCGAGCTCCACCAGCCTACCAATACCGATATAGTAAACATATAGAGGTGCAATTATTGGGTTGGCAGGGCTATGTTAACAGGATGGCTAAAGATGCCACCGGCATATGAATACGAGCCATTTGACGTTATGCGACCCGAGGGAAGAACAAAAATCGAGTGGAAAGGCCAAATTGAATATGACATCACAAAACATGGCACCCAAAATTAGAGAAGCAAATAGAAGATCGGTGAAATAAGTATAAAAGAGACCATAACATGGTAACTATTACAGGATATGTTTTTTTTTTTTTTAAATAACATAACAGAATTCAAATTTATACTAAATTTCCCAAATGATGAGGTTGGTTCAGAGATTGACACATAATTTATCGAATATTGGAAAAACGGAACCCCAAGTTGAAAGAAATAAATTGCAGTCATCGGAAGAGAAAAATATGATATTGCGGATTAATATAATATATAATTTTGAAAATTACATACAAAATAAAGAAAAATAACATCTGGCGATACAAATAATCTGTGCATTGTATTCTTATTAGTTCAACAAATTACATAATTGTATTGCAAATTTTATTTCTGATTGCGAAAATCCGGATCCAAAGCATTGGTGGAAGAAGCCATGACAATGAACTGGTGCAAGAAGCCATGACAATGAACTGGTGCAAGATGCAATGACAATGAACTGGTGCGAAATGCCATGACAATGAACTGGTGCAAGATGCTATGATGATGAACTTGTGCAAGATGCTATGACAATGAACTGGTGCAAAATGCTATGATGATGAACTTGTGCAAGATGCTCTGACAATGAACTGGTGCAAAATGCTATGACAATGAATTGGTGAAAGTGTGTGTCACTCCCTTGTAAATGTCATTGGTGATTCACCTAAATTTTCACCTATGACATGTCACTTGCACCCATGATTCAACTCATGATTTGTCATCTAACATTTTCGATGTAGTCCATACTGCACACATCTTAATATATATACTATATATGTGGATCAGGTTCGAATATGGGCTATATTTGTCCATTCCTTCGAGTACCTCCCACACAAATTTTCGGATAAGTTCACTTTAACACATGCTCTCGAATCCCTTTGTTTTTAGTTGAAAAAACATGCATTTGCTACATAAATTACAACGGTAATTTTTTTTCAAGAGCAAGTCCATACTTCTTGAGAGGACAGCCCGAAAGTTGTAAAAACCCCAATGGCACTGTATGTAGTGACTGTATGTTGTGTCGGGGCAACACTTTTGATCTTTAATCCTAATCCACATTTTTGTCGGCAAGTTCAAGTGCCCAAAAAGGGCTACAAAATTCTGAAAAAAAACTGTACTCGTAAATACATTTGATTTGTCCATAAATTAAATTTCAATTCCCATAGGCTGAGGTTATATCTGACGACAGATACTTTTTTACTTGCTCTTATTCACTTCAATACAGTTCGTGGTGGAGGGTAAAAATAGTTCGTCCGGCCGAACTTAGTAGCAAAAGACTATTGGAAATGTCGGACCGTGTGGGTGCCACCGTTTTGCACATTGAAGGTCGTCCGATTCCCCGGCCGGGCAACATCAAATTTTCAACGGTTGCAAAATACAGTTCAGTGATGTTGGCGACATTTCCTGAGTATTTCATGATATGATAGAAGTCTCCCTTGTCCCTTGTGGCATGTTTGTGGAAGAATTAGTGGACCCTGTCGTTGTATAATTAAAACTCAATTTAAATTTTTGAGCATGAGTTTTACACATTTATGCGAGGGTTTCATTGGTGATGTTATGTAAGAATATTCTAATGCATAAAGCTTCTACCTTAAATTTATCCAACGAGAGAAAAAAAGAAAGAAAGCAAAAAAAACCGCAAGAAAAATTCCTCGAATTAAATTAACCAACAATATGTGATAAAATTTCAATACCACATTATTATTTGAGTTCTCTCGATTTTTGGAGGGTACATTGTATTCCGTATGACCATATTTAATCAAGTTTTTCCTTGTTTCTACGCTTTTACCTTTACCAAACTACTCGTATCAATGGGAAATTATGACAGTATTGACATTTTATCTATGATAAAAATCCCAAGTAAGATCGTAAACATACATATAAACCCACATCACGAACGAAATGGGCAAAAAGACTTTAGGAAGGTTCAATGGAAATGCAGGTAGATGTTTCAAAACAGAACGTGTGTATGTATGAATGTTGTGTATGAATGTTCAGACTTTGGATGCTCTACAAAAGTGTAAACACAACACCACGTAAGGTATCGAAGAAAATTCTCTCTGAAGGACATTATAAACTCTAAGACATTGATAAAGTACTTACAATATTGTTTTTTTTTTTTAAGAAACTGTAACGTCTTGTTGGCAAAAAATGCAATGAATATTTATATCATTGAATGACATATACTAAGTATGTACCAGCGAAAAAGTGATTGGTTATTAAAATTTATTTTTAGTTTTTCGTAAGCTATACCTATAACCAGAAAAAAATGTATTGTATATTATATACTAGCAAAATGCCCGCTACTTCGTATGCGAAAAGTGAATAAACAATATTTGATCTGGAAATGGCGAAGTATGAAAATTTCGTTGTTAATTGATATTTAATTTTATTACTCTTGGTACCAGGGTTTCGCAGTCGGAGTCGAGCAATTTTGCCGGAGTCGGAGTCTGAGTCGACAAAAATAACTCGACTCCCACTCCGTGTAATTTTTTTTTCTAAATTATAGAAATATAACATTAAATTCGGGACACCAATTTTTTTTTTCAAAAAATCATTATTTATTTTAAAAGAAAAATATAAGAAAACAATTAAGCAAACTGTATATTATACTTAGTTAGAGGGCGATTCACAGGATATCTTCTATCCTTTGAAGTCAAATATTTTCATCTCTATTTTTAATTACAAAATGCATGTTGAGAATATTTTATGGTCCAATTGATGCTTCAATTTTTTGCAAGCAAAGGTATAGTTCTATGATATTCGAATTATAATTGGACATTTAACGTCTTCTGTACAAGTTCTACAAGTCTTCTGGTCTTCTCACAAAGGTATATTTTGAAGATCTTTTACATAAAATTAGATAAAATCTTAATTATTAGATGATTCTATTAAAATCTAGAAAGGACATTAGAATCGATTTTATTTGTCATATTTTGTTAGGCCGTTTTATGACAAAAACGTCAGTTTTTAAACCAAACATTAATATTTTGGCAATCGGTTTAGTTTTCGAGTTGGCACCGCAAAACGCTTTTATAAAAAGAAGGTTTTCGTATACGGCTATTTGCCACAAAACTTCGTGGTATTTTTCAAATTAAAATTCAGAAAGCAGATTTTGTTATGTTCTTTCAGATGAAGAAAATCTAAAAAAAAAATCGTAGTTTTCTTGGATAAAACTCATGAAAAATGGCTTTTAAAACTCTCGACGCATTCTAAAATGTTGGCTTACATCCATTTTAAAACCTTTTCATGAATGTAAGATTCAGTAGAAATAATATAGATATGAATGTTACTTCATATTTATGTTCCGTTTCAAAACAATATGTTCGAAAAAGCCAAAAAATTAGCCTATATGGGCCAAATATTGGAAAAAGTTAAACTTTTGTGCAAATTTTATTAATTTTAGTGGTATAGGAATTTACTCTTTGTGCCGACTCGGAGTCGGAGCCGGAGTCGTGAAATAACCGGTCTGGATTCGAGGTCGAGCCAAAAATACCTCGACTCCGAAACACTGCTTCGTACCCCTTCAGTTCGAATTTCCAAAAAATCGGCCTATGTTACCCCAAAACATCCACAGCGGTCAATATATTTAGGTATTTCAACTAAGGGATAAAAACCTTCCAGTAAAACATTTTTCACATATGCCTACGTTTTCAAATGAACCGTCAAAAACGATAAGAAAAATTTTTTGAAATGATTCTTTACGTTTGAATACTTGATTTCAGTCTGTTACTCAGGAAACGCCTACGCGTTTACATAACACATTTTTTTTTCAAATTCAGGACCTTATATACTTGTTCATCTAACGCCTGTAGTATTCATACATTTTAAGTGCGACTTTTTATAAACATTCTGATCTAATCCCAACAGTGATCCTCATAACAAATTTAAAAGCGCTGGATTTTTGCAATATCATTGCTTTAGGGTTTGGTACTATTTAGTACTTCTAGTACACTTATTGTTTACTACCCCTTAGATCTTTTATTACACTCATAGTATAATTCCAGCTTTATCCCCACACGCAACACCAAAATGGTATCAAATTCAGTATTTTTCGCACACATATGTATGTAGGTATAAGCTTAAAAAATCTCTTCTTATATGGACCCTTTACACCAACCGCGACACTCATTTCCAAGTTTATATGTTCCCCCAGAAACAATTATTGCACTTTTTAGTACATTCCCTATACACAAGTAGGAATATCCAAAACCTTCTCCTAAAATTTGAAAATTTTAGTTCATCCCCGTTACACAAAAACAAATTGTACCAAATTCTGTACCATTTAGTACAAATTTAAGGATTCCAGGTCTATTTGTTCACCGAAACACAAATTGTACCACATTTAATGCCATTTAGTACATAAAACTTCGAATTTCCATGCCCTTGTGCCCACTCTATACACCAACTATTACCCCAATACCGAATTTCAAAATTCCAGTTCAACCTTTTTGTACTTGTCGCATTTCCCGAAAACCTGCTCCATGTCTAACCTCCACACACCAACATCGGCTCTAATACCACATTTTTCAGATCCAGCGCTGTCCGTACACCAAATACCAAATTCTTACACAATCTCCATATACCAACTCTATACTCCAGCTCTAACCCTAACATCCAATAAGAAATTGACTACCACTTAGTATGCTTATGGTACCAACAGTGATCCTAATACTAAAATTCGAAATTCCAGTTCCATATTTTAGTAAATACCAAACAGTTCCAAATTTAGTTTTGCGAATCAACCTCCATATCTCAACCCTACACGTAGTTCCAAATTTCAGGAATCCGTTTATCCAACTCTAAAATATAGAACCTAAAGGTACGACTTTCCAAAATGACCACAATATCTCAATCGTTTACTCCAATACTAATCTTTATTTCAAATTTCAAGATTACAGCTCTCTATTGCACCAAATTTATTAGCATGTAGTACTTTTCGTACACATAAGTACAAATTTCCAAAACTCCATCCACATTTCTGCTAATTTTAGTTCCAAATGTCATGATGCCAGCGATATCCACACACATCTATCTTCCAACTATAACCTTAATTCCCAAATTCCGGATTCCAGATATATCCGTTCACCTAACTCCAAAATCTAAAAAATAATACCATTTATTACACAAAGGTACGATTCCATAACTACCTCCATATCTGAACCCTACACTTAATTCCAAGATTCAGGATTCCAGCTCTTTCCGTTTACCCAGAACCAAATTGTACAAAATTTAGTACTTTTCGTACATATAAGTACAATTTCCAAAACTACCTCAATCAACAACACCAAGTGTAATCTGAATTTCCCCCAAATCTTAATCGTATCAAATTTAGTACCATTTAGGACATACACCAAAGTACGAATTGTCGAAACTACAACAATCCTATACGCCAAGCGTAATCTTAATTCCAGATTTTTGTATTTCATCTAAATTTGTTCACGCAAATTCAAATTGTAGAAAATTTAGTACACATAAGTACGAATATCCAAAACGACCTGAGTATCCCAATCCTCCAATATGAATCTCTATTTCAAATTTAAGATTCCAGCTCCAATCGTTCGTTACGTGTACGTTTCGTGCACATAAGTTCGAATTTTCAAACTATCTCAATCCTATACTCCAACATTAATCATAATTCCAAATTTCAGGATTCAACCTCTATGCGTTCAACAAATCCAAATAGAACCAAATTTAGTACCTTTTTGTACACAGAAGTTCGAATTTCGAAAACTTTCTCCATATCTCAATCCTACACTCCAACAGAAATCTTAGTTCCAAAGTTCAGGTTCCCAGCTCTATCCGTTCACCAAAGTCAAAATTGTACTAAATTTAGTACATTTAGTACTTTTCGTACACGTAAGTACGAATGTTCAAAACTACCTTTATATCTCAATCCTACGTTCCAACAGTAATCTTCCAAATTTCAAGCCTCCAGCTCTATCCATTCACCGAAATTCAAGTTGTACTAAATTTAGTACCATTATTACTTTTCGTACACACAAGTACTAATTTCCAAAACCATTTCTTTTTATCAACACTACTTCCCAACATTGATTTTCATACCTAATTTTAAAATTCTAGCTATGTATATCCGTTAAAAATATACAATTGATACCAAATTTAGTAACTTTTAGTACTTTTCGAACAATTGTAGTTCGAATTTCCAACAGCCATTTGATACATCTTTCTACCTCTCCATCAATGACCCTTATTCAAAATTATGGGTCATAATAATAGTCCGATTGCTGCGAAATTGTGAGTAAAGGTTGAGTTTATGACAAAGAAGATGATCAGCGGGTAAATGAACAAAAAAAATTATGTGAAAATTGGTAAAATTTTAAATACACAGCAAAATTGTATGGAAGTTGTTCCATGAGATGCCATGATTTCACTGGATCTTTGGCATTGGTTCAAATGAAGTCGAGAAAGATCTGATCTTTTCATCAGCATTTGAATCCATTCAAAGGAAGTCGTGAAAGATCCGATCTTTTCATTAGCATTTGAACCCATTCCATCGATCCAATAGAGATGAATTTTGTGTTTTTATTTTTACACATGTATATATTCTTTTATTTATCTAAATATGTACGTTTAAAGCTATGTAAGATTTATTATGCTAGGAAGTTCCAATCATTGAGCTAAAAATAGAGTCGTACTGCACTCTTTGGTATTAGTCGTGTTCCTTTACGTGCCTGAGGTTACCAGTTTTTACCCGCAAAGTGTTCCTCTTCTTTTAAAAGCATACAATTTATTTGAGAGAGCAGTTCAATACTTTTACGATTTTTGCCACTATTACCCTTTTTTAAAGTAAAGGAACAGACCAATTGTAAAAGTTTCCTTGCCTGCTCTAGAGAACCCTGCTCTACAAGTCGATTTGTAGATCCCTACAAAAGAAAAGATTATACATTTCCACATTTCCAGAATGTAGTAAAATACAATTCACGAAATAGTAATCTGCTGTTGGAGTTGGAGTCCATGTCGAAATCTGCACTGCATTGATGGAAAGCAAAAAACCTTTTGTATGATTAATCAAAATCTGTTGCGGAGGAAGTAAATTATGTTACTTGCGGTGCTTAGCAGCAGCACAGGCTGGATGTTCCGGGTGTAGAGTATCTCACTAAAGTTCTCAACCTGTCGCTTGCCAAACATATCGTTCCCGAAGTCTGGAAAATAGGCCAGCTACTGAAGCCTGGCCAAGATGCCACCAAAGGTAAATCTTACAGACTGATTTCGCTTTTGCCGCTCCTAGCAAGGACCTTTGTGGCTTTAGTCCTCCCCAGCATCAGAAATAACTTTCCAGTTGCCTATGAAAAGTATGGGATCCGTAAGAAGCACAACAACTGCGCTGCCGGGCATCTCCACACATATTAGCCGAGGATTCACTCAGAGCAAGCCGTGGCGCTTGATGTATCAAAATCCTTTGATATTGTCAAGCACTTCACGCTGTTTGCGGTCATCGAGCAGACTACGCAGCTGAGTAGCGCCAGCTGTCAGGACAACCCAAAGTAGTTTTGGCTCAATACCCTCGAGATGGTGCAGCCGTCAAAATTCCTATAGGGCAAGTATTGATGACACCGTGCAAAACATCTGCCCAGCATACAGCACAGGCCGCCACGACACACTGCACCTTTTCAATTGCCCTACCAATTCTACTAACAAACTTAAGTATGTAGCTTTCTGGTTACGAACCATCGAAATAGGCACATTCTTACAACTGATATACCCAGAGTCATATTAAGCAGAAAAATTAGCATACAAACATATTAACTACTGTTACAACAACGACAGCAAACTGCAGTTATGGATGTAAACTTTATGATGATAATTAAATTATAGTTATTTCATAAATTCCTTTGAATTGATAACAAACATGACAATCATATTTCAATACAGCATTTCCGAACAAGACGCGAAAATTTCATGCCAAAGGGTTGGTGAAAATGGCATGTCACAGATAAGGGAAAATGCTATTCTAGGGAATTGGTTAAGATGACATGCCAACGGATTGGTATAGATGTCATGACAAAGAATTGTTGAAGATGCCATTCCATTGAGTTAGTGAAGATGGCATGCTTAGGATCTGAAAATGAATTGCATCTTTTGGGGGCACGATCTTGTAAAAAGAATGAGTGAAGATGCTGAAAAATGACATTCCATTTCACTTGCACCCATTCTTGAATACCATCTGTGGCATGGAACATTTTGCTGGGTATATATGATATCTTTATTTCAGGGAGACGCATTCCGTCCACTTGAGTAATATTTGGCAGAGCGTAGGTGATGGCAATTTTAATTCAATAGTCATGAAGATTTCCACGAGGTAAGACTTTTGGTCAACGGAGATGCCAATAATTTTGGATAAATGTAGCAATCATGATAGAAAAGTTTTCAAATAATGATGGAGAAATTTCCAGTTCTTAAATTGAAGCAAATAACAATTATGAACAGCGTCATGAAGTTTTTGTGCTAACTTGGCTCAAAAGTAATATAATACCTCGGATATTAATTAACCCTTATACGGTTGATCTGAGTTTGAAGAGGTTTGCCTCCTCTAAAAGCTATGCTCTCTCTATGCAATTTTGTACATGAAAACATGAAATACAAAGGAATCAGTAACGAAACGCAAATGATTGTTGATAAACAACAATCATTAGAAAGGCACATATGTACATACATTTGAACACAAATGAAAACATTTGCAGAAAACGTTTTAGACTACATTTGCCATTTTAGAAGCATCACAACATTTAGGGTACACCTTACACCACAATGTATTTTGTTATTTTGAAAAGGGATAATTTTTTTGTTCCACGAAATAACTTTTCAATTTTTTTTTTTTTGCACTTAGCAAAATTTTTTTAACCGTTCTCTTTAGAAAATTTGTTTTGCTTTCCTGCTTAATTTTTCTGCCATCTTCCTAAGTCTCTCACTTCTCTTGCAAAGAGTCGATGATATTTGTTCCACAGAACATTTTATCATCTTTGCGTTATTTTCTACTTAGAAATGATAAATTATAAATAAAAAATGAAATGAAATAAAATAAAATAAGGTAAAACAAAACAAAATAATATAAAATAAAGTAAAGTAAAACAGATAAAATAAAGTGAAAAAATAAAATAAAATGAAGTGAAATAAAATAAAGTAAAAAAAAAACTAAAATTAAATGAAATAAAATAAAGTAAAACTAAATAAAATAAAATTAATAAAGTAAAATAAAATAAAGTAAACTAAAATTAAGTGAAATAAAATATAATAAAATAAAATTAAATTGAAAAAAAGTAAAACAAAATAAAGTAATATAAAATAACATAAAATAAAATGAAATAAAATAAAAGAAAACAAAATAAAATCAAGTGAAATAAAATAGAATTAAATAAACTAAAAATATACTTTCAAAATTTTTTAGGCTAAGTGTAAAATCGAGAAACATCGATTTGTGTGATGGTTCGGAGTTTGGAAGTTCGGATGGGGTGCTTGGCAGGGTGGAAGTTCGGAATGGGGCGATTGGAAGTTCGGAATGGGGTGGTTGGAAGTTAGGAATGGGGTTGCTGCCAGGGTTGAAGTTCGGAGTGTTGGAATTCGGAGTGGGTGGTTGGTTTGAAGGTTGAAAGTTCGGAAAAAAGTAATTCGATCCTTATAATTTCCTAAAAATATTTAAAACAAAACACGCCAATTGTCTTCTTCGGTTGCTCCTAAAAATCTTTAAAACAAAACACGCCAATTGTCTTCTTCGGTTGCTCCTAAAAATCTTTAAAAAATACACGCCTATTGTCCTTTTTGGTAAATCCTAAAAATCTTTAAAAAAACACGCCTATTGTCTTCTTTGGTAACTTCTAAAAATCTTTAAAAACACACGCCTATTGCTTTCTTTGGTTGCCCCTAAAAATCTTTAAAAAATCCACGCCTATTGTCCTTTTTGGTAACTCCTAAAAATCTTTAAAAAGTCCACAACTATTGTCCTTTTTAGTTTCCCCTAAAAATCTTTAAAATATCCACGAAGTCCCTAAAAGTCTTTAAAATATCTACGCCTATTGTCCTTTTAGTTGCTCTTAAAAATCTTTAAAAAAAAAACACGCTAATTTTAGTTTGAAGTGTGAAAGTTCCAAAAAAGTAATTCGATCCTTATAATTTCTTGTCATTACCGTGTTTTCCGTGTTTTCGTTTTAAAACTTTAACCTGATTTAACAATGTACATTGGCAAAGAGTACGTTTACCCCGCAAATTTTCGGCAAACTTATCAATAATTGGTCGGTAAAACCAAAATGCAAAGTTTTCTGTGGAACGAAAGAGCAAATCTTTCCAAAATCTTAGCGGAAGGGAACTTTTGTGGAACAGAAATCAAAAAGAGAGCAACATTTTTTTGAAAACTTAGCAAACTCAACTTTTCATTACAAACTTATCACTTATCAAAAATAAAGATTCTGGAAAAATTTGGGAATTATCAAAAATAGTAGAATAGGGCCCAGCTCTCCAATTGTTTTGAATTTTTTTGACAGGTTGTTCTCAGGGCGACGTTTCAAGTTTTTTCAGGGACAATCCATAATTCCTACGAAAATAACCCGAAAGCTGTAAAAAATACCTACGGCAAACATATCAGCAAAAATTTGGTAAGCACATGTCATTACTTCATGCACATGGTTTGCATATAACTAATTACTTTCCTTCTTACTACTTACTTACTAAGTAATGGGTACGGTAGCACAGATCTAGTTTGTCCTACTACAAATCCTAGTCCGACTACAAATCCTTGTGTGTTCAAAGCTCACCGTCCACATGGGAGTTTCTTGCTAACAAAATTACGAAGAAATGTTGATGTACATGTATTTGTTTAAACAGCCCTTACTGTTTGGCTACAAATCACAAAGTTCGTGTGTTAAAAACCAGCAGGGAGCGAAATAAAAGAAAAACCAAAAAATATGGAGTGTTGAATTTGAATATAACTTCACCCCAATTGTTCTAAAAATAGAAAATAATATGCTTTTCACACCAATTGTTCTAAAAATAGAAAATAATATGCTACCGGTATGTGGTAAAATGTGTACTTAAAAACATATTTAAGGAGTACTTCCTGCCTATGATATCCCCATGTAAAAATAATGACTTTTACGGCCAATTTGTAAGCCGTAACTACTGCCAAAATTTACTGAATAACAAATAAGAAAAGGCTATAATCGGGACGGGGCCGACTATATGATACCCTACATCGCTACCCCCTAAATCGCTACAAATAGAATAATTTGAATTACAAATGGAATAATTCGAATCTCAAATGGAATAATTCGAATTACAAATGTAATAATTCGAATTACAAATAGAATAATGCGAATTAAAAATGGAATAATTCGAATTACAATTGAAATGTTTCGAATTACAAATGGAATTCTCGAATTACAAATAAAATATTACGAATTACAAATGGAATTCTCGAATTACAACTAAAATGATTCGAATTACATCTGAAAAATGTGTTGAATGTTCTCCCATTCTGGTCCCTGAATATTATCCGACCATCCCCAACATCAATAGACTTCTTTTTCTGTGAGACCCCCATCAACACAACAATTTCGTGATGATGCGATCAAAATTCAGATCTGTAGCATGATTTAAAAAAAAATGGAAAAATGGGATGTATTAAAGACTATAGCAATATCTCCGTTATTTGGACACCTACGCCAACCTACTTTGTATCATTATAAAGATGGCATTTTCAGCTTTTATTGTTGGACTTAGCTTTTGGAAGGTCCCCACACAATTCTGTGATATTCGTCATTATAATTAAAATCCCAAAATTGAAAGTTGGATTTCATTAGCGACTATTTTGATATATTCGTTGTTTCACCACCTGCGAAAACCTACTTTACTACATTAGAAAGGTGATATTTTCTATTTTCATAGTCAGGTTTTGCTTTTAGTATACTCCTTTTAGAGGCTCGGATACTGGGATAAGTTTTTTCCCATTCCGACCCCTGAATATTATCTGGCCATCACCAAAATATGCAGCCTTCTTCCCATCCGGGGTCCCCATTAACCACCGAAATTTCCTGACGATCCGATCAAAATGGTGACCTGTAGCGTGATAAAAAAAAATGGAAAAATGGGATGTATTACCGACTATTGCGATAACTACGTTATTTGGCCACCTACGCCAACGTTTTACTTTCATAGTCAGACTTTGCTTTTGGATATTCGCCAACAAAAGCTGTGATATCCGTCATTATAACTTAAATCGCAAAAATGAAAAGTTGGGTTTAATTTGCGGCTATTGCGATATCTTCATTCTTTGACCACCTACGAAAACCTAAGCTTTGTTCCTTTACGTTAAAGATTCTTCAAGTTTTACCATTTCTAACTCGAAAAGTGTTTCTTAACCCCAAAAAGTAGTAAAACTGGAAGCAATTTTTAAGAGGGTAGAGAGGAGAGAGAGTCATAATGGCTTTCTCTTTTACTACTTTCTGCTAGACAAATTTCGTTGTGTAAACAGTGGAAAATCTGTCAAACTTTATTTGAGAATTAAGGCAAAAGGACAAAAGAAAACTACGCGCTTTGTCAAAGCAAAATAAAAAGAAATAAAATAAAATAATAAAAATTTAAACCAGTGAAATAAAAAAAAATAAATTTATTTTGTTTTTTTTTTTATTTTTTTTAAGCAGCCATGTTTGTTTTTTGACATTGCTGTCATATCTACTATTTTTCAGTTTCTTTCTCTACAAAACTTGTTACGTGAGAGCAATTTTCACAGTTTTCTGAGAGAAGAGATAACTTCTCCCTTTTGCTACTTTTACTATTAAAAAAGAAAAGGAACAAAGCTCTACTTTGCATCGTTAGAAAGATGATAATTTTTACTTTCATTGTCAGGTTTTGCTTTTGGTATACCCCTTATGAAAGCTGAGATATTTGCTTTGGAAAAAACGTTGACTTTATCTCCAAATAAATTTTTGGTCTTTCCGACCCCTAAATATTATCCGACCATCACCAAAATCAATAGGCTCCTTCCCCTCTGGGACCCTCATCAACACCCAAAATTTGGTGACGATCCGATCAAAATTGCGACCTGTAGCGTGATTACAAGGTTTAGATATACAGACGGACGGACACGGACACACGTAGCAAGATCGACTCAGTTCGTCGAGACATTCATTTTGGTATATATAAGTATGGGTCATCGAAATAATGGATGCGTTACAAACCTTTTGGGCAAAACCAACATATAATACCCTCCCCACATAGTGGTGTAGGGTATAAAAACATTACTTGGTAATGACTTTTTTTGCTGGTTGTGTAGTAACTGATGCACACGACAACATTTGAGCAGCATACTGCGTTGGTCCAAATTTTGCATATCGTAATATTTCTGTGAAGATGGATATTATCAGTCTATTCCTTCGGTACATCCCCACAAAAGTTTAAAATGTTCTTGCTAAAATTTGGTCTGGAAATATTTTGCCCACGTTAGTCTAAGTTCGAAAATGCACCATATAGGTCCACATTTCTGTTTAAGTGCAGTTTAAGATCTGTCCGAGGATCCTTTGGAAATTGTTAATGAACCTACTCCTTTTGGTCCTGTTTACAGCAAGTTATCGCTTCCTGACATAATGATACAAAAGCTCTAAATTATACGCTGACCAACTGAAATTACATCTATCGAAAGGACTCCCAAAATAAGATCCAAATTTCCAAAATGGACTATGTCCCCCTAAATACATATTTCTTAGGGAAATTAATTTTTGTTGTGTATGTCCATAGATGAACGTTTCAATTCACACAAGCTAAGGGTATACAGTGAGTGTCAAAGATATTCGGTTTTCAATTTGACCAATAAAAAGACGTCAGTATTTTAGAAGCCCATACCCAATAATCAAGAATCCAAGGCGAATTTTTGAAGGTGCTACAAAAGGCGAATTCTGTCATTTGCTGTCAAAAGTTTTTACGCGAAAAATCTACAAAAGATAAAAGAAAACTATACACAGATATTCTTTATAGGAGCGAAATATTTGTTATTTATTTTTGAATAAAAATATGTTTTGACAGCAAATGAAGATATAAGTTGTTCTTATTGTATCACCTTCTTTCTTGCACCATACAAGAAACCAAATACTGAAAAATATGTTGGTGCTGTGGCAATTGAAAAATGTATATAACATGGATCAATGGCAACCCTATAACCAATTTTCTCTTTTCTAAAATAGTGTTTTCACTTAGCGCCAAATTAAAATACTTTGCTATAAAATATAACATTTTTGCCCGCAGGAACAATGGAAATATTATTGGTAAAATTGAAAATCGAATATTTTTGAAACTCACTATGTCTTACTCGGCTAAGCCGATTGATACTCTTTTACTTGTTTCTACCCAATTTCATATTAAAGTTATGTCAAAGCAACAGTATGCAAATTGAAATGCTGTGGGATACAAACACGAAAATGCTGTAGGGTACTGGTTTCCTATCTACAAAAAGTATACAAGTGTGTTTCTTCAAAAACATACATACATATGTATGTACATTTCGGCTGGATTCATGGTAATGTTCAATATAACGTTTCTTGGTCTAGTTTGTTACAAGTCATTACCGTCATTACAATTTCGGGATCTGCATTTGCCTAATGGAAGATTTTCAGAAAACCGCCTATGATTATTTTGTGATGTTTGTTCGACGGCTTTACATACATACAAACATACATATGAGTACAAATGTGTGCGCCAACTGAAAGAAATTTAAAATACAATTGAAGTCTTACATTTTCCTGTTGCGTTTTACTCTACGCTTTAATTAAAATATACCCACGAAGATTCAGCGGGAATTTTAATTACTTCTACACATCGGACCGGACCCATTATCAAGTGGTTCCTCTCGGATATGAAACATTAAACAGAAATAAAATATATTGTGTGAAAAAGTATGAAAAGACAACCAATAGGAAGCGAAAGAGCAGATGATTTTGACATGGGGAATTTGTTATATTTGCTTAGGTTCCCCCTACTGAGGAAAAAACTTTACTATAGCATGGTTAATTGAATATGATCAGATATTTCCAAAACGATATTATTATTTTTTAAGGATGATATTCATGTGCAAAAATTATGTAAATGATATAAAAATTTCGTTTGTTAAAAAATTTATTGGAAACACGTAAAAACGTGAAGTTCACCCTAGCCGAACTTTCTAAACAAACCAACATTTTCGATGCCATGGGCCAATTCAGGTCGAAACTATAGATTAAAGATGAATAAGATGAGTACTCTCCTTTACGTTTTTGTACGATTTACCATATACATAAATGCTTTCTTCGTGTTCATAATTTCTATAGATACAAACATAAACAAATGATATCGTGCGGTGCTGTATTTGGGGCTATTTCAAGACGGGGCGTATGTCCATATGCTACTTAAACCCAATTTACACAAAAAATGTAAATAAGAACTAAAACTACCTAAAAGCGGGTAAAATACGGGGACATAATTAAAATGTAGAACTTTGTCCACGATTTTCACTGGAACCATAAATGCCAATCCAATCCAATTTGAGCCGAAAACATTGATAACAAATTAAAAATACCCGAAATCGAACAATACTTTTAGCTTTTTAATGAATTAGTTTCTTAACCACTCGGAACTAATGTGCCAAATTATAGCTAACTTGGAACGAAATTGTATATAATAAATTCCAATTACCAAAAATCGTTCGGTACATATGTCCGCAATTTTTATTAGATAACTTGTTTGACCACTAGATACCATAAATGCCAATTACACTGTGCAACAAGGTTTCTGTGCGGTGAAAAATTCCTTTTGGGGATGAAAGCCCTTAGTGAGTATATTAAGAACCCAAAAGGAAATTTTCGCCATAGGTAAAGTTTCTGAGATATCGCGCGATGAATTTTTTGAATTTTCGCCTATGATGCTTGAGAAAATAGCATTATATCTCTGTTTGCCGTTATTGTAGCTTCGTTTTGAGATTATATGTCTGCAGTCAAATTGAATGGCGAATCTTTTTGTAGAACATTTCATTCTTCTAACTCAATTCCTTTCATGTCCTTTTCATCCTTTCTTTCTTGAACCATAGTAAAAGTACCACAAGATGAGATTTTACAGCATCCAAATATTCCACAAAAATGTTGCTCAGGCAACATCAAACATTTTTCAACGGTGGCAAAATACCCTTCAGTATTTCAGCCATGTAAAACTTCTCTACGAGTGGTGTCTTAGGACATGCAGTTCGGTCTCGGATCCCATATCATTGAGCGAATATGAATCGGGGTACACTCACTCATTTATATGATAGAAGTCTCAGTTGTCCCTCCTGGGATGTTTGTGAAACAATTATTATATTATTACTAGCCGACCCGGTCCGCGTTGCTGGCCCTTGAAGCAGTTTTATGTTACCTTAAGTCAGCGAATGTCTTATTATTACATCGCTAATTAGTCGGGATCTGCAAGTGATTATAAATAAAAAATCTTCAGATTTGTTTGTGTCGATATGTAATTGTAACATACCGCCAAAAAGCTGGAATAGTATAACTGGAAGTGTTTGTCTGAAATCTAAAGGTGAATTGCTTCTTAAATTATTATGTGCCATTTTAAATTCGGTCCAGGTGATAACTTATATTTTAAATTTGTTTTAAGATTTTCGGTATTATTCGCGAGTTTACTTTCTACTCGGCAGCTACAAAGCAAGTGAGTGATTTTGACATTCTCTTTCTATAGGAGACAGTCCTTTCAAAATATATAAACCCAAATTTAATGGAAAAGTGTACGTTTACATTTTATTTCGCGTTTACATGAACAGAAAATGATTTTTTTCCACTTTCGAAGCGCAAAAAACCTTTCGGTCGAACAGGCTGTTAATATTGCATATGTGCTCTTCATTCACATGAATGTTCAGTGTCAACATAATGGCCAACTATGTCGTCCTTCTACCTTCTTATAATGTACATCTTATATACATACCTGATGAAGCTATAGCTATCGATATGTTGTCTTCTAATTTAAATACTTGCTTTCCAATAAGACCAAAGCTTCGGTATGCATAACATCTGGTATTTCCATTGATTTGTAACATATTTAAGAAAGTAGGAGTGGTCGGGTCTTATGGTTTGTACATTTTACATATATAGCGCATTTAAAAAATAGGACGCAGGGTATAACCCGCACCTCCGAAATTTAACAAAATTTTTAGCATTTTTCCACCAAGGACCATCCCTGTACATCATCTGAAAATTACATGGAAATCGGTTTAGAAGTTTTGAAGATATAGCACATTTAAAAAAGTGGGCGTGGCCGGGCCTTAAAGCCACAAATAAGTCCCTCGGGTCGGAGACACAACCACCATTGTCTATCGAATTAATTTTCAAACCACGCTCCGCCGAAATTCCACAAAATATATAGTTTATTTTCACCAAGCATCGGGGGACATATATGCAGCCTAATTCACCAGGATTATCCCGGTACATTCCCTGAAATTTGTAGGAAAATCGGCTCAGAAGTTTCAGAGATAGGAATTGGGCGTGGTCGGGTCTTAAGGTCCGAAAATGAGTACATAGGGTCGGAGAATCGAAGGTTGAAGCAGGGTGGTTCGTTGCAGAGTGGTTCGATATGTAGAAGTTCGGAGCGGGGTGGTGGAGGGTGTAGTTCGGAGGGTGGAAGTTCGAAACATGATGAATCGGACGGTGAAAGTTCGAAGCAGGGTGAATCGGAAAGTGAAAGTTGGGAGGGTGGAAGTTCGGAGCGGGGTGGTTCGGAAAGTGCAAATCCGCAGCTGGGTGGTTCGGAACGTGTTGGTTCAGAGGGTGGTGGTTCGGAAGAATTGATTCAATCACTCGTGTCATTTTTGCTAACATCGCGGTTTTATTAAATCAGACATAGTGGAAGTACCAAACCCCACCGAAATTCAACACAATGTACTTACTTACTTACTTAGCTGGCCCATTACAGAACATTTGTTCTATAGGCCGAACTAAGAAGAGATCTCCATTCCTCTCTATTTGTTGCTTTGCTCTCTGGAATACCGCGCCTTTTCATCTCAACATCCACTTGTTTGCGCCATCTATTCCTTGGCCTGCCAATTCTGCGTGCACCGCCATGTGGCATGTATTCATACGCCTTTTTAGCGGGTTCATCATCGCTCATTCTTATGATATGGCCTAGCCAACGCAATCGCTGCATCTCGATACGTTTAACAATATTCATGTCGTTGTATAGCAGATACAGCTCGTGGTTCATGCGACGTCGATATTCACCGTCAACGCAGATTGGTCCGTAGATCTTTCGAAGAATTTTTCTCTCAAACACACCAAGCACTGCCATGTCTGCTTGCGCAAGTACCCAGGCTTCGGAGCCATACATCAGCACGGGTAGTATCAGTGTTTTGTAGAGCGTTATTTTTGTTTGACGAGATGTGGCTTTGTTTTTAAACTGCTTACTTAATCCAAAGTAGCATCTGTTGGCCAATACAATTCTTCTTTTTATTTCACAACTGATGTCGTTTGTTGTGTTGACGGAGGTGCCGAGGTAGACGAAGTCTTTTACTACCTCAATATTATAGGAACCAACTTCCACAGTCGGTCCGAGCTCAATGGACGCATTGCGCGTCGACACCATCAACTTGGTCTTCTCACCGTTTACCGCCAGACCCACTTTAGCAGATTCTCCTTCGACCTTTATAAAGGTATCAGTTACTTCTTTTACTGATCGGCCCATGATGTCTATATCATCAGCATAAGCAAGTAACATGTGACTATTGGTGTAGATTGTGCCACTTCTTTTGACGTTTGCCTCTCGTATAACCTTTTCTAGCAGGATGTTGAAGAGGTCACACGAAAGGCTGTCTCCTTGTCTGAAACCTCTTTTGGTACCAAACTCTTCGGAGAGGTTCTTTCCTATTTTAACTGAGGACCTCGTGTCAGTTAAAGTCATTTTACAAAGCCGGATGAGCTTTGCGGGAATACCAAATTCAGACATGGCTTGGAATACCTTTGAGCGCAGCGGACTGTCGAAGGCTGCTTTATAATCGACAAAAAGGTGGTAGGTGTCGATCTGCATCTCTTGGGTCTTCTCCAGGATTTGCCGCAGGGTAAATATCTGGTCAATGGTGGACTTGCCAGGTCTAAAGCCGCATTGGTATGGTCCAATAATCTCGTTGACCATTGGCTTTAGTCGTTCGCACTATATCCCTGACACGATCTTGTAGGCAATAGGGAGTAGACTTATGCCCCTATAGTTAGAGCATACAGTCTTATCTCCCTTCTTGTGGACGGGGCACAGGATACTCAGGTTCCAATCGTCGGGTACTCGTTCTTCCTGCCAGATGGTGCTAACTAGCTGATGAATACACCTTATCAGCGTGTCGCCTCCGGTTTTGAACAGCTCGGCTGGTAAGCCATCGGCCCCTGCTGCCTTATTATTCTTCAGCCGATTTATTGCTGTCTTTACCTCATCTTGGCTGGGCAGTATACATTCAATACCATCTTCTGGGATTGGGACTGTGGTATCTTCGTCTTCTTCGCTGCTATTGGATACCAACAGATTTGAAAAATGTTCTTTCCATATCCTGAGTATACTATCTGTATCAGTTACCAAATTACCTTGCTGGTCTCTACAGGAGGATGTGCCTGTACCAAAGCCATCAGTTTGATGCTTGACTCTTTGGTAGAATTTTCGGACTTCATTCTGGCTCCTGTACATCTCGATTTTTTCACACTCCCGCTTTTCCATCTCTCTCTTTTTCCTGCGGAAAAGACGTTTCTCCTCTCTCCTTTTCTCCCTGTATCTCTCTCGTGCGCTACGCGTTGCTACGGATTGTAAAGTAGCCTTATATGCCGCATTTTTCTCTTCGGTGGCAGCACGACACTCCTCATCATACCATGGATTCCTTGGTGGAGGTCTCTGGTATCCAAGTATGGATTTTGCGGCTGTTTGCATGGAGTGGGCAATGCTTTGCCATTGCGCTGATATGTTATCGGGATGAGGAGGGCTTTGATTAAGCAATTGGGCTAGTTGAGTGGAATATGCTGTGGCTATCTGTTGTGATTGCAGCTTACCGATGTCTAACTTTCGTGTTGTGTCTGCTCGTACTTTGTTTGCTACGTTTAAGCGGGTGCGTACCTTTGCTGCAACAAGGTAGTGGTCCGAATCAATGTTTGCGCCTCGGAACGATCGTACATCCAACACGCTCGATGAATGTCTTCCATCTATCACAACATGATCAATTTGGTTTCTTGTTTTCTGATCTGGAGACAGCCAGGTGCCCTTATGAATATCGAGATGATTAAATCTGGTACTGCTAACTACCATGTTTTTTGCAGCTGCAAAGTCTATCAGTCTCATACCATTGTCAGATGTTTCACTGTGGAGACTGAATTTCCCGACTGTTGGGCCAAAGATATTCTCCTTTCCAATTTTGGCATTAAAATCGCCTAGAATGATTTTAATGTCATGGGCAGGGCAACGGTCATATGTTTCTTCTAAGCACTCGTAAAATATATCTTTGGTCTGTTCGTCCTTTTCTTCAGTGGGAGCATGAGCGCAAATAAAGCTGATGTTGAAGAATTTAGCTTTTATTCGAATTGCAGCAAGTCTTTCATTCACTGGAGTGAAGCTGGATACAAGATGTTTTAGTCTCCGACTAACTACGAATCCACAACCAAACTCATGCTTTACGTCATGGCAGCTATAATACAGTGCGTCACCTTTAGGTGTTGTTGTGACGCCTTTCCCAATCCATCGTATTTCCTGTATGGCAGTAATATCGGTCTTGTACTTTTCAAGTACGTCTGCCAATGCGAAGACTGCACCTTCTCTATAAAGAGTGCGAACATTCCAGGTGCAGATTCGCAGATCATGGTCCTTAAAACGTTTGCGGGGTTCGTCAACTTTAGAGGGGTTTGTTTTTCTTTTCTTTCGTTTTTTCATAGTAGGCTGTTTTTTCTAGGGGAGGGTTACTAACCCGACGCCCAAACCCAAGTTTTTAACGTTCTTATGGGTGAACGCGCGGCACATGTTAGCTCACTACCTTTAACGGGTGTTAAAGGCAGTTCCCCAGGTGACACCACGGGGAGGTCAGTGTCCACTTGGGATGAAAGAGGGACCAAGATAAATCCTGGGCTTTGCCATGTTAAAACCGGTCAGGACCGTTCCTTGGTATCTTCCATCCCCTACGTCACCCAATGTATAGCCTGTTTTAACCACAGGTCCTCCCCGTACATTCTCTGAAATTTTCAGGAAAATCGGTTCAGAAGTTTTGGATATATAACATATTTAAAAGTGCTAAAATATGGTTTTTATAAAAGTAGGCATGGGGGTGGTACCCGCCCCTTCCGAAATTCAAAAATATATATGGCCTATTTTTACCACACATTGTCTTTTATATATAAGATTTATAAAAGTGGACGTGGTCGGGTCTTTGGGCCCCAAACCAGTACCTAGGGTCGGAGACACAACAACCATTGTCTCGAAGATTAATTTTCTCACCGATACCTTCGTCAGTTTTGTTAAAAAAGAGTTCTTAAAAAAGTAGGGCATGGGGGAGGTACCCCGCCCCCTCCGAAATTCAGCAAAATATATACCCTATTTTCACCACGGGTCCTCCCAGTAGATTATCTGAAATTTTCAGGAAAATCGGTTAAGCAGTTTTTAAAATATAAGCTATTTAATAAAGTGGGCGTGGTCGGGTCTTCAGGCCCCAAATCAGTACCTATGATCGGAGACACGAAAACCATTGTCTCGCAAATTAATTTTCTCACCGATACCTTCGTCAATTTTGTTAAAATAACCTTTTTAAAAAATAGGGCATAGGGGAGGTTCCCCGCCCCCTTCGAAGTGCGAAAACATATATAGCCTATTTTCACCACCGGTGTTCCCTGTACATTCTCTAAAATTTTCAAGAAAATCGGTTAAGCAGCTTTTGAGTCTATACGGAACATACAAACATACTAACATACACACATTGTCTTTTATATAAGTTAACAATAAAAGACTTCTTCGTCTTTTGGTGAGCTTAAATAAACTGTTTCTTTATTGAAATCCAAAAACTTATTCTACTTAAACTACTTAAGTTATAAAAGACAAAAAGTGCTGACACCATGATCACGCCACCAGACGTAACACGACTCCATCAATGTAGCCTAGCAAGAACACAACACAGCCAAGCAAGCAACAATGTTGTTTGTTAGTTCGGCAGGGATGTGCTAACTACCCCCTCACTTAAGTGGAGGCCGTCCTCGGTCTTCTTTATAGCCATTGCTACGGCAGATTTAAATCTTTGTTGTTCTCTTATCTTTGTCCTACGTTTGACGAGGCACAATATGAAATGGAGTATTCCGATACTCATAAAAACAACACCGCCAACTAAAATTGGTCGCATTCTTGCATCTTTTTCAAGGTCGCCAATATATTGTAAGTTTTGCAAGTTCATCTGATGGATAGATGACAAACTTAAAATTTCACTGTGGTTGTTTATAATAATTGAGGGGAATGATGGTGTTCCTGGTTTCCGCATATCAATGTTGTTTCTATTTACGAATAGTGTACCATTGACAGTCACATTTTTTTCAAAGGTTATGAGGAATGTGCCGTTTATGTTTCTTACATTTTCGGTTGCTTCTTTCACTTCTGCAATAGCGTCATTGACAATGATAATTCCATCGTCGATTTCTGCCACTTTATCAAGATTATTGCTTTGCGTATTACAGTGTGCTGATTCACCCGATATGAGTTGTTGAGCGCAGGTTTCGCTTGGCATAAGTTGACAATAGGTTGAAGATATTGTTTGCTTGCAATTTGTTGCTGAATACGTCTTGCCTTCGCAGTCTACTACAGTGTTGGTGTCAGCGAATTGGATAATTTTATTATCGTGAGGTACTGGGAATAAAGAAATTTTCTGACATGTTCTTATTGGAATAGGATATTTAATGATAAAATACAAACAATATTCATTTGATATTACTTTTACTTTAGACAAAGACATTAGTTCTGATATGGTGAAATCTGTGTGTTGCTCATTGCTCTGATTTTTTATAAATATTTTTAAATCGTCCTGGTCCAAAACTGTTGGATTTACAATATTTATTTTAGCTAAAGTTACGGATAAAATTATATTTTGTAGTTCCATAACTATCATCCGATTTCTGGCCATTAAAATTTCAAATAGATTTACGGTATCAATTTGTTCCTTTCTACGAGTCCTTAGAATCGTGTTTACAGCGTTTGTTAATTTCTCGATTTCAATTTGTATTTTTGTATTTATTTCTATCTGTCTATTGTTGGAGTCTACAAGTTGTTTTTCGATTAATTTTGCTTCTTCCCAATCATCTGCATCTGGTGTACCCGCAATGACCTTAAGTGCTTTGCCTATCAAATTAATGCTTCTTGCATGCCGATGATGTATGGTGAGGGTTGTTAAAAGAGTATCAATATGCAATAAATCGGATTCTAATATCTTTTTTACATGAGTCTGAGGAAATATGCTAATTGCATTTTTAGTTTCACGTTGTATCTCAAAGTACGTTGTTAAGTTAGTTGTATGCCTTAGATACCCATAGTCATTCCAAACGATGGCTTTCCCATCCAAAATTGGGACATAATCGGAGTGTGAATAGTCAATTATCTTTGCACGAGTCAACGTTAGTATGAAAAGAAATTGTAGTAACAGCCTAGGTAAAAAACAAAAGCAGAAAAAAACATTTTATCAATATAAACTAAAATTTATCTGAGGTTGTCCTTATGGACCACCCTCCCCTTTATTAGGACAGTTGTCCCCAAATCTGCTTCGACAGTAGCTTCTTCATAAAGTGGTGTCATTTTATTTCCAAGTCTACGATTATTCCTAACAAAGACTTTATCCCCCACATTGTAAACTTTGTCATGACGACTTTTATTAAAGTAATGTAACTGCCTGTTTTGCGCGTTAGAGATTCGCTCTTTAATCTTTTGTTTTACCTCAGAGGGTGCAGAATGTATCGTATCAATAGGTCTTTCATTCGTGACAGAATGAATTGTTCGGTTGTATTCTATAGTTGATTGTAAGATGAGTTCGACGGTATCCTCGATCTTCCTTTCTATTTTCAAGCATCTTGCGATTTCGGCAAGAGTGCTATGAAATCTCTCTACCTGCCCATTTGAGGTGCTGTGTAGAGGAGGTGAATTGACAATATCTACATTAAACCTGTTTTTCAGAATTGATCTGATAGTCTCAGAGTTAAAGGACCTCTCATTATCACAGTAGACAACTTTGGTATTTGGAAAAATATTCATTAATTGGGGAATTGGTTCTTTTACGTCTAGAATCGTTCTGGACGCTATTGGCTGTACCACAGCGAATTTTGAGAATTTATCCACACAAGTTAAGAAATGGTTTTTATCAGTTGAATAAATATCAATATGTAGAATTTCACCGGAATAAGAAGGAACCTTTGTTTCTCCTATAACGTGTTTTTCTGGATGCCGATTGTATTTTGCTTTTGAACATGTCTTGCAGTTGGCAACAACTTCATTCGCTATTTTCACCATTTTGGGGAAATAGTAGTCTGAAAGGATTTGCTTAACATTCTCTTGGGCTGCCCGATGAGCTCTATTGTGTTCACTTACGACAATTTCTCTCTGGTCGCATTGGTTGAAAATGTCAGAGACAAATTTACTACAAAATCGGAACTTCGTTGAAGGGAACATTCTAATCAAATCGTGTTGAATGTGGGCCAACACAGGTAGGCCGCAATGAATAGCATTGACAACTTCAGTGTTGACTGCATCAACAATTTTGGCCAATATTTCGTTTTTATCTTTATATTGTACAATATGTCTCGTTTTGTTTCCGAAAAGTATAAAATTTCGAGTGGTGGGAAATTCCGACTCTTCCAGAATGATTTGGTTGCGAAAACAATTGACCGGTTTGTCTGAGCTTTCCATAGTGTAAGTGAATGACTCTTCACTATGGACTGTTGCCATGTCTGACGAATTATCGTTCTCCAACGCATGGACAAGTTGCCTTGATAGCGCATCTGCAACTTGATTTTCTTTTCCTGACTTATAATACAAGTTTGCATTATGTTCATCGATGAAAGCTTTCCAGCGCTTAATTTTTGCATTCGGATTACGATCCGAAACTGCATATGCCAAAGGTTGATGGTCAGTGAAGATGTTAAGAGTCTTCACACCATAGAGGTAATGTCTTAATGTTTTAAGAGCCCAGACTATTCCTAAAAGCTCCCTTTCGTTTGTTGCGAAATGCAACTCTTTATCTGACAATGCTCTAGAAATCATAGTGATTGGTCTTCCCTCTTGGGATAGGACAGCACCTAAACCATGTGCTGATGCATCAGTGGTAAGGTCGAACGGTTTTTTATAGTCAGGGTACATCAACATGACGTCCTCCGAAGATAGAATATTTTTCAGTTTGTGAAATGCATCCAGTTGGAAGGCGTTAAGATTGACTACAACCTTTTTGGATTTGGTTGCAGGAATTTTACCGTTTTCTCCTTTTAAAATATCAGTTAAAGGTTTTGCAATTTTGGCAAAGTCCTTGATAAAACATCTGTAATAATTTGCTAACCCAAGAAACGATCTTAGTGCGAACAACGTCGTTGGTTCTGGGAAGTTTTGTATTGCACTTATCTTTGATGGTGCGGTTTTAATACCTTCTTTGGATACGACAAAGCCAAGGTATTCAACTTCAGATTTAAAAAAATTTGATTTTTCGACAGAGACTCTCATGTTTGCATCGAGCAGTTTCCTAAGAACACAGTCGATATGTTTTACATGATCCTCTTTGGTTTCTGAAAAAACAATAACGTCATCAACATAAACGTAACATGTTTTGCCTATTTCATCTCTTAGTATGTCATCTATCGCTCTTTGAAACATACTAGGAGCATTCTTTAGTCCAAATGGGAGACGGCAAAACTCGTACTTTCCGTTATTTACAGAAAATGCCGTTTTTTCCCTATCTCTTTCCGCGAGTTCAATTTGATGAAACCCGGATTTCAGATCTAAAGTGGTAAAGTACTTTGCTTTACCTAAATTTGATAATATCATTGTTACGTTCGGAACGGGATACTTATCACTAATTGTTTTGGCATTAAGCTTCCGAAAATCTATAACGAGACGTTTGTTTCGGTTGCCTAGATTATCGACACCTTTTTTGTCGACTACCCATACTGGGCTATTAAATGGTGACCTTGAAGGTCGAATTATACCATCTGCCAACAATTTTTTTATTTCTGAATTTACGAATTCAGATACACCCATTGGGTATGGATATAGTTTAGAATAAATAGGTTCTTCGTTCTCCATGTTAATGGTAGCAACGATATTTGTATTATAAGGTAGTGCTTCTTTAGGATCAGCAAAAACCTTTATTCGTTTTTTTAACATTTTCTGAAAATCCGCCTTAATTGCGAAAGGCACATCAATTTTATCGACGTCTATAAAATTAACATCTTTACATTCAAAAAATTCAATTAGTTCAGAGCCAGAATTATGTAGGATAAATCCTTTTTTTAAATCAATGTTTGCATTGATTTTCTTTAATAGGTCTAAGCCCACAATTCCATCAAATGTTGTTAGAGTTGGCAAAATGAAGAATGTAGAGTTCATGCCGAATAAATTTACAAAACATTTTTGTTTAATAGGAGTTTGTCCGTTGACAGAGTGAACTGAAAAAGGAGTACTTACGGGAATTATATGCTTCAGTTCATTGAGAGGTTTTATATAATTTTTTGAAGCACCAGTGTCAATTAAAAGGCGTATTGGTTTCCCTGCTATCGTCCGCCTTATGAACGGTAGTAGGGACCTGCCTCTAAAAAATTTACATAGTCACGGTCTTCATTTATTTCATCGTTTATGTCTCCACATTCGGATTGAGCTATGTCACAATAGTGTCCCGCCTGCTCTTCTCCTGAATGGGATTCTGGAATCATATTATTCACTTTTTGAAATTTTGGGCCCGTACTTCGGCCAGACCCAGCTTGACGCTTAAATGGTTGTCTGTGAGAAGTTTTACCGTTACCATAATTGGTCGGTTGTCTGAATTTAGACGAAGTTGGGTCCAAGTCCATGTCCTCTATTTGATCTCTAGCCTGTAAATTAGCATCACCACCATTTTCGTAATGTGGATTTTTCTGTTTATGATAGTTTTGTTGTTTATAGTTCCAACCACTATCAGACGGTTTTCTTGGCTGAATTTTTTTTGAGGTTTCAGACCTTAACTTTTTTTCATCATTCCTATTCGCAAACGATGTGGCAAAGACGTATCTTTCGTGATTCGCCTCTACCTCCTGCGCTAAGGCTAGAGCTGACGGAAGATCAGCAGCGCGGGCTGAGAAAAGCACATCGCAGAGAGGTTTCCTCAATCCGGAAACAAATACTCTGAGTGCATCCTGTCTATATTTGTTATTCATGGCCAAAGCGAGAGTTTTGTCGTAACTCATAATTGTTTTATTGGTTAATAACGACAGTTTCTTCTCTACTTCGTCATAAAATTGAATCACTGACTGTTCGCCTTGTCTGAGGGTACTTAGTTCTTGTTCGATTAGATGAATTGGTTTTTTATCTGAATATGTAAAATCTAATCTAGCTATGATCGCTTTAAAATTTAGCACAGTGTTGAATGACGCTAATACAGCATCTGCTGACCCCCTAATTTTGTTCCTAATAATGCAGACCGCTTGGTAGTGTTTTGAACTACCATCGTATTTTTCGAAGACTTTATACGCGTTATGTGCCGCTTGTCTCCACGAAACATAGTTTTCGATTTTCCCGTCAAATTCGGGCAAAGATTTGATAATATCAAGTGATTCATCACACGTTATTGATGAATAAATTTTTACGTCTTCGTATGGTTTCACATCTGTTTGCCCTACTGAAATGGACGAGAATTTTTTTGTTAACTCGTCGACTTTTTTGTCGACGTCTGTTTTATATGCCAGAATCGCTGTACGTACAGCGGATTCTATTAATGCAGTCATTTCTTCACTGTTCATATTGTCTTTTCAAACAAAAAATTGTTACGACTATAACAAGATCTAAATCACTGTGTTTGTTTTTTTTTTGGCACAAAGATAAAAATTTTTTAAACACGCACTACACTTTGTTTTTTCTTAAATATTAAGTTCTTAATTCACCAGTTTTGGACACAATTTTGAAATTCAATGAGTGACACACTTACATGACTTTATGTTGTTTAAAAAGAGTAAATCCTTATATTTTTCAGCAAGTTTTAAGCGGGGTCTCTTAATCCAGCAAGTTTTAAGTAAGGCTTCCTTCCAGTAAATATTACTTTCAGTAAGTATTACGTTATTTAAAAAGAGTAGATCCTTAGATTTTTCAGCAAATTTTAAGCGAGGCCTCTTAATCCAGCAAGTTTTAAGTAAAGCTTCCTTTTTCAGCAAAATTTAAATTTAAGATGATAGATCTCTTTTTTAGATCTTTATATTCGTAGGACTGATTTAAACTGATAGATCTCTTTTTTTAGATCTTTATATTTGTAGGGTTGAACCCGGTTGGGCGCCAGTTAACAATAAAAGACTTCTTCGTCTTTTGGTGAGCTTAAATAAACTGTTTCTTTATTGAAATCCAAAAACTTATTCTACTTAAACTACTTAAGTTATAAAAGACAAAAAGTGCTGACACCATGATCACGCCACCAGACGTAACACGACTCCATCAATGTAGCCTAGCAAGAACACAACACAGCCAAGCAAGCAACAATGTTGTTTGTTAGTTCGGCAGGGATGTGCTAACTTATATAAGACTAGCTGACCCGGTCCGCGTTGCTGGCCCGTTGTTTGGGTTCTCCGTGTAAACTTTAGTTATCTATCCAGTATTGATACACCCATAATTAGACATCCCTCTAGAAACTTCATCATATAAATCAATGTTTTGACATAAAGTCCATATAATGACATCCCCCAAATTTAAGATATAAAATCGCTTTTATTATACCCTTCACCATAAATCGACAGTTTAAAGCACTTTGTGACCCACATATAATGGTCGGTGCACGCCAATTAACATTGCTATATATTGGATTGTTGGTCTCGGTTGGGGTCGTAATTATTACTGCAGAGAATTGTTAGTATAGGTCCACGTTTTGATATAGCTCCCATAGAACGGTACCGGCTGATTTTCGCTATTTTTGAGGATTTAACATCATTATCGTACCGAAATGGCTGAAATCTGGTTTTAATATATTTTAAAGAGGAGAGCATAAATATTCGGATCGACCGAAAGACTCGCCTTTTTATTTGCGCTCGGTATGTAACAGTTATAGGTTCACGTTTTGATATAGCTCCCATAAAATCGTACCTCCCGATTTTCGATAGTTCAGAGAGAAATTTCAGTATACGTCCTCGTTTTGATATAGCTCCCATAGAACGGTGGCGCCTGATTTTCGCTATTATTGGGGGATTTAACCTCATTCAGGCCGATCGAACGTAACGCTTTTTTTTCCTCGCTCTCTATGCAATAGTGGTAAAATACCCCTCAGCGAAATGTATGTTCCTTCGGGATATGTATGGCAACATTTATATAATTCATAAAAAAATTACTTCTATAAATTGTAGTTGTTATTATCGAGATTTTGCTGTATTTAAAAAATGTATCTTTACCTAGCTATTCCAAGGACTGAAATCAATGCTCATGAAGTTTCACTTCCCACATTTTGAGATTTTATCCGTAATTATAATATTTTCGAAAATCGAACACGATCGCGGTATTCTGATTCCAATCATGATATTGTATTGTATATCAATAACTTTGTCTGATTTCCAATGGATATTTCTGGAATTTCGATCTTGTGACATCTCAAGTTATCCGGATTTTACTGTATTCCAAAATGTGGAGTTGATCGCGCTATCCCACTTATTGTTTAGTGTTCAGCGTTTATAGCGTTTCTTAGGCACGCTTACAAAATTATGTATATTATCTGAAATAATAAATATTTGCAAATTTTGTGATGACCGCGATATTTCACTTCCGCGAAGACCATTCAGGGTCAAGACAGTAATTACAGTAGTATTGCAAACAATCTGTAAACAATACGTTCAAAAATATCATGGACTTCAGATTTAAAAAAAAAAAAAAATTTTGAAGGAGAACCTCCGGTCACTACACTTAGCAGTATTAAAATAGCTCACGACCGCGCTATATCACTTGTTCACGCTAGTGTTTATATCATTTTTGTGTCACGCTTACTAAAATTATGTATATTAATTGAATTAATACATTTTTGAAAACTTTGTGATGACCGCGATCGTTCAGGGAAAATAATCTGTAAACATTACAGCTTACGACAGTTCTAATTAATTGAAATAATACATTTTTGAAAATTTTGGGATGACCGCGATTTTCACTTCCGCGTCGACCATTCAGGGTCAAGACTGTAATTACCATGGCATTGCAAACAATTTGTAAACAATATATTAAAACGTATCTTGAATTTCGCGGTTTTCTTAGAAAATTGTGGGGAGGACCACCGGTCACTACACTTAGCGGGATAAAAAAATAGATTACGACCTATTCTCAGACCTAAAAACTCCACATACAAAATTTCATAAGATTTCCCAATCGATTTTTCGGAATTTCTATACAGTGACATCTCAAGTCATCGGGATTTCACTGTATTCCAAAATATGGCGTTGACCGCGTTATCCCACATATTGAAGCCAGTGTTTTAGCGGTTTTGTAGTCACGCTTACTAAAATTAGGTATATTATCTGAAATAATACATTTTTGAATAATTTGGGATGAACGCGATATTTCACTTCCGCGACGACCATTCAAAAAAATATATAGCCTATTTTCACCACCGGTGTTCCCAGTACATTATCTGAAATTTTCAAGAAAATCTATTCAGCCGTTTTTGAGTCTATTCGGAACATACAAACATACAAACATACAAACAAACAAACATACTAACATACACACATTGCCTTTTATATATTAGATTTAAGCTTGTTGGTGCGATACGGTGCCACAATCCACAAAGTTATTTCTTACAATAAGTTTATATGTTCCATAAAGAAATTTTGATTTGTGGAAAACTAATTGCCAGGGGTAGTGGTGTAGGGTATCACATGGTCGGCCCCGTCCGTCTATAGCCTTGGCTTACATCAGTAGAAATCTGGAACGTTTTAGACAAGCCAACAAACCGCATTATATCTAATGGAGACTATTGGGGTATATGATATTTGATTTCCAATTTATTAGACTAAGATGTAGTTTACACTAGCCATCAATGTCATATGTTCTTAAAATGTCATCCTTATACAGTCACCAATGTGTGCAATTTTGAGGATTTTCCTTGCGCCATCTAATTTTTGCGTCCACATCACCAAAAATGTAGTGAAATAACGTCTCCACATTACCTGTGTGGGCAGATATGGAATTATTTTATTTCGGCACATATGACATTGATGGCTAGTGAAAACTACCTCTATGATATAAAATTTAATATAAAATATTTCTGTGGTTTTCACAGAAAACGACATAAGTCTAACAATTAAAATGTTTAGGAGAGCGAAAACAATTTTTTGTAATCTTAAAGTTGAAATCTAAAAAAACAGTGGTTACAAACGTTTTACTTAGGCAAGCCAACAAATCGAATGATGTCTAAAAGGCACTATTAAGGCATATGATATTTTAATTTTAAATTTATTAGGCTAAGATATAAAATTAAATATAAAATAGTTCTGTGATTTTTACAGAAAAGTAAATAGTTCTAACAATCAAAATTTGCAGGAGAACGAAAACATTTTTTTTTTAATTTTTGCTACATGTCGTTGTAGAAATATTACAGTAGATATCTAAAAAGGCAGTGGCTACAAACGTATTACTTAGGCAAG
Source organism: Musca autumnalis (assembly GCF_047663935.1). Lineage (NCBI taxonomy): Eukaryota > Metazoa > Arthropoda > Insecta > Diptera > Muscidae > Musca > Musca autumnalis. Next base: position 97,426,567 of record NW_027411977.1, on the reverse strand, counting down.
CCAACAAATCGAATGATGTCTAATAGACACTATTGAGGCATATGATATCACTGTGCAACATTTTTAAGGTGATCTTGAAGATGAAGAAGATTTTTTGAAAGTACAGACCCAAACGACAAGAAACCCTTGTTGGGTTTTGTTGTGTCAGATCCAGCTCGGATTTTATGGCCCCATCTAAACATGGTTAAATATTGAGTTTTTAAAGAAATTCGGGGCTATATCTCTGAAATCAATGCGAATCTTCTTCTGACCTCTGAAGCAAATTTGTAGATAAGGACAAGAATAAAATATTTGGAAAAATAATGGACTCGAAAAACTACATTTATTGTCTAAAATTTCAAAATATATGTAAAAATTCCACAATTTTTATACATTTCGCATCATATCTCCAAAACCGTTAATTTTTTCTGAATATTTTATTTTGGAAAAATATTCCCCGGAATGTAATACACAACTCTTCAGAACATATCATTGCCTCTATGTCCTTGTTTTCAGTACATTTTTATACCCTCAGCCTTTAGGCTAAGGAGGGTATATCACCAATATTTATGAAAATTTAACATAGCTGAAGCCAAGGTTTGCCCTTTTAGAACACGCGACTCGTGATTGTATATTATACAAATTAAATACTTTTGGATAAAATGAAATGTTTTTGGACGTGGCAAACAATATTGGCCTTAAAAGATAATTTGCGTGGAAGCTGTGGCTATATTTATGTTAAAAAATTTGTGAAAATGGGTTGAAGCCACCATGTCTTTTTTTGTTTTCTCTGGATTTGTGAGTAAACCACACTTCTCTCGAGTTTCCTGTCAAAGTAAAAGCAGAAGCAAACTAAATAAGGATTATCTCACTAGTGAAGTACTTTTCAAAATTTCGTCTGCTTCTACCATTAAATGATGCTGACATTTTGAAGCCAGATTTACAGTGTTTTTTGAAATTTTCTTCTAATTTCATTCCGCAAACAGGTTTTTCAAAAAACCATATATAGGATTGTAGTACTTGCGATTCTGAGTTATTTGATATGAATATTGTGAATGTAGTCTGCACAGATTCATAGAAATCTGCATCCAAATGCGAAAATTTTGTGCGAACATTTTTCCAAAAATCGTATTTTTCGTGCCTAATTTTAACAATTGTCATTCGATTTCTTCGTACTTGATTGCACATTTTAGTTTTTTACGTTCCTGATCCAATAAATCATTCCCCGTGAAAATCCATCTACTAAAACGCGAGTTACAAGAAATTCCAAAGTAGAAAAATCATCTAAAATTGTTTTTGGAAATATCGCGTAGTTTGTCACGTTTTCTACGGTTCGTTTCCACTGCAATGAAAAAACTAGTACAGCATCTTCGCTTTAGCGGAAACAGAGATTTGAAAACTTCACTGATAAGGGAGCTACATTCATTTTATCCGAAAAAATAGTGTGTGATGCTACATCCACGGTTCTTGATTGATCGCCTTGAAATAGATATATTTCGATATAGATTTTCATGGTGAACACTGAAATCGGATGCGGACAAAAATTGTATGCACTTTGCGCAAATTAGCGATATTTTATAGGTTTTTTAGTGCTTAGATGCAGCCGATGCTACATCTAAGCGTCCAAGTTATATTTCGAAAAATATATACAAATTAAAAGATATGGTCTTGCTGTACATGAAAATCACATGCGGACAAAATGATTTTGATAATTACGCGATTAACACGTATTTTAAAATTCATATAAGTTAAAATGGGTTATTTGACCTCTGTTTCCATTTCAGTAGCTTTGAGATATATCCTCATCAACCCAATTACCTTCCCTAATGGGAAAGCTTTAATATGAATGTCAACAAAGCAAAATCCGTCTATTTTATTGGGAGATTTAAGCAAAATGAAGGAAGTATTCCTATAGATTTTTCCAATATTTTCTACTACATAATTCATGTGAAAAAATATTTTGTCCAATAAAAAAATTCTTTTTTGGCCAAAATATGTGCTTATTTTGGCTGTAACATCAAAACTATAACACCAATATGTACGATTGTAGTCTCATTTGATTCGCCGTGAAGTTTTGATCCACAACAAATTTTTAGTTAATTTTATGACCACGAAATGGGCCTTAATTTTGAAAAAAGTTGACTTATATTCAAAAATTTATCAATTTTATGTACATTCCGCGAATTCTGTGTAACATTTTGCAGGTATTATGCAATCTACTCGCTGAAGTCACTTCGAGAGAACTTTTTTGTAACAATTGTGCTCATTAAAATAATTAGCGTTTTTATAATATTTTCTTTCTTAAAAAGCGAAATAAAAGCGCCATATCTTTTGTCCGCAACAACCAAAAATTGGCTCGCGACCAGATTCATACTGGGAATTTTTTTCTTAACCTACACATCAAAAATCGTTGATGTAGCGCGAAAAAAAATTTATCCTTTTTTTCTGAAATGGAATATGTAATATTTGACAATATTCGTGATATACACTTCGATACGATGAAAATGTGCCTCATCGAAATAATGGTTTTAGACCCCAAGTATGTTTGGACGAAATGTGTTTCAGACAATTTGGAGTCGATTGAGCAATGTCCGTCCGTCTGTCTGTCTGTCCTGCTGGCTGGAGCGCACGATAACTCTCGAACGGATGAACCGATTCGGTTCAAATTTTGGCTTTCGTAATATTTTGCCCAAACTTAGTTTAAGTTCGAAGATGACCTACATCAGTCCACTCCTTCCGGTACCTCCCCCACAAAAGTTCGAAAATGTTCGGAAAGTTTGTGCGCACGATAACTCTTGAAGGGAGTGACCGATTTGGTCCATACTTTGTACAGCGTAAACTTTCTACCAGAGTAATATGAGGTTCCAATGTGGTCTCAATAGGTCCACTGCTTCGGGTACCTCTCACACAAAATTTTGGAAAAGTTCAGTTAGGGCCATCTCTCGAATCGCTTTGATTTTTGTTTTAGCAACTTGTATTCACTGCCCTCCATACGACGGTACAAGTTTCATCAGGGGCAAGTCCACACTTCCTGAGAAAATAGCCTGAAAGTTGCAAAAAAACCCCTATGACACCGTGTGAGGTAGTTGGAGCCCAAGATAACTCTCGAACGGATCTGCCGATTCGCTCCAAAATATGGCTTTAGTAATATTTTGTCCTAACATGGTTTCCGTTTGAAGATAAGCCATATCGGTCCACTCATTCAGGTACCTCCCCCACAAAAGTTCAGAAATGTTCGGAAAATTTGTTCATACGGTAACTCTTGAAAAGAGTGGCCGAATTGGTCCATACTTTACACATCCTAATATATCTACTTGAATAGATCAGGTTCAAATATGGACTATATTTGTCCACTCCATCCGGTACCTCCCACACAAAATTTAGGATAAGTTCAATTTATGACCTATCGATTCACTTTGATTTTTGTTGAAGCAACTTGCATTCGCTGCCTCTATTACGATGGTAAAAGTTTTATAGGGTCAAGTCCATACTTCTTGAGCAAATAGCCCGTATAGTGTAAAAACCCGCTATGGCACCATATGTTGTGGCTGGAGATCCACTTCCATAATGGTCAATGTCGATCCATTCCTTTTAGTATCTCCTCCGCAAAACTTTTGATCTTTAATCCTAATCAACATTTTTGTCGGTTGAAATGCCCAAAATTTTTAAAACCCCCTAAATACATACGTATTTTGGGAAAAAATTGTTTCAATATACACATGCTGAGGGTATATCTCTGTCGGCAAAGCCGACTGATACTTTTTTACTTGTTCAACGACAATTTAATAAAAATGTCAATAGTGTAGTGAAATCCGAAAAGCGAGAATAAACTGTTGGTGTGAACTGTGTTTGAAATACGTGTTGTAAAAGATAAAATGCAAAATATCACTGAAACAAGATGAAGTAAGCATTTTAGTGTTTCAGAATGTTCTAAAGAATTGTTGAGAACTCTATTTGGAAGATTTTTGCAAAGGGTTATTTGGTTCAACTCCCAATAGTTTAGCCGATACTGACCAGAATTTCAGCAATTATGTAAAGTTTTCTCTATTTTATAGATTTTGATGACGTTGATGTAGTTTTTCTTATATAGTTTTTTTCAAAAGATAAGTTCTACTAGTTTAGGTCTACAATATTGCTAAAGACAGCAAGGCCAAATTCCTATTGGTTTCTGAGATAAAGGCCTGATAAATGCAAAAAAGTGTAGATTTAGCCCGGTTTAGATGAAGCCATAAAATCCGAACTGGATCTGACAGGACAAAACCCTACTGGGGTTTTTGTAGTCTAAATATGTACTTTCAAAAAATGCATGCTAGAAGTTGTTTGCATTTTCAGTGTTGCATAGTGTATTTGATTTTTAAATTTATTAGGCTAAGATATAAAATTTAATATAAAATATTTCTTCTGTTTTCACAGGAAACGACATAAGTCTAATAATCAAAATTTGCAAAATTGCAACGTTTTACTTAGGCAAGCAACGATGTCTAATGGAAACTACTGAGGCGTATGCTATTTTAATTTTATTAGGCTAAGATATAAAATTTAATATAAAATAGTTCTGTGGTTTTTACAGAAAAGTACATAGTTCTAACAATCAACATTTTCAGGAGAACAAAAATTTTTAATTTTTGCTACATGTCGTTGTAGAAATCACTTGATGCCTAATGGAGACTATTCAGGCGTATAACATATTGATTTAATGATTTAAATTATTTAAATTTATTAGCATAACATATAAAATTTAATATAACATATTTCTGTGGTTTTAACAGAAAAGGACATAAGTTTAACAATCAAAATTTCCAGGAGAGCATTTTTTTTTTTAATTTTACTACATGTCTAAAAAGGCAATGACTAGCTACAAACGTTTTACGTAGGCAATCCACACCAAATAATGTATAATGGAAACTACTGAGGCGTATGCCATTTTGATTTTAAATTCATTATGCTAAGATGTAATATTTAATATAAAATATTCTGTGGTTTTCACAGAAAATTACATAGATCTAACAATCAAAATTTGCAGGAGAGCGAAAACATTTTTTTTGTAATATTTGCTACATTTCGATGTAGAAATATTACAGTAGACATCTGAAAAGGCAGTGGGTACAAACGTTTTATTTAGACAAGCCAACAAAACGAATGATGTCTAATGGACACTATTGAGGCATATAAAATCTAATTTTTAAATTTATTAGTCTAAGATATAAAATTTAATAAAAACAAGTAAGCAAAGGCTATAGTCGGACAGGGCCGACCATACGATACCCTATACCACTACCCTGCGAGTTAGCTTTCAGCAAATCAAAGTTTCTTTTGGACAAATAAGCTCATTGTAAGAAATAAATTTTTGGAGTCTGAAACCTTATCACATTAAGTTTAAATAACAATATAATAATGGTTCCACAAACATCACAGAAGGGACAGGGCGTGCACCACCAATCATATTACAGCAATAGTATGGGGCCTACTGTTTATCGCCGAGTCCGAAAGGCATGTCTTAAAACACCACCTGTAGAGAAGTTGTACATGGTTGAATTACTCAGAAAATGTCGCCAAATTTACTGAGGGGTATTTTGCCATCGTTGGAAATTTGATGTTTACTGGCCGGGAATCGAACGCCCGACCTTCAGCGTGCAAGGCGGGTGTGCAAACAATTGTACCATGGTGGCACCAATAAGTAATTTTAGAACGGGCATTTACTGTGGCTGAATGTTTGTATTAAGTATTCGTTCATCACAATTTTCGACCTGAAATTTATCGGTATAGGTCCAGGTCTTTATATAGCTCCCATAGAACCGTACCTCCCGATATCCGGTATTTTGAAGGTTGTGGCCTCAATATCAAACTGAAATGGCTGAAATTTTGTATTCAGCCTTCGTTGGAGGTAAAAAACTTTCCACCTGAAATTTGTCGTTATATGTCCACGTCTTCATATAGCTCCCATAACCAGAACCTACCGATTTTCTGTACTTTGAAGGTTATGGTCTCAATATCCCTCCGAATTGGCTAAAATTTGGTATTAAGTCTTCATTGGGGGTATTAAACTTTCCATCTGACATTTGTCGGTATAGGTCTAGGCGTTCATATAGCTCCCATAGAACGATAGCTCCCCATTTTCGACATTTTGAAGATTATGGCTCTGGTGACAGATTTCTCTGTTTTATTGACTTGTCTGAAGTGAATTTCAAACAGAAAAAATGTACATATAAACATTTTAGAAGATATTATTGAAATATATGTAGCATACGAAAACATGTGAAATACAGAAATTTTCCATATGCAAAACTAATATTTGCATATGCATCATTTATACATTTCGCCTATTTTTGCATATGTGATATATTTCGACTGGAATTTAATTAGAAGCCAAAAATATGCAAATTTTACAAAAATAGGTGTTGCATAAAATTCCGCTGTCTACATATTGAGCTGATATTAATCGGGGTGCTCTCATTGATATGAGAGAAGGCTCCATTGTCCCTACTGGGATGTTTGTGGAACAATTATATACAGTACATTTTAAGAAATATTCTTAAATTTGAAAATTGGCGTTGTTTAGCAATTTCTGCTACATTTTTAAATTTTGAACAATTGGACAGGTAATATGATAGGGTTCCACGCAATTTGTAAGAACTGGGAATTTCTCTGTCATGATAGAGAAAATTTGTAGCATGGGAGGAAGATGTGGTTCTCCTCATAAAACTCATTATATCTTAGGTAGTAGGTCCGTTACCAAGCACACATATTATTGCAATTTTCATCAGAGGAAAGATCGGTAGTTAATTTTTCATATATAGGCGACTTTGCCGGTATATGGCCTCCAGGGACTCAAATATGGACCAAAAATAAAATGTTTTTATTTAGCATACAAAAGTAATGGTCCATTGCACCCGCTAAATAATATGAGATCGTCATCAAAAATTGTAGGCATCTTCTTCGACCTAAACCCCTACTTCGTGGAAAATTTCGTGACTATTGATCTATAATTGCGACCTCTAGTATGCTTTTGATTACATTACAAGCAAAACACTCGATATATTAGGATGTAACTCTGTTATCTGACCACACAAATCAACATAGTTGGCATTAATTGAAAGGGCAAGAGTAGTCCTTCCAAATATTATTTATGTGGGCGGAATGTGTGGTCCAGGAATAAAGATATTACCGGTATATTAAAAATTTTCACAATTTTCACACAAAAGTTGTGGTCCATTTAACCCTCTAAACATCATCCGATCACCATCTCAAATTGCAAGCTTCTTCTTTGTCATATAATCTTACATTATTTAAAATTTCGAGGCGATCGGACTATAATTGCGACATACAGAGCCGCTACAAAATCGGATAAAAATTTTGTTTTTGGTCCATTTCACCCGCTTATAATTTCTCGATCATCACCAATAAGAATAGGGATCTATTCTGATCTGAACCCGACCTCCATACAAAATTTCGTGACGATCGGTCCATAATTGCGGCCTGGAGCGTGTTTACAATTTATAATGGACAGACGGACGGACGGACGGACGGACGGACGGACACACATCTCAAAATCGCTTTATCTCGTCGAGATATGAAGATTGGTATACCACATTGGGGGTCTCCGACGAATATTTCGCGGTGTTACATGAATTTTTACCAAAACAAACTTATAATACCCTTTTCCACATTGTGGTATAGGGTATAACAAGTAAGCCAAGGTTATAGTCGGACGGGGCCGACCATGTGATACCAAACACTTTTACCCGTGGGAATTTGCTTTCCACAAATCAAAATTTCTATATGGAACAAATAAACTTATTGTAAGAAATAACTTTGTGGATTCTGGTACCGCATGACACCAATCTTAAATAATAATATAATAATTGTTTCACAAACATCACAGAAGGGAAAACGAAGACTTCTCTTATATCAATGTGTGAGTGTACCCAGATTCATGTTCACTCAATGATATGGGACCCACAGCTTATCTCCGAGTCCGAAAGGCGTGTCCTAAGACACCACTTGTAGAGAAGTTTTATATGGGTGAAATACTCAGAAAATGTTGCCGACATTACTGAAGGGTATTTTGCCACGGCACAGTGGATCCACTTGTATGGAGAAAGTGGCCAAAAATATTTAGAGTGCAAAAATCAGGCCAATGCTCCGGTTACAGTTTTGTGCTGCTGCGAAGAGTGTTTTAAGAAACCACGAACGTAACATTCTCCCCCTTTCCCCTTAGGAGGGGGTATACAGTAAGAATTGTTTTATGCTGTTAATACAAAATGACATGAACAAAGGTCCCGATTATCTTATGATGCAAAAATAGGCTTGGGGAAACAAAACAATCCCCAAAACAACATAAAATCCAACAAATTTAGCGGATTAAAAAATCAACATTTTTGTCTGAAAATTGGTAACATTTTTAATATAGATCTTATAGCGCTCTTCCTGCAAGGCACGTACCGCCAACCTAAGAAAAATTTGGAAGAAGATTTCTTTATCTTGCCACTGATGTCAATTATGTTAATTTAGGTAGTCAGATAACAGAGTTATACGCTAATATATCCATAGAAACCCTATTCTAGGGCAGCTTTAGTCAGCGACCCACCATTTATAGTCTGGCACTAGATGGCAGCTGATTTTAGTACTGAATAATCTTAAACCCATGACCTACTTTGGAAAATTATTCCCGAGGTGGGCATCATGACTAAAACCTTAGATCAAATTTAAGTATATGATCGAATTGGCATTACGAAATACACTAAGAAAATATGCAGCTAACTAGAATTCCACAACACGCTAAAACACTACTTTGTAATGAAAATTAAACTATTACCTCCTCCTTTAAAATCCACTATAACAATTTGCTATACGTATTAATTTCGCGATATTTTGAATGTTCCGACTTTTGAAGTTATTCTTAAGAAGATCGCGTTCGAATGAAACAAAAACTAATATATTTTTAAAAAGGTCCTTGTCATTGCTATCATAGCTGCCAGATGCTGTACCAAAATTTTGGCATTAATTTTTTTATTTTTGGCCAATGGGTGGATCCGCTGTGCACGGTTGAAAATTTGATGTTGCCTGACTAGGAAATCGTTTTTAAAAAAGCTGGCAAAGCGACCCATGCTGCAATGCATGTATAAAAATCTAATTGGATAATTAATACGCTAGAGCCCCATGTAATTTGCAATAATGCAAAAATTCTTAATGGGAAAATGTGGTTCTCTACACAAATCCCATTATATACTAGGCAGTAGGCCCTTTACCTAGCAGACACGTTATTGCAATTTGCATCAGGGGGAAGGTCAGGAAATAAAATACAGACCAAAAATATTTTTTTATTTTTCATACAAAAGTAATAGTCCATTTCACCCGCTAAATAATATCAGATCATCATTCAAAACTGCAGCCATCTTCTTCTACCTAAACTTTAACCTCGCGCAAAATTTCGTGATTATTGAGCTATAATTGCGACATCTAGCTTCTTTATGAGTACACTACAAACAAAAAACTGATTATAATAGGCTGTAACTCTGTTATCTTATTATGTACACCAACACAATTGACATCAATAGAAAGGTCAAGCGTTTATCTTCCAAGTATAGCTTACTTGCCCCGAATATATCTTCCAGGAATAAAGATATAAGCTGTATATTAAAAATTTTCAAAATTTTCTCACAAAAGTTGTGGTCCGTTTAACCCTCTAAATATGCTCTGATCGCCATATCAAATTGCAAGCTTCTTCTTTGTCATATACTCTTACGATATGTAAAATTTCGCGTTGATCGGACTTTTATAGCGACCAACAAAGCCGCTTCAAAATTGGATAAATATTATGTTTTTGGTCAATTCCACCCGCTAATTATTTCACGATCATCACCAATAAAAATAGGGATCTATTCTGGTTTGAACCCGACCTCCTTACAAAATTTCGTGACGATCGGTCCATAATTGCGACCTAGAGTATGATTACAATTTATAATGGACAGACGGACGGACGGACACACATCTCAAAATTGCTTTATCTCGCCGAGATATCAAGATTGGTATACCACATCGGGGGTCTCCGACGAATATTTCGCGGTGTTACATGAATTTTTACCAAAACAAACATATAATACCCTTCCCACATAGTGGTGTAGGGTATAAGTATACCCTATATTTAAGATGTGTGTCCGTCCGTCTGTCCATTATAAATTGTAATCAAACTCCAGGCCGCAATTATGGACCGATCGTCACGAAATTTTGTATGGAGGTCAGGTTCAGACTAAAATAGATCCCTGTTTCTATTAGTGATGATCATGAAATATTTAGCGGGCCAAAAACATAATATTTATTTTTTGTAGCGGCTTTGTAGGTGGTATCGTAAGAGTATATGACAAAGAAGAAGCTTGTAATTTGAGATGGCGATCAGAGCATATTTAGAGGGTTAAATGAACCACAACTTTTGTGTGAAAATTTTTTATATACAGCTTACATCTTTATTCCTGTAAGAGACATTCCGGGCAAGTAAGCTATACTTGGAAGAGGAACGCTTGCCATTTCTATTGATGTTAATTGTGTTGGTGTACATGATAAGATAACAGAGTTACAGCCTAATATACCCTGTTATTTGTTTGTAGTGTAATCATAAACACGCTAGAGTTCGCAATTATAGCTCAATAATCACGAAATTTTGCACGAGGTAAGAGTTAAGGTAGAAGAAGATGCCTACAATTTTGGATGATGATCTGATATTATTTAGCGGGTGAAATGGACCATAACTTTGGTATGAAAAATAAAAAAATATATTTTTGATCTATTTCTTATTTTCTGGAGGGCATATACCGGAAAAGTAGCCTACATATGAAAAAATACCAACCTTTCCCCTTGATGCAAATTGCAATAACATGTCTCCTAGATAACGGGCCTACTGCCTAAAATATAATGGGTTTTGAGTAGAAAACCACATTTTCCCATTCTCTAGCGCATTAATTCTCCAATTGGATTTTTATACATACATTGCAGCATGGGTGGCTTTGCCACCTCTTTTAAAACGATTCCCCAGCCAGGCAACATCAAATTTTCAATGGTAGCAAAATACCCTTCAGTAATGTTGGCAACATTTTCTGAGTTTTTAAGACATGTAAAACTTCTCTACAAGTGGTGTCTTAGGACACGCCGTTCGGATTTCGGGATAAGCTGTGGGTCCCATATCATTGATTGAATATGAATCGGGTTAAACTCACTCATTGATATGAGAGAAGTCTCCATTGTCCCTTCTGGGATGTTTTTGAAACAATTATTATATTACTATTTAAGCTTGTTGGGATACGCTGCCTGAATCCACAAAGTTATTTCTTACACACTGTGCGCCTTAACTAACTTTAAATGAAAGGTACTTACACCTAGGAAGTTTGTCCGGATTCTGAAACTACAATGTTCAAAGATGAGAAAAATCAATAAACAAACAAATCGTTGGAATAATTTTTAAATAAATCGCGGTCCAAGTTCACATTTTTAGGTATATTTTAGGCGTTTTTCAGCATTTTTTCTTAAGATGTGCATTAATTTAAATTTAGAGTTACAGCTGCCATCCTTATAGACCAATCTGCAAAAAACCCCGCATCAATATCACATTTATTCAACGAGTTATAGCGTTATTTGTAAATGGGTACAAATGTACCCGGTTATTGATCTACGTAGTTAAAATATGTGGGAGGGTATAACATATCTAAAAATCGGATATATATATAATTTCTATACGTGATCCTGAGTAGAAACGCATCCTCTTCATTTGCTCCATATTTTATGAAAATATCTCTATTATTAAAGATTTATTTTCAAAAAGGTAGGGTTAAATGAAACATTTATATGAGAAAATAAATAAATTAAGGGCCATTTTTATAGGTCTCCTTCACATTTATTTGAGGGGTTGTCTAAGTAGCATAGAATATGTGGTGTAAATTTCTATAGAAAACGATCAAGACGATTGAACATATCTGTAGATATTTTTGCGGGTTTACATAAAAATCTTGTCTTTAAGCGGGGGGTTTTTGGCCAAAAAATGTGTAACACCTACCAAAGTGACTGAAATTTGGTAATTAGTCCCCCTTTGTTCTACAGAAATGTCTCCCAGAATTTTGTCGGTATAGGTCCACGTATTGACACCCCTCATAGGAGGGACGTTACGTCCTGATTTTCGGTATTTTCAAGGTTTTAGCCTTATTATTTTAACGAAGTGGCTGAAATTTGGTATTTAGTATTTTTTGGGGCTACAAGACTCTCCATCAGAAATTTTTAGGAATAGGTCCTCGTCTTGATAGAACACTCATCCCGATTTTCGGTATTTCGAAGGGTTTAGCCTCATCATCACACCGAAGTGGCAGACATTTGGTATTTAGTCTTTATCAGTGCTACGAAACTTTCCCCTAGTAATTTATCGGTATCACTTCTCGTTTTGATAGAACGGTACATCCCAATTTTCGGTATTTTCAAGGTTTTAGCCTCATTATCACACCGACATGTTTGAAATATGGTATTAAGTCTTATGTGGGACTACGAAACTTTCTATGGTCCACGTTTTGATATAGCCCCCATAGAAAGATAACTCCCTATTTTCAGTAATTTTAATGTTGTTGCCGCGCCTTCATATAGCCGCCATAAAACGGTACCTCTCGATTTTCGGTGTTTTGAAATTTGTCGGTATAGGTCCAGGCTTTCATATGGCCCCCTTAGAACTGTACTTCTGGACTTTTGGTATTTTGAAGGTTGTTGCCTCAATATCCCACCGAAATGGCTGACATTTGGTATTTAGTCTTCGTTGGTGGTATAAAAGTTTCCACCTGAAATTTTTCGGTATAGGTCGTGGCTTCACATAGAACCGCACCTATCGATTTTTGATATTTTGAAAGTTGTGGCCTCAATATACCACTGATATGACTGAAATTTTTTTATTTAGACTTCCATGGGGGTACAAAATATGTCAGAAGAGAACTATCGGAATAAGTCCATGTCTTCAAATAGCCCCCATTGAAGCGTTCTTCCCGATTTTCGGTATTTTGTAGGTGTGTCATCAATATCCCATCGAAACGGCTGAAATTTAATATTTAGTCTTCGTTGGTAGTATAAAAATTTCCATCTGAAATGTTCAGGTATTGTTCCATGTCTTTATACAGCTCTATAGAACGGTGCCTCTTAATTTTCGGTATTTTGAAAGTTTTAGTCACATTATTCAACTGGAATAACTGAAAGTTGGTATTGTTTCTTCGCTGAAGTTATAAAATTTTCCTCAAGAAATGTTTCAATACAGGTAAAAGTTATATACAGCCTCCATAGAACGGTGCTCCCGAGGTTCCTTAACTATCCATATCCAGAATATCCAGGTTTTTGTCTATGCGGTATTGACCAATTTTATGTATTTCGATCAATTCGGAAAATTGTAAATATTGGTACATGTTTTGACAAAAGAAAAAAAAAAGAAAAAAAAAACAACGACGAGCTGTTTTGAAAGGATTATTATCAGTAAGGATATATGTACTAATCCTGCAATAAAAGGAAGAGTTTAGTTGTTTCATAAACGAAATTAAACTAATTGTTCCTGTTCACTTCAATACAGTTCCTGGTGGAGGGTATAAAAAGTTCGGTCCGGCCCGTTCTTACTTGTTATTTTTGCGATTTTAATAATAATGACGAATATCACAGCTTTGATTTGGGCATTCCAAAAGCAAAGCCTGGCTTTGAAAGTACAAGATCTCATATTTACAATGATGCAACGTAAGTTGGCGTAGTTGGTAAAATAACGGAAATATCGCAATTTTGATCGAATCATCACTAAACTTTGAGGGTTAATGGGGTCCCATATAGGAAGAAGACTATTGATTTTGGCAATAGTCGGATAATATTCAGGGGTCGGAATGCGCAAAAAACTTATGTGGAGAACATTCAAAGGTTTATTCACATGCGAATATCTCCGCTTCAGTATTCCAAATGGAAAGCCCGTCTATGGAAGCATATGATATAAATTGTACTGACGAGTATCTCAGCTTTGGTTGGATGCGTTTAATACAAATTGTGACATTGATGGTAAAATATCAGAGTAAACTCTAAGCTTTCACACTTTTAATATTTTGAATTTTTTACTTTAATGACAAACACTTCTGCTTCTATTTGGTGTATAAAAGACATGTTAAATGCTAATCAAGAAGACCAGCAAAGCTTTCAATCAGTACCAAATAGATATCGACAATAGTCAAATATAAAATTAAATATTAATTATTTTGGTTCAGTTCGTCTTAAGAGTAATTTAGTATAAAAACCAGTTAGGCGAAAACTTTAGTATCACCCTAAAAGAAATGCTTACGAGTGAAAAGCTTATGCACGGGGGTAGTGGTGAAGGGTATCACAAAGTCGGCCCCGTCCCGTCTGTAGCCTTTGCTCACTTGTTTTACCTAATTTAGTCCTTTGGGGTATCCGTGGTCGAACAATTTTTGCACCTAACAGGGAACAAACTATTCCATTTTAGTTCAGAATATTTTATGGTTGATGGTATAAAAAGTTCGGCCCTGCCGAACTTAACGAGTTTTTACTTGTTTTTGATTTTAACTGCTTACATTTATACCCCGACATCAATATTGTTTATCCTATCTAGTTATAATAATTACATTTACAAGAAGGAAAACTGATGGAAAAACAAAACACACAAAAACTACGAGGTTAGATATCTATAGGCATCATAATTTTGTTAAATTGTAGAAAGGAACCTGTTTAGGAAATTTTAAAGCATGGTGGCACTTAAAATGTTCAAAGTTTCTGCAACACTCCTGTTCTTACTTAAATCCATATAAGCGGGTTTGTCTGTGTATTCTTCTAAGTTTTATCACAAATTACACATTAAGTTTTACTGACATTTGCATACACAACTTCGATATGAATGATAGCATATCCATATATGCATTAGGGTTGTATTAAAAATGGTGCCAGTACCATGTGGATTGCATTGTACCAACAATTGGAATCCATATATTTAGTCAATTTCATGAAAAAAGTATATGCACGGGAAAAACTGAACGCAGTTCAGTTCATACGGGCCAAACTTTTTACACTCTCCACCATGATCTGTATTGAAGTGAATAAGAACAAATAGTTTCTTTCGTTTGCGAAAGTACTAAGCTCTTCCTCTTATTGCAAGAGTAGTATATCCTCAGTGATAATACTCCCTTAAAAAGAGCTCTCTTCAAAAAAGCCTTAAATGGTGACTATGGGGCTATATAAAAGTAAACTTATACAGTCTGATTTTTTTGCAAGAAATGTTTTGTACCTGTATAAATGTGTTGTACATTCAGCGAAGACTAAATGGCAGATTGCAGTTATTTCGTTTGAATTAGTTGGCTTAAACTTTCAAAATACCGAAAATCGAGGGAACTGTTCTTGTGGGGGCTATATAAAGGCGTGGACCTATGCCGACAAATTTTAGTTGGAAAGTTTTATCCCCCAAAGAAGACTAAATACCATATTTCCGGCTTTTCGGTCGGATATTGTGGCCATAACCTTCTAAATACAGAAAATCTGGAAGTACTGTTCTATGGGGGTTATATGATGGTGTGAGTCTATATCAACCAATTTCAGTCGGAAAGTTCTGTATCCCAAGAAAGCCTAAATACCAGATTTCAACAATTTCGGTGTTATAATGAGGCAAAAACCTTCAAAATAGCGAAAAACGGGAGGTACCGTTCAATGGGGGCTATATAAAAACGTGGACCGATATTGCCCATTTTCAATACCAAACGTCCTAGAAGTTAATGAAACTTATGTGCCAAATTACCAAGATCTATCTTAAAAATTGCGTGGCGTATATTGATTTCAACAGACGGACGCAAAGTGGTGCCGCTTCCTTGTAAACGTGGACAAAAATAGAAAGAGTTGACCTAAGATGATGAAGGCATACAAATGAAAAATGAGGGCATACACATGAAAAATGCCAACTTTGATGCATATCGGTTCAAATTAGGATATAGCCCCCATATATATCTTTCCCCGATATTGGTATTACTTAGCCAATTTTAAGAGAATAGACTTCAAATTGAATATCTGATATTTTCGTAGGCTCCTAATCAGTTTTACCAATTATGACAAAAATTGGTTCAGATTTGGATATAATCCCCATCATTTTTAATTGAATATCCTTCAAATTGAATATGCGATGTTTTCGTTGATCAGTTTTATCGATTTTGATAAAAAAGCGGTTCAGATCTTGATATAGTGCCTATACATATATCATTCTCCGATTTTGCTGTAACTCAGTCAATTTTAATTTTATTTTTACTTTTTTATTTATTTATTTCGTCTATAGAATCTTAATTCTTTCCAGACAATGCTAATTATTAAATATACATATACATATATACAAATCGTATATTACTTAAATATCTCTAATGAAAATTACATGACAAGAAAATCATTTAGATAGAATTTCAAACGGTCGAACTTTAACATCAGACGGCCATAAGCACGGTTTAAACATTTCCGCATACCAGCTTGCCGAAACTCCATGTTTGAACAAAACCCTTTCCTATCATTAACATTAGCATTCCTTTTAATAAGCATATAACATTCCAATTCATTATTGGGTACTCCAGCATGCTTCACCACATAGTTAACAATTTGTTCCGTTGTTACACTCGGCTTAAATGAGGATAAATAAATCCATTTTTTGCTCGCAATTACTTCTAATTCCGAATTAGTATTTTCACCAAACACGAAATTTTTTCTAACTTTTTCGGCTTAGATCAGCATTTTCACTCTCCGAGTACTGTTTAGAGAGAGAACTGTTATTAGAATTATTTGCAACACAAGCAGCATATGAACAGTTTCCCAATTCAGTTTTTTTATTTTTTAAACTCGCAGTGAGAGAACCGTCAGCGCCAACAAATGTAGTGTGGTTAACATTAGCAGATGAAGAAGAAGCAATGGCATCATTAACATTACTGGCATTATTCCTCTCCACAATGAGAGCAGCAACGGACATATCTTGTGTACTAACATTAGAAACAGCATCAGGAACAACAACGTGACTATTAGAGTTATCGGCAATAGTGTTGGCAGTAGGCAAATTTATGTGAGACGAATCACTTGTAACAGGTGAATGACCCTCATGACGAGAAGAAACATTGGCCTTGGGCAACGTATTATTTTTTCTGCCAGTAAACGACAGAAACTGCATTTTAATCTCTCTCACTTCATTTGACAAAATAGAGATTGAGGCAATCAATTCTCTCGATACTGCTGAGCAATCATCACAATTATAAACAATATTCGAAGATGATTTCAATAATTTAAAATCATAGTCATTATCAACACCCGCGCAAAGCCTGTGGAATTTACAGCAACAAATTTTACATCTAATAAAAACATTGCTGTCCACCACTTTAAAGCACCTGCCACAAATTTACTTTTTCTTTTCCGACATTAACAAATCCGTCTTGTTCACTGAGAGGCAAAACTGAACTGATTAATTAATAGCCTTCAAATTTAATACGCGATATTTTCTAACAATTTTGTTTTCAAATTTGGATGTAGTCCCCGTATTTAACGGGAACTTTATACTAACAGTTTTCTATTTCAATTTTTTGACGTGAAATATCCGAAACCACATGCCAACTAAATGAAGATAGAGCCATTATCATGACAATGTAAACTTTTTAAGGCCAGTGGCCACTCTTTAATTCCCAATTCAAAAGTTGTAATATACGTTATGTCTAAACTTAGAACGTTTGTAGGTTGAATTTATTATATATAACAACATCCCACTCCTATCAAAAATGTGACATAAACTATCGGCAAAATTATTTCAGATTCGAGCTTTTTTTAGGGGTTTTCGACCACCTGTTAACAAAAATATGCGGAGGCAGTCAAATAAAGTGAATTGGTAAACTGAGGCAAATATCAGGATGCTTGCATTTTTTGTACACACTGTTTATGAAGAGGTGGTTGTGTCTCAAAGAATCGGATTTTGTCGGATGCAAATTTTGCATAATTTTATTCGAAAGGGATGTCTTTAATTCCCAATTCAAATATTTTAATATTTGTAATAACTTGTTTAAAAACAGTTCCTTGAACATGTGGTCCTTTTTATACCCTCAGCTAACGAGGGTATATACACTTTCATACGGGCAAAATGTGCCTCATCGAAATAATGGTTTTAGACCCCAAGTATGTTTGGACGAAATGTATTTCAGACAATTTGGAGTCGATTGAGCAATGTCCGTCCGTCTGTCTGTCTGTCAGTCTGGCTGGTGCGCACGATAACTCTCGAATGGATTAACCGATTCGGTCCAAAATTTGGCATTCTTAATATTTTGCCCAAACTTAGTTTAAGCTCGAAGATGAGCTATATAGGCTTTCGCAATATGTTGTCCAAATAATGGTTAAGTGCGATAAGCCATATCGGTCCACTCCTTCAGGTACCTCCCCCACAAAAGTTCAAAAAATATTCGGAAAAATTGTGCGCACGATAATTCTTGAAAGGACTGACCGATTTGGTCCACACTTTACACCTACTAATATATCTACCAGATATAGATCAGGTTCGAATATGGACTATATTTGTCTACTCCTTCTGGTACCTCTCACACAAAATTTCGGATAAGTTCACATTAAGACCTGCTCTCGAATCATTTTGATTTTTGTTGAATTCGTTGCATTCGCTACCTCCATTACGACGGTAAAAGTTTTTTTCAGGGGCAAGTCCATATTTCTTAGGAAAACAGCTCGAAAGGTGTAAAAAATCCCTATGTCACCATATGTGGCTGTCGGAGAGCACGACATTTGGTCTTCGTCATATTATATCCAAACTTAGTTTCATGGGGCAATACCGGTCCACAACTTCCGGAATTCCTCCCCATTATTAAAAAATGCCACTAAAATGCTGGGACGATATCACTTGAATGGAGCAACCAATTTTGTCCAAACTTTGGATCTCCTAATATATTGTAAAAATTTAGTTTGACTTCTAAAATGGTCCATATCGGTCCTCCCTATGGGTACCTCCAACACAAAAGTTCAACATTTGTGTCTTAGTGCAGTTAATTCCTAATCCACATATTTGTCGGCAAGTTCAAATGTCCAAAAAGGGCCACAAAATTCTGAGGGGACCTTAAATACATTCGATCTGTCCGTAAGTGAAGGTTCACTTCACACTGGCTGGGGGTATATAGCATTTCCAGATTAAATGAAACCTTTTCCAATTTAAATGAAACCTTTTCCAAATTAAATGAAACCTTTTCCAAATTAAACGAAACCTTTTCCAAATTAAATGAAACCTTTTCCAACGGAAATGAAACCCTTTCCAATTGAAATGAAACCTTTTCCAATTGAAATGAAACATTTTCCATTTGAAATGAAACTTTTTCCAAATTAAATGAAACCTTTATTTTTTATTATAATGAACAATAAACTGATATTGATTTTTATTGTTTTAAAATAAAATAATAACATCAATTGATGTTATTATAACAAATATAGTTATATAGGAATGAATTTGTGAATAAGCATTATAAGCATCATTGTTTTTTATTTTTATTTTTTGGTTTTTTTAGTTATTATTTCATACTTTTTATTTCAGTCTTAACAACAAAAAACTATGTTTTCCAAACCTTAAAAATGAAATACGGAAATTGAAAATTATTTTAAAAACAGCCTCAGTCGAAATAGAATGAGCCTAAAACGTCGGAGTTAAAAAAAAACAGGCTCGGTATTTTCCAAAATGGATACTTCAACAATGGGAACATTAAATATTTATAGAAGATAGTGGATTTAATCTTCAGATTGTGCTGCCTACTTTATAAGATCGATATGTAACTCTAATGGCAGTAAATAAAATCGGGGTTTTGTGTACCGTAATATAATTTCAAGTTTAAGTGTGAATGCAGAAAAATTCAAACAATTTACAGAACGTATTTTGGGGAAGATTACACCAGACTTAGAATTAGAAAGAGTCGAAAAAACAATGATACCTGTAGTGAGATTCTGTAACACATTGTTGTCCTTACCGACAAAAGTCGTTAAAATTAAAATGCCCATAATTTCGGTAATTAACGATTTTTTTCGGCAAGTTAACGATGAATAAAAAGTAGTCGCTAACCTTTACCGATAGCAACAGTGACGTCAACTTTTATTGAAAATTTTCAATAATAATTTTGCGATTTATTTTACCGATTTTTATCGGTAAAAGTAAAAATGAGTTACAAAATCACACTACTGTAAGGTTTATTAACGAAAAACATACATATATAAATATATTTGTTTTAATTACATCAATTTATGTTAGCATTTTAATTGAAAACAATAAAAATCAATGTTAGTTTCAAGTTCTTATAATAAAAAATAAACGTTTCATTTGATTTGGAAAAAGTTTCATTTTAAATGGAAAAGGTTTCATTTCAATTGGAAAAGGTTTCATTTCATCTGGAAAAGGTTTCATTTCATCTGGAAAAGGTTTCATTTCCGTTGGAAAAGGTTTCATTTAATTTGGAAAAGGTTTCGCTTAATTTGGAAAAGGTTTCATTTCATTTGGAAAAGGTTTCATTTAATCTGGAAATGCTATATATCTGTCGGCAAAGCCGACTCACACTTTTTTACTTGTTTAAATAAATTTCAATATAAAATACCTACGAAAAATTGTCTATGTTTGATGAGCTATAACTTTATAGTAACACCATAATCGACAAAATTCTTTCACGATTGTCCTATTTGAAGTGTTCTCCTCAATAAAATAAAACCATAAAATTATAAAAAGTCGACAACACATTTTTCGATTTTTGAGGCAACATTATGGGACGTACGGATGGACGGACGGGCGAGCACATCTACGATTTGAGGTACAGAGGTTAAGGAAAATATTCTGGTTTCAAATCTGTTCGCGTTCTGAAAATTGGGCGATGCGCGCAGAAGTTATAACGGTTTTTATTCTCATATGAAGAAAAAATATTTAAAAACGTCTTCTTGGATGTTATGAGAAAATATATGTACAAATCGATAACAACATTCCATAACTATCCTCAGACGCTTATATATTTACTACATTTTTTTTTTATTTTCGCGGAAAATTAACAAATAATAAAAAAATGCAATTAAAAAAAAAATCTTGAAGTGAATAAAATTATCCTGCCTTTATTAGGATGCTGTACGGAGCACACTCATGACCTACACATCAAACGACGTAAAATCACCAGTTCTGTAATCTTATAATCCGTTTTATTAAAAAAAAACAAGTGAGCCAATTCATAGTCGGGTCGAGGCCGACTATCTAATAACCTACACCACTACCCCTACGCATAAGTATTTGACTGGTAAAATTCAAAATATTAAAATTGGTATAGCTTAGCGCCTTTGCTCTGAAAGTCTTCATGTATTAATGAATTGAACAGGTCAATTGTGTTGAAACGCATTTAAGTGCATCGTTAGTACAACTCAAATAAAAAATGGAAAAGTGGGATGCACGCCACCCATCAATAGGCTTTTTTCTCTGTGAGACCCCCTATGACAACCTACTTCACATTGTTGTAAAGGTGATATTTTCTACTTTCCTTGCCAGGTTTTGCTCTAAATATACCTCTTACAGAAGAGAGTTATTCGCTTTGAAATAAAACTTTGGCCTTTTCTCCAAATAAGTTTTTTACACATTCCGACCCCTGAATAATATCCGACCATTATCAAAATCAGTAGGTTTTTTCCTCTGTGGGGCCCCCATTAACACCCACAATTTCGTGACGATCCAAACAAAATTGCGACGTGTAGCGTGATTACAAAAAATTAAAAAATGGGATGTATTACCGACTATTGCGATATCTCCGTTATTTGGCCACCTACGCCAACCTGCTTTACATCATTTTAAAGGCGGAATTTTCTACTTTCATAGTCAGACTTTGTTTTTGGAAGATCCCCAACCAAAGCTGTGATATTCGCCATTATTATTAAAATCGCGAAAATGAAAAGATGTGTTCTATTATCGGCTATTGAGATATCTTCGTTGTTTGACCACCTGCGATAACCTACGTTACATCGTTGCAAAGGTGAATTTTTCTACTTAGCAGGTTTTGCTTTTGATATACCCCATATTGGAGCGGAGATAATCGCTTTGAAATAAAATGTTGACTTTTTCTCCAAATAAGTTGTTTGCCCATTACGACCCCTGAATATTATCCGACCATCACCAAAATCTTCTACCCCTTTCCGGACCTTCATCAACACCCAAAATTTGGTGACGATCGGATTCAAATTGGGACCTGCAGCGTGATTACAAGGTTTAGATGCATGGACGGACGGGCGCACATAGCCAGATCGACTCTGCTCGTCGAGATATTCATTTTGGTATATATATGTATGGGTCTACGACCATTATTTAGATGCGTTACTAACTTTTTGGCCAAAACCAACTTATAATACCCTCCCCACATAGTGGTGTAGGGTATAATCAAAAAACATTGAAATTCAGGCTTCAAAATGGCAGCATAAATTTTAGGTGGATGCAGTGGATATATCGAAAAATCATGCACTAATATCTTGTTGCCCATGTAGTATTCTTTGATTCTTTCCTCAGGCATATGGCTATAGAATATAAAGTTAGGAAGGGATAATAAAAACCTTGTTGGATTCAATCCATTTGTCTACATTGCACACTGGTCCCAACCTGCGACAAAAATCGAAAAATCGATATCAGCAAATCTCTGCGAAAACTCAGTAAGTTTTCTCTAAACATATTAAATTTTAATATTCCAGCACTGTTTTTGTAATTTATAACGGTATTTAACAAAACGAAACCGAAGAAGTTGACATTTACGTATGATCTCTTAAAAACTTTTAAAACATCAGTAAGTTTGTGACTTCTTAAAAGGCAAGTAACTCAAAATTTAAAGGATAAACTTTTTTTCGAAATAGAAGGTTTAGTACAAGATTTTCTAATAATTTGTACACATTATTCCCATAAAATGTACTGGAAATCACATTTTTATAATACTTTTTTTGTGGTCCTAAAAATTTAAGTAGAGTTTTACTAACTTCGCCATCCTTCGCCACTCTCCAAATTTTTTGAAGAATGTTCGAAATAGTGTCAAGTTTACAGAAAATTTAGTTCCAGCTGCATACATTTGCATTTCCGTGTGTGACACTAAAAATACTGACGATGCCTCTGGTCGTTTCAGTGAATATGCCGTATTACTGTGTTCTCTGTTTTGTGTTTTAATTGTTTGTTTTGGTTTTTTTCTTTAAAGATTTAGACATTTTTGTTTTGGGATCTACTTATGCGTTAGAGTTGTACAATCTAGTTCATTTGAAAGATCTAGTTCAATACCTCAGCTTTTTTAACTGAACTAGTTCAGTAATCTAGTTCATAGTTCACTATCCAGTTCAATCATTCGGATCAGAATCGTTCACGAGCTCTTAATCGTTCTCTTGATGAAAACATATACATACATACATCGCTTTGAACAAATAGGAAACAAATAGGAACAAACATTAGAATAGTATAATTAAACTACAAAAATATTACATATAGTTTTTTTCCATTCACAAAGAAAGATTAAGTTTAGAAAAAAACATCCTTCGAAAAAAATGTAATTACAATTTCATTTAAGTGGCTGGCAAAAAAATCTTACGTTGTGTGTTTGTAGAAATTATCACTGCATGTATGTTTCTTTTTATTTTTCCCTTTTTTCTATCCAAAACAAGGCACATTGAATAGGTAATGGATTCGATATATTGGGATACGATGTGTTTAAAATGCTCTTAACATTTATTTTGATTACAATGGAGGATGACACTTCACATTGATCCAAAACATAAACAAAACTTATTACATTACGAAGGCGTCACTTAGCACAGAGGACGGCGTCACTTTGTGTGAATGACATGCAGAACTAGATTGTGAATCGTTCGTTCGTTGATCGTTCGTTGTGGCTCTTTCGGTCGGCGCTCAGTGAGCTATTGAACTATATCGACTGATCTAGTTCATACGCTCTTTTCAATGAATCGTTCAATTGAACTAGTTCGTTCATGAACTATACAACTCTATTATGAGTGTATTTTTTACATTTGTATATTTCTGATATATGTATGATGCTACATATAATATGAAAAACAAGAAAAAACGTAAAGTTCGGTCGCATCGAACTTTATTATATCCCTACCATGAAATATTCTGAACTCAAATGGAATAATTTGTTTCCTTTCCTGTCCACGATACCAGTTGGAGACGTTTTTTGAAAACTAAGAACTCCAAATAGCAAATTACAACCAATTTGAACCGAAAATGTAGATAAAACCCTCAAAATAAGTGAAATAGGGAGGTACCGTAATATGAGGGATATACCGAAACCTGGACCTAAGACCACAATTTTTGGCGCAGAAGGTTTTTGATCATTGAGAACTCCAAATGGGAAATTACAACCAATTCGGGCCGAAAATGTTGATAAAATCTTCAAAATACCTGAAATGGGGAGTTATCGTAATATGAGAGCTATACCGAAACCTGCACTTAAGACCACAATTTTTGGCGCAGAAGGTTTTTGACCATTGGGAACCCCAAATACCAAAGTACAGCCAATTAGAGCCGAAAATGTAGATAAAAGCTTCAAAATACCTGAAATCGAGTGGTAGCGCTACATGGGGGCTATAGGAAAAAACTGGACCAATATTGATGATTTTTTGCCTAAAGTATTTTTTACTTATTTTTAGCATATACTGAAAAAATCAGATTGATCCGACGATTATAAATATTTTTGTCGCACCTTCCCATACAAGTGGGACCACTGTGCATTGATGCCAACACAGCTATTATGAGAACCCTCCTAAAACACTTCATTTTAAAGAATTTCAGTCATACTATATAGAATATGCAAACAGTTAGCGATTTCTGAAAGGATGAATCTAGGATTCATCGATTGTAATATTTTTTTGTTTTTTACCTTATATACTTTAGAGGGTCACCTGCGAATCATGTGTTAGAAACAGAATGACAAATTTAATTATATCCTCATATTATGGTGGAGGGTATAATAAAATAACTACTTCGACCTTACTTTGAAGTGAGAATTTGAAGTGTTTTAATGCTTCATAAACACAAAAAACATGTTGTTGGATTATGCCAAACTCGTAGTAAATGGACTGTAACTCGTTGAATTTTAGATATATGAGCAAGTAAATTTGACACAAGATTAAATAGAAGTCATAGAAAAAATAGAAATTGCTAATACAGAAAACGCATTTTTTCAGTTATGCCACCCTTTGAGAAAATAAGCGAGATGCTTCCTCGACGCTCAAATGCGAGAATAGGGTAAGAAATTTTAAAATATCAAATAATATATAAATTTATATTTGATATTTTAAAATTTCTGTAAAATATCAAATATAAAATTTAGGTTTCGAATTGTTTTATATAGCTTAGGTTTATACTGCATCACCGTTATTGCAAAATCGGCTCGTATGTTTTAGTACCAATGCTTTTCAGGCTGCTTTAAAAAGTTGTATACGTATAAGTTGATGGTCAAAAATTAAAAATCGGACCATAGGGCAGTAATACTTCAAGTTGTAGTAAGAAACTTAGAAAATGAAACCCCTAAGAAAATATTCAATTTTAAAAGTTTGAAAATTAAAAATTTTAACAGAGAGTTGGAAAGAGTCCTTCCAGAAAGTAAATAACCAAATAACAGGAATGCAACTATCATAATATAGACAAATCTATTGATAATATGACGTTGGCATTCCAAAATGCCATGAATAACAATATTCAAAAACACACTCCCAAAAAGAGTTTTTTCCCTCAGATATTTTATCTTTTATTTCTCACAAAAAAAGACTGCGTAGGAGACAATACAGAACAACAAGCTCTCACGAATACTACAGATTAGGAGCAGAAATAAAAAATATAGACACAATTATAAAACAAAGAATAGCCTTATTCGAAGAAGGAAATTATACTAAATACCTGAATAAAATATCATGTAATGAGAACATGTTCAGACAGGTTAAAGTCTTCAGTGGATTAGGTCAAAAAAATAAAATAACTGAGCTAAAAAACACAACAGGTCAAGAACTATGCTCCCAAGATGAAATAGTGGAATTATTAGCTAGTACATTTGTACCAACGCAATCTAGTTCAAACAATAATAATGATAAAATAGAAGCTGCTACCATATTGGATAGCGAAGCTATTGTAAATTTCTCAGATAATCTCCTGGCAGATGGTAGATCACCTTTCCCAAACCACAATAGACTAAAGTTAATTAAACCAGAAGATATCGGAGCAGTCCTCCAAAAAGTAAATAAAAAGAGCTTGGGTGACGACACCTTATCTAACTATATTATTAAACGCACAAGTTTCATTACTTGGGAGTACCTGGCTTTGATATTTAATCACTGCCTTAATATTGGATATTATCCTAAAAAGTGGAAAACCGCTAAAACAGATCCCAATAGTTATCGTCCTATTTTTGTACTAAGCTCATTTGGTAAACTTTTTGAGATTTTTATATTAGAACAAGTAAAAAAGCGTTAAGTTCGGCCGGGCCGAACTTTTCATACCCTCCACCATAAAATATTCATTCCTGTCCCCAACTTTAAGTGAGTACGCTAAAATGTCAGATAATGTACATAAAATGCTTCATTCGGGAGGTCCTTTTTTATGGTGCCAATATCTAACTGTTGACAATTTTTGGTGGGCTAGAAATTGGGAGGTACTGTTATATAGGGGTTATAATAAAACATGGGCCTATGTTGACAGTTTTTGATGGGAGCCTTTATGTCAAATAGCTCCTAATTCGGTTAAAAAATTTAGCTAGAATCCTCAAAATATCGAAAATCGGTACATAACGTGGGAACTTCAAATGTCATTAACAGCTAGTTCGGAGGTATCTGGGCTATACGATAATTTGAACTTATATGAACAAATTACAGAAAGTTCGTCCAAAAAATAAAGCTAAGGTACGGAAAATCGGGAGGTTTGTTTTGTGGCTATACAAAAACATGATGGTACGTTCTGTTAAACATTTTAAGTAAAATCCTCAAAGTACCGAAAATCGGGAAGTATCGTTATATTGGGGCTATGTTGAAAATTGTTGATGCAGATGTGTGGTGACCACTACAACCTTCGAATGTCAAATTACAGTTAGTTCTGTTAAAAATTGTAGCTAAAATTGCCAAATTACTGAAAATTGGGAGGTACCGTTACATGGAAGCTATATCCGAACATGGACCTATGTTGGCAATTTTTGATGGAGAGGTGTTCTGACCACTAAGAACTTCAAATGTCAAATTACAGCTAGTTCGGTTTTATATTGTAGGTAAAATCATCAAATTACTGAAAGTCAGGAGGTACCGTTTCTTGACAATTTTTGGTGGAGAGGTGTGGTGACCACTAAGAATTTCAAATGTCAAATGTTCAAATTACAGATATTTCGGTTAAAACTTGTAGGTAAAATTCTCAAAATACCTGAAATCGGACGGTAACGTTATATGGGGGCTATTCCAAAACATGGACCTATGTCCACTAGTTATAAAGGTTTATTGACATTTAAGAACCCTAAATGTCAATTGATAGCTAAAAACGTCAAAATACCGTAAATCGGGTGGTACCGTTATATGGGGGCTTTACCAAAACGTGGACCTATGTCCACAAGTTTTGTCACATACGTTTGTTGACATTAAGGAACTTTAAATGTCAAATTAAAGCTTCATCGGTCTGAAAATGTAGCTAAAACGTCAAAATACCGTAAATTGGGGGGTACCGTTATATGGGGGCTATACCACAACGTGGACCTATGTCCACAACTTTTGTTATATAAGTTTATTGATACTTAAGAACCCTAAATGTAAAATTATAGCTAAATCGGTCTGAAAATGTAGCTAAAACCGTCAAAATACCGTAAATCGGGGGGTACCGTTAAAAGGGGGTCTATACCAAAACGTGGACCTATGTCCACAACTTTTGTTATATAAGTTTATTGACATTTAAGAACCCTAAATGTCAAATTATAGCTACATCGGTCTGAAAATGCAGCTAAAAACGTCAAAATACCGTAAATCGGGGGCTACCGTTATATGGGGGCTATACCAAAACGTGGACCTATGTCCACAAATTTTGTTATATAAGTTTACTGATACTTAAGAACCCTAAATGTTAAATTATAGCTAAATCGGTCTGAAAATGTAGCTACAAACGTCAAAATACCGCAAATCGGGGGGTACCGTTATATGGGGGCTATACCAAAACGTGGACCTATGTCCACAAGTTTTGTTATATAAGTTTATTGGCATTTAAGAACCCTAAATGTCAAATTATAGCTGCATCGGTCTGAAAATGTAGCTAAAAACGTCAAAATACCGCAAATCGGGGGGTACCGTTATATGGGGGCTATACCAAAACGTGGACCTATGTCCACAAGTTTTGTTATATAAGTTTATTGGCATTTAAGAACCCTAAATGTCAAATTATAGCTGCATCGGTCCGAAATTGTAGCTAAAAACGTCAAAATACCGCAAATCGGGGGGTACCGTTATATGGGGGCTATACCAAAACGTGGACCTATGTCCACAACTTCTTATATATAAGTTTACTAAGACTTGAAGAACCCTAAATGTCAAATTATAGCTACATCGGTCAGATAATGTAGCTGAAAACGTCAAAATACCGTATATCGAGGGGTACCGTTATATGGGGGCTATTCCAAAACGTGGACCTATGTCCACAACTTTTGTTATATAAGTTTATTGATACTTAAGAACCCTAAATGTCAAATTATAGCTAAATCGGTCTAAAAATGTAGCTAAAAACGTCAAAATACCGCAAATGGGGGGGGTACCGCTATATGGGCGCTATACCAAAACGTGGACCTATGTCCACAAGTTTTGTTATATATGTTTATTGACACTTAAGAACACTAAATGCCAAATTATAGCCAAATCGGTCTGAAAATGTAGCTAAAAACGTCAAAATACCGTTAATCGGGGGGTACCGTTATATGGGGGCTATACCAAAAACGTGGACCGCAAACAAAAGACGCATTTTCCCAAAATTTCAGCGTCCTATCTTCATTTTTGTGGATGCTAGAGTGATTACCACAGACGGACGGACGGACGGACGGACGTGCTCAGATCGACTTAGAATTTTACCCTGATCAAGAATATATATACTTTATAGGGTCGCAAATGAGTATTTCAATGCGTTACAAACGGAAAAACAAACTTAATATACCCTCCATACTATGGTGGAGGGTATAAAAACTGAATGCTCATATTGATGACAATCATATTTTGAAAGATTTCCAGTATGGGTTTAAAAAACAAACATCTACAACACATGCCCTTACGACATCTATATATATAAAATAGAAAAATGTTTGTATGTTTGTTTGTTTGTTTGTTTGTTTGTTTGTTTGAAATTTATAGACTCAAAAACCGCTGAACCGATCTTGCCGAAATTTTCAGGGTATATTACTACATCGCCTGAAAGTAACATAGGCTATAAAAAGTTTCGAAATTCCGCTCTGATCCGGAGATATAGCACCAGAATCGGAGGTACCTCAAATTTAAATCTAAACTTTGTATGCAAATATCTATAGAACGGTTACAGATACAAACTCCAAATTTGAAATGTGTGATGGATTTTAGCCTAAAATAAATGTGCCAAAATATATCGAAATCGGTCCAGATTTGGATATAGCTCCCATATATATTTTCGTCCGATTTCAAGTATTTGATGTACCAAACACACTATATATGTCCGATTTCCATGAAATTTGGAATGCGTGACGGAACGTGGCTTATAACAAAATTTACCATACAATATCGAAATCGGTTCAGATTTGGATATAGATCCTATATATATTTTCGTCCGATTTCAAGTATTTGATATACCAAACACGCTACATATGTCCGATTTCAATGAAATTTGGAATGTGGGACGAAATTTGGCCTATCACTAAATGTTCCGAAATATATCGAAATAACTTCAGTTTGGGATATAGCTCCCATATATATTTTCGTCCGATTTCAAGTATTTGATGTACCAAACACGCTATATATGTCCGATTCTAATGAAATTTGGAATGTGTGACGGAATTTGGCCTATAAGTAAATGTACCAAACTATATCGAAATCGGTTCAGATTTGGATATAGCTCCCATATATATTTTCGTCCGATTTCAAGTATTTGATGTACCAAACACGCTATATATGTCCGATTCTAATGAAATTTGGAATGTGTGACGGAATTCGGCCTAAAAATAAATGTGCCAAAATATATCGAAATCGGTCCAGATTTGGATATAGCTCCCATATATATTTTCGTCCGATTTCAAGTATTTGATGTACCAAACACACTATATATGTCCGATTTCCATGAAATTTGGAATGCGTGACGGAACGTGGCTTATAACAAAATTTACCATACAATATCGAAATCGGTTCAGATTTGGATATAGATCCTATATATATTTTCGTCCGATTTCAAGTATTTGATATACCAAACACGCTACATATGTCCGATTTCAATGAAATTTGGAATGTGGGACGAAATTTGGCCTATCACTAAATGTTCCGAAATATATCGAAATAACTTCAGTTTGGGATATAGCTCCCATATATATTTTCGTCCGATTTCAAGTATTTGATGTACCAAACACGCTATATGTGTCCGATTCTAATGAAATTTGGAATGTGTGACGGAATTTGGCCTATAAGTAAATGTACCAAACTATATCGAATTCGGTTCAGATTTGGCTATAGCTCCCATATATATTTTCGTCCGATTTCAAGTATTTGATGTACCAAACACGCTATATATGTCCGATTCTAATGAAATTTGGAATGTGTGACGGAATTTGGCCTATAAGTAAATGTACCAAACTATATCGAAATCGGTTCAGATTTGGATATAGCTCCCATATATATTTTCGTCCGATTTCAAGTATTGGTGTACCAAACACGCTATACATACATGTCCGATTTCAATGAAATTTGGAATGTGTGACGGAATTTGGTCTATAACTATATGTTCCATTATACATCGAAATCGGTTCAGATTTGGATATAGCTCCCACATATATTTTCGTCTGATTTCAAGTTTTTGATGTACCAAACACGCTATATATGTCCGATTTCAATGACATTTGGAATGTGTCATAGAATTGGCCTATAACTAAATGCGCCAAAATATATCGAAATCGGTTCAGTTTTGGATATAACTCCCATATGGATTTTCGCACGATTTTAAGTATTTGATGTACTAAACACGCTATATATGCCCGATTCCAATGAAATTTGGAATGTGTGACTAAATATATCGTAATCGGTTCAGATTTGGATATAGCTCCCATATATATTTTCGTCCGATTTCAAGTATTTGATGCATCAAAAACACTATACATGTCCGATTTCAATGAAATTTATAATGTGTGACGAAATTTGAACAATAAATAAATGTGCCAAAATATATCGAAATCGGTTCATATTTGGATATAGCTCCCATATATAGTTTTGACCGATTTGAGGTATTTAATGCACCAAACACGTTATATGTGCCCGATTTCAATAAAATTTGGAATGTGTGACGGAATTTGGCCTATAAATAAATGTTCCAAAATATATCGAAATCGGTTAAGATTTGAATTTAGCTTCCATATATATTTTTGACCGATTTAAGGTATTTGATGCACAAACACGATATATGAGCCCGATTTCAGTGAAATTTGGAATGTGTGACGGAATCTATATATCTATATATATAAAATAGAAACATGTTTGTATGTTTGTTTGTTTGTTTGTTTGAAATTTATAGACTCAAAAACCGCTGAACCGATCTTGCTGAAATTTTCAGGGTATATTACTACATCGCCTGAAAGTAACATAGGCTATAAAAAGTTTCGAAATTCCGCTCTGATCCGGAGATATAGCATCAGAATCGGAGGTACCTCCAAAAAATTTAAACTTTGTATGCAAATATCTATAGAACGGTTACAGATACAGACT